>NC_060207.1:96005000-96342500 GCF_021130785.1 Homalodisca vitripennis
AATATGGCAGAAGATATTTTACATCAAATTCGTGTCAGTTCAATAAATTCCGATCTTAAAATGAAATGAGGAGATACATAATCGAGCCTTACTCTTGATCGAAGACATGTGTTATCTCATGTGTGGTAGTTTATTAGTCAGGTTAGGAATGCCAGCGCCAAATCGTAAAATGAATGACGCATTTAATCGCGAATTGGAATGGGAACGTGAATATGATCACCAGGAATTAGATGTAGTAGTTCAAACAAATGTGCCCCTGATGAACCCCCAACAAAAGGAAGTTTATGATACATTAATGAAGGCAATTTGATGATGGAAAACGGTGGTTTATATTTACATGGTGGAACTGGTAAGACATTCCTCATGTCAGTAGTTTTAGCCACTGTTCGTGCAAGATCCAACATTGCAGTTTCAGTTGCTTCTTCTGGAATAGCAGCCACATTGCTAGAAGGATGTCGTACGTCACATTTTGCATTAAAATTTCCGTTAAATCTTCAATATATTGAAGAACCAACGTGCAACATTACAAAGCGCTCCGCTATGGCGGAAAAGTTTTTATCAGAATCGAAGATCATCATCTGGAACGAATGCACAATAGCGCATAAACGTGCAATGGAAGCAGTTAACCTAACATTGCAAGATCTACGTAATGGACTCAAAATGTTTTGGAGGCGCAACTATTTTACTGTCTGGCGATTTCCGCCAAACATTGCCAGTAATTCCCAGATCGACTGTTCCCCACAAAATAAACGCTTGCCTCAAATCATCGAATCTATGGCGCTATGTTAGGAAACTTCAGCTGACAACAAACATGAGAGTTGCATTGCTGAACGATACATCTGCTGAAGATTTCTCTGAGTAATTGTTGACTATCGGTAATGGTCGAGTACCTGTCGACGAATCGAGCGGATTGATTTCATTTCCTCGGAATATTGTAACTGTGTCTCATCGAAAGACGAACTCATCAACCAAAGTATTCCCAAACATCATTACTAACCTCAAAAATAATGAATGGTTGAGTGAGCGAGCAATTTTGGGCAGCTAAGAATAAAGATGTAGATGACTTAAACTACATAATTCAGAATGAGATCATTGGTACACTGCATTCTTTCAAATCTGTTTGACTGTGTAACAAATGAAGATGATGCCACCAACTATCCAATTGAATGTTTAAAACTCCTTGGATGTACCTGGCACAATTTACAACTAAATATTGGTTCTGTAGTAATCATGCTTCGAAAACTTTATACCAACCAAAACTGTGCAACGGAACAAGTTTGGTGGTAAGTAAATTGATGAACAATTTTATTTACATCACAATACTCAAAGGTGAGGAAATTCTCATTCCGAGGATCCCGATGATCCCACCCGACATGCCATTTGAGTTTAAAACGGTTTCAATTTTCCGATCCGTCATGACTGTAAATAAGTCACAAGGCAATCGTTTGAAAGTTTGTGGTCTTAATCTCAAAACCTCCATGTTTTTCCATGGCCAATTAAATGTGGCATGTCCACGGGTCGGAAGACCATCCGCGTTATTTTGTTTTCGCGCCTAATAAAAAAACAAAAAAATGTAGTTTTATCACAAGGTGCTTACAATAAATGGCAAATAAAGAATCATTGAATAATTATAATTTTTATTTACAATTATCCTAATTTAAAAAGTAAAAAATGTGATCATGTGATATTGCCTTTAAGGCGGGACAAAGTTCGCCGGGTCAGCTAGTAAATACATAAATAAATGTTTGATACTTCCAGTGACTAGAGAAACTAAACGACCTATAATTTAAGACGTATATATATATATATATATATATATTATATATATATATATGTATAATTTTCTTTGATACTTCAACAACTACCGACTAACGATTCTAGTACGACCGATACTATTAGTCTTTGTTAACGAAAACAGGACATATACTCGTATAACAATTAAATTCCTTTAATGCCGTTCGAATTACAATACAGGGGCATGATGCCTACCAGATTTTTTCAGTGTCGCGAAATATCCTTTAAATCAATTTTTCAAATCCAGAGTGAATTCTCATAGTTAAAATCTGGGTTCAAATATCCCACCTTACCTTTTACTATCTTCTGGTCGTATCAAATTCTGTTCTCGTCTATTATACCATTAAATCACTAGAATAAAAAAGCGTATGAATCGTGTTTGAAAGTTGATCAAATGGCTTATCTTAGGTAAAGAAATGATTTCCTGTTCAGGTAAATGCAACAAACAGAGTCAAATGCAAGTCTTGTGATATATTGTTTTTCTTTGTGCACTTTGAGACAAGCGATGAAGTTTTATGACTTGGCGACAGTTGACCGTGCCGTTGTATTTTGTAACGTTGGCAACAGTTGCATCACCCATGTGGCTCAGGTGTGCCAATATTATGTAGCAGATATAAACTGCCACCCTCTGCACAATCTTCTTACCCTGATAATTACTGAGTAAGCCTACTATGCTTCATTCTAGTGTAGAATTCACTTCACAACCCATTATTCTAATCGCTATTACAATTTGTAAATTAATATAATTGAGTGGAATTTAACTACTATTAAGTGAAGTTATGTATAATAAGTCTCTTCTCTGCTGTCACTAATTAATATTGTAGATTCAGTATACAGTAAGCTAAAACGATAAGAAAGTTATTCATTTTTGTAATGCATATAGTTTTTTAGTTATAGTATTATAAAGTTAAATTTTCTCTCCGACCACACGATTTAGCTGGATTTCCGTAATAGTTCAACAATTACCTGTTGTTTTGAAAACTTATCGAACATTGAACACTGGTCCCTGAAATAACTTATGTTTGAGGATACAGTTCTTTGCCTCATCATAAGTTGTAGAAGTGCATTACCTATACCAACTACTAGTTATCAGGATCATCACGCACCTATTACCCCACCAAGCTCTAAAGCAACCGTTGTATGAATCCACACGTCCTTTGAGAGATACTGATCTTAAGCCAGTAGGAAAGTAACCCAGGAATCACCATGCTTCAACGAGCTTTTTCAATCTGTAAAATTATGTAACTTCTGTAAAAGTACTCCTCTTTTCAACATTTTTGTAATTTTAGGAGTATTTGTTCTTGGTGCTTAAAAGCTGACGATATCTGGAACTTTTTGGAAGTCTTCAGTCTCTTCGAAATTCTAGGACCTTCCAGCCTCCAGAATCTGCTGCGTTTGAAGTGTTTTATTTTTGGGAATATCAGGTGTCAAGGAGACCCGGTCCCTATCTTTGAGAGCTTTGAGGATTTAAGAGAAGCATCCAGCCTCAACCCGCACCTGTGAGCTCTTGACCACAACTATTCTTGGTTGTGAAGCTCTAGCTCGCTCCATGGCTCAAAGGATACTGAACTGCTATGCTGTAACTTTTATTGAATAAAACATATTTGCCAGTTTTCATTAAAATCCAACACCAAGGATTTTTGTATAGACATTTTAATTGAACTTGTGACTACTCTCTTGGTTTCCATGTGCTTACAAACTTCTTTAGGAAAGATTTGATGTATAAAACGTTTCTTATGGTTAAATCCACGCAGCCAAGAGTTGTTTTTAGCAGTTTCATAGAAAAGTGTCTCGGACTTCATTCTCTTCAGTATGATTCAATTAACGACTTCGAATATTATTTACTTAATTAATATATACCGAATGTCTTAAGTCTCCGCATTGGGTAGTTTCGAGGTAAGTCAAAATGTTTAAATTGTAACCCCTAACAAGTGACATCTCATTTTCAAGGTATTATAAAAAGAAAAATAATGTACAAACTAGATGTATCTAATGCTATTTATCCAATTTGGTGTCTAATAAAAGTTAGAATTGTTTTATAAAATCCCGCAATTCAAATTATATTTAAAGTTATTTTAAAGGCACATAAAACATTCACTCACTACTTATTATAAGAACTTACAGCCAAATCGTCAGACAAATTATTACAAGAATCAACAAACATGAATAAAATAGCATTTATTAGGTTTAGTTTTGTCTCACCGAATAAAAAATGGCTGGTTTTGCCGTTTATCTCTTACTGCTTACCAGTTAGTATATGATGAGACACATACAGTCCGGTTACTGTGCCATGTTTAATTGTTATTTCGTATGTATAAATACACACACAGACACCAGACTTTGCTCATGTTCGACACTGGTATATCCGTGATTTTTAACTGGCGTGTATGAGTATATATATATATATATATATATATATATATATATATATATATATATATATATATATGCAATAAGTAGATAACCACCACTAATGAAGTATTGTTTAAATCATCTAATGTAAATATCATGCTCATAGTCCATATCAACTAATTATACATTTTAACATAGTAATTGTTGAGAAATATATAAAAATCACTTTATTGGAACTTCAAATTTACAGGTGATAAGAACAAATTCCTGTACAGAGGTTGAATGTGGGTTACAGTTTCCTTACACTTCGGTTTTCCTACCTAGCAGCGTTAGTAGGGCACAAAGGCGAATTTCTAAAGAATGTCAAGACAGTAAGTTAGTACAGAAGACTTAACAACACAAAGCACAGCGAGTGTCACGGACAAGGCACCCCGCGGGGAACTTTCTGACTTTGGTCGCAAGTCGCCGCTGGTTGGCCGAACCGTGCCTCCTGCACTTACACTGGACCTGGTTCACTCTATTGTTCTCTCGTACAATGGAAAAATAACGCATTCATTGCACAATATTTTGTCAAAGTTTCGTTAGTTATAGGAAACTCTATATTTATTTAAGAATTTATTAAATTCTGTCAAGGTGTAGCTCTCGTCTTCTACTAGTTTTAAATACACAAATTACACTTTATAAATGTTTTATAGTCCTAACACTGTTAACAAAAATTAAATGCTAATCCCTACAGGCATTAACATTGTAAAATAAGTTTTAGTATAAATGGTTTGCAATAAACAATTTTTAATAATAATACATTTAACAATTCAATTACAAATATAGGTTAATGCTTTACTTTACGACGATATAGTTTTAATAGCAGGCTCTCCAATCTCAAAAAAATTATTATTTACAGTTTTTAAAGTCATTTTAAAACCTAGAATTTAAATGTAAATCTTCACAAATCCAAAATCATGGAACTATATTTAGGTGGGAAGGAGGAGATTAAGTCAAAATTAAAAAATGTTATTTTAAGGGTAAAATTGTAGAATTAGTAAGTGAATATAGAAATCTTAATAGAAATCTACAACATATTGCTAACAAAACTTTATATTGTGGAGAAAGCACTTGAAATAAAATATTAAAATCGTCAAAACTCGCAAAGGCATGCAATTGGAAAAGGTTATTCAGAAAGAAGGATCACTAAACACAAAAATAAGTATGTTTCTCGGCAGTTATAATTTATCTATGCTACGGGTGTCAAACGTAGGAGTGTTGGGAAAACTACCACGTGGTAATTGTGTTTCGTTTTAATAATTACAACATTCTGTATTTAGCCTACACAAACCCCAAATAATGGTCTTTTACTTAGAAACTGGATAGGTAAACTGTACGTGAATACTTTAGTAATACCATCAAATTATTTAATAAACAGTATTGGAAACTACCACCAGACAGGAATAGACAGGACAGTATTGGAATTGCCGAGAATTTTGGCGAAACAGGTAATAGCAAATTTTATAGATTTTTTCAATTTTAATTATACTAGATATATTGTTCAATATATTTTGTAAACTTTCCTTTCAGTGTTTTAAATATCTGATATCATGTTTGTCACTCATTATTGTACAATAATTTTTTAATCAATTTAAGCACTAGTTTATTAATAATATTAAATTATTATCTACATTTTTAATGAATAAATTAATACATTATTATTATTAGTCCTTTTCAATTATCACTTTAAGTTTATAGCAAGGAAATTACATTTAAATCGATTACTGGATGTTCATCCCTGCGTTTTAAAATATATCATTTTACTAATACCATTTATTTTTTAAAGGGAAAAAGTTACAAGCATATTTAGAATAAGAAACATATACTCATAAAAGATTATCGTAAAATTATTTATTAGTACTTGAGAATATTGCTAGTATATCAAATTACTTTTCAAACCAATAGTTCCGTCCCCTATCTCAAAGGAAAAGTACATCCCCTATCTCATCATCATGAACGTCATTAACCAAGAGTGAAAAAAGTAGGGGACTCAAAGTATAACCATATTTTACAACTATAGCTGTCTTAGAACAAGCTGTGACACCGCCTCCACACCACACTCCTGCATAGGTGCCGTCGAACAATGAATGCTTTTAACGTCTCTGACAAGCGAGTAGAAAACCCTAAACATATTAATTTAAAATCAACGCTTTTATACTAATTTTGTCATAAGCGGCAGAAAAAATCAGAAAAATGGATATATTACTTTGGATCCCTTAGCTGATAAACGCTAATTAAGCATGTTTGCCATATTAAACAAATTGCCCACCGTTGAATAGCCCTTTCTGAAACTTGCCTGACATTCCATGAGACTTTCAACTACCCATATATTTAAACGATTGTACAACAAATTGGAGTATATTTTGCTATGCAATCTATAAAGAACAGACCTATATAATTTTGAAGATAGTTTAAATCGCTTTCCTTATGAAGAAGAAAATAACAGACTTCTTAAAGGAGCTTTTAGCAGTGCCACCTTTGTAAATATTATTGTAAACACGCAATAAATTACAATTACAATATTCAGAACAATATGTAAAAAAAAATTCATAAGGAGCCCCATCGTATCCCGGCGCCTTGTCTACTTTGAGATGTATCGATACAATATTTTTTTGAAAAACTACCCACTTAACTTAAAAACAATGTAAACTAATATTTGACAGCTTTTTATAGAACAAATAGTGACAAAAGCTGTTCTAAGTAGTTGTACTAACTCATTGAAATCCAAATCTAAATGGCTGTGAAGTTTTTATACACTACAAAGACTTTCAAATTATGATACTAGGTACGTTATAATACTGTACTACAAACTTTTAAGTGGAAAATTAAAAAAAATTGAAATTAAATTTACACTTGAGACCAGCTTAACATTCCTTTACTATTAATCTATTCATATGCCCTATAACCATTCTTCTAGTTGAATCCGTTGTATAGAGTTTTTTATACTACATTTTTAAGTATTTAATCCGTTTTTACAAACAGTAACAATTCTGTGAAATTCGCTGTATATTAAAGGTATAACTACTAATAATAATATTAATTCACTACTATAGAAAATACTCATCATAATAAATTTTTCATTAGTTTTCGGATATACCTCTCATAATACTGAACATTCATTATAGTAATGAAAGACTAGGAGGAAGACGAAATTGTACAGGCAGTGACAGGAGCAGCATACCGCAGAACGCACGTGGACTGTAATGGCGACTAGCTAACAGCTGATGCTGGGCAATATTAGAACATTTCGGTGACCGACACAAGCGGCAAAACGCGATACTCGCAACCACTGCTACCAACCTCGTAGTTCTATAATGTTCCGTACTCACACTTTGCAGTTTTGTGTGCACAGAATGGTTTTAAACAGTTAGTTGGTATTTTACTGCATCAGCTTCTATTCCAACATTATGGTAGGTGTTATGAATGATTTTATGTTGTACTGAGAGGATAACACGGTATTTGAAATATATTGCTAATAATTACTTTTTAGTAATCCACTAACAACACATTAATACCAGTGTACTAATAATGGCTGCAATATTGCTGAAGAAATGAAATCTTACTTTTTCAAATATTTATCGTAGTGTTTTGGGACATATTGTACTAAATTATACAAATTTTTCTTCAAATATTATCCATGACTGTCAATAAAATAGTTTTAATATTTCCTTTGTTGAAACACTCAGATGTGTTGAGCAATATACGAAAAAATTTGTTTATATATAACACACCACACACATACACACAAACAATTGTGGTGCGTGTTATACCAATAAAGTTAGACAGCCGTTATGAATTGGCGACCAATAATAAGAGCACAAAAATACGGCGGTGTTTAATGCAGGACACTCACAGGGATGACTTGATCCCATTCCGTGTTCACTGCTCCTATGAAATAAAAAATCAAATTTGTTTGATTATAACTACCTTTTAAAGTAGGATCACTGTATATGGACAACGAAAGTTTTCGATTTAACTCTTAGTAAGGCAACTCTTTCTGTTTCTGTGTTCTTAACTATTCATCAAGATACATTTTAACTTGCGCACTGTATCAAAAAAAGAATTGAAAGCAAACAAATGAACTATGCAACTGCCACAGCTGTGTAAAAATTTGGTTCCCATGATAGGGGCTAGTCAATACGGGCTGTGTCCATTAGAGTATCATTGGCAGTGAACGGGCTCATGGTAGACTAAGCTAACTTGACTACCGGCATAACATAGCAAACAGTGGCATCATATATTGAGGCTCTCAATCTTATGCCTTTTTGTACGTAAGGCTATAAATGTAATAAACAAAAAAGCATAAATCGATGTAGTTTCATATTTTTCTAAAACTGAAGTTAATGAATACGTTAACCTAATGTGGTTCTTGGAATATATATACATTGTGGAAATTTTCGTGTGTCTCGTTTACACACAATGTTAAAAAAACGTAAAAATTCTGTATATATAAATCAACGCACTAATACATATTTATCCAACAATGGTCAACCTTTCAAAAAACATAAAACATGTTATTAAACATTATTATGCAGCTAAGTTCTGATCTTTACAAATACAGCATTGATTCTATATATACACAGTTATTGGGTTGGTAACAGTGGCTGTATCTTGTATCGGTCACCAAATGTTCTAATATCGTCCAGCATCAGCTGTTAGCTGGCCGCCATTACAAGCCATGTGCTCTACGGTATGCAGCCGTTGCCATTGCCTCTGCGATTTCTTCTTCTCTTTCGTCTGTATTATAAACGAATGTTTAATATTGTACAAAGTACTCAATAGTTTTAATCAGCTAACATGAAAAAGGAGCTATTTATAAAATGTTTCTAACTCTATTTCAAAAATATATTATAACGAGGATCCTGTTTTGGTTTAGAAGCCAGCCTCTGAATATGTGACGCAAAAGTTTCAAGTTTACTAACATTTTTTTTGGGTCCAAAACCCATCCAAACCACACGAAAAACTAAAATAGAATTTTATAAAACAAAACTAGTTGCAAACAGTTCCCTTTACTATTTCCGGAAGGACAATAAAAGAAGCCTCAAGAAATAACCATACCATAAAATAACTTCAACGAAGAAAATAGTATTTAGTTTGTAAATAATTTGTGCAAACTTGTGATAAAGAAGCCATATCGATCACCGTCACTCACATGGTAATTGGTTGGTTAAGCTTCTGCCAATCACGATACAATTCCCGCCCCTTCGGCTTGCCTGTTATAGGCGTGTGTATATCACGGGCAGTTTCGTTTTTTAAACAAACATCGATTGTTGAAAATCGCTCTCCAAAGCGAGGATGAAGTATTTAGAGAATTATCTGGAACTTATATGTTAATTAAGAAAAAAAATGTATATCGGTGTATAAAGACTGCCTATTTAATATTAAATGTTTTTCAATCTCTGTTTGTTTTAATATAGGGTTTAAACTTGAAGTATGTATATAAACTTCATATAAAAAGAAATATTCCTGGGTATTAAAACTGTAACTTTAAATCAGGAATATAATTATTGTTTTTATAGAAAAAAAATACTATTTTTTTATAATTGCATAGTCTACATTTTCTTCCTGCATATGTTTTATGTGAGTGAATTTCCTTTTAATTCTCGAATAATTTCATCTATCTGATAGTCCAATGTATTTCTTATCGCAGCCATCACATAGTTAATTTGTATACCTAATTTTTTATTGTCTTCATAATATTTAGAAAATTTTTAGTGTATTCTTGAAGATTTGTTTTCGTATGGTATATTAAGTATTTGCATAAGTATTTAATGTGTTTGTATATATTTTGATAAATTTTTCCTAGAAATCCGTTATATACTCGTAATATAACTAAAATAATAATATTATCTTTCTTTTATAAGCTAAACCATACATGATGAATTAATAACTAAAAACCTAAATACCTAAACTATTATTATTAACAAATGTACATTTTATATTTACTTTTTTGTAAGTGAATCACAATGACAGAATTGCTATCGTAAGGACTTCACTAAAATAAACAATTTTAAATATGGGTTTCGTTATTGTTAAATTAGTGATCAAACAAAGTATGACCTTGTATTGTTCTTGCCTACGTCTTTCCGTAAAATCAAGCGGGATGTTATTTTTTCTGATTCGCCCAACACAGATATTATAAGTGGGCATTTGCTGCACTGTAGGCGTCAGTTTATAACGCCATAATGTTGCTACACCTGAGCCATATCGCTGCTACACCTGTTGCCAACCTCCAAACACTTAAATGTTCGACATTACAAGCGACATACTTAACTGGCCAAGCTGTAAAAAACCCCATTACCTAATGGCTCAAAGTGTTGAGGGACAACAAATATCGTAACACATCTTTCCAACTCTGGCATGCTTTATATTTTTTCGCCACAGTTTATTAATTAAAATAGAAAAAAACACACATTAAATATATACTGTAGTCTAAATACAATCATTACAATCATAAAATTTAAACAACCCCCTTTGGTATTTGACATTTAGTTATATCCGTACATACGTTTCGATTTCACTTTTATCGTTTTAAATGAAACTATGGCACTTTTCGTGATAGAATTCGTTCTGATAAATGTTTATTGAAGTATAGAACGAAAGGAGACGGTACAGAATTAAAGTACATTACATTACAATACCATCTCATACGTAAGTTATCAACAAACAAGAAGGCGAGGAAAATTCCCCGCCATTTATTTTATGGAAAAAAATGTATATAACGCTCTTGAATCAACGCCACTCTAAACTCCAAAACTCTCCAAATCAATTACTTTCGATTTTAGATGCAATTAACAGTAAGTAATCTGTTGCCATTTATGTACAACTCTACAAGGAGCCAATAATACTTGATTGTTACATATGATGTGTTAACTTCATAAACAATTTTTATAAAAAAATGCCATTAAAAGGAAAATTTATGAAATATACAAAAAACGAAGGATGGTTGTGTAATCGGTTAATATAATCATGTAGCCGATGCTATCATAAAGTTACTGAGCATTCAATACGTTTCTGCTATTCACATCTCGTTTATTTATAATACAATGACGAATGGATCACTTAACTCTAACATTAAGCTTATAAGGACCATAAGACTGAAAATCAGCCTTAAGTGTGGTTGTTAAGGGTTTAGAGGCTCTCTCAACCGAGTAGTTTCGGGTTGTTCTCGGGTGAAAGATAATAACGATCTTCATTTGGACCGATTTCCTCTACAATGTTATTTATTCCAATTTTAGTGGCGTAAAAAAAATGTTTATAAAAATGAACAAAATTCGTTTGTTTCGATTAAAACTATGTTAAAGCATGCTGCATAAGTTAGGTCGTACTAAGTTTGTTTGAGTTCTAGTAAAATTGTTTTCTAGTGTGATTGGAATAATCGTCTCAAAATATTACAATCTCTTAGTGAGTAGTTTTACTCGACTTCTATACTAGCTAGGGAAGTCCCAGCCGGTGTTTGTCCGAGGCCAATCATAATGCACTTCTGTACCTAGACAAGAAGACCCATAAGTACAAGTATGCTGAGTTTCATTAATTATTTTATCTTTTCACCAACATATCCTGTTTCGATTTCTTTGTGTATAACAACCTCAACTAGAAAGAAGTTTCAGCAGCTTAAGAATTCTGGTCACTACAAAGGAGCTGGAATTGACTATATACCGCCCAAATCTATGCTTCATCCTGCCGATCTCTTTAGCTGAACCCCGCACAGTGTTGTTCAATGAATCACTGTAACAAAGGGAATCTTCCCTAGCTCTTTAAAGTTGGGCTTCATCATTCACTTTACATAAAGCTAAATGATCCACAGCGACATACGGAACTACCGTCCAACACTATTCTGGCCGGCTATTGGCAAAGTTTTTGGAAAGTATCGTGGTAGATAGACTGATTCCTTTTCTATCAAAATAATCCATCCTTCCCACAAACATGGTTTTTAATGACAGGGCAAGTCTACTGTCTCCAACCTCTTGCTTTTCATAGATATGTTTTGTCTGGCTTTTCGAAAGAAATACAAGTTGATTACAGCCTACTCGATTTGGCGCATAAGCTTCGACATAGGTCGACCACAGAATTCTTTGTGTCTAAGTTGTCGGTGTTTACGGAGTCGGTCTGTTACTATTTTGTCATGGATTTCTAGTTATCTTCAAAAACGTTCTCTGGTCGTGAGGATTGGGGTTCCGACCAACTTCAACTCAGTTACTCACCTTCTTCAGAGTTCCACAAGGTTCTTTTGCTGGGACCTTGCTCTTCAATGTCTTTGTAAAGACCTATAGACAAAATTAACTGTAAAGGCCTTACAATTGCTGACCGAACCTTAAGATTTTCATCACTGTTTCTACACCAGAAGACTCTCAAGAAATTCAAAATTGCCTTTCCGAAATGTGGATTGGAGGTGTCAGGAATAAATGTCTGTAAATCCCCAGTAAGTGCTCTTGTATAACATATCACACGCAACAAATCCCCAGTATAGAAGTATACTCCATTTCTGGTACATCCATTCCACGGTCCCAGTGTATAAAAGACCTAGGCGTATATTTGCCACGACATGGGAAAAATTTTCTGGACATATAGACAACATCAGTAGCAATAAAATAGCAAACAAGTGCTTAAGGTTTTCATAGAAGATTCTCAGAGGCATCGACAAACCCTTCTGCTCTCGCTCTCGTATTGTTTCCTTGTGAGACAGCTTGTGGAATGTGCAAGTCCCGTGTGGTCGCCTTACACTGTTGGCAAATAGGCCGAGATGGAGGTCTCTACAAGACGTTTTTTCGCTTGATTGTTGTCCCGGCTGGGTTTTGCCCTATCTTGATGAGCCTGTGGAGGAACCTGTCCAGCAATCTGAACTTGGTCACCTCTTGCCCTGGCGACGTGACGGGGTTCTGATGTTGTCCTTCTCTGGAAGATAGTGAATCCGATGGGTTTCGCATGACAACTGATCCAGATCTCCTAGCTGAAAATCGAACTTTTAAATGAGTTCCGGCTAGACACAAGTTCTCGAGATTCTGCTGGGTCGAAAGATACCACTCAACAACTTCGACTTTCAACAGTCCTTCGCAAGGGGTTTATTCGCCTGGAAATCAGGTTGCAGTCTGGGTGTGACCTGTTCTTCGATGGACTTCACAGGTTCGTCGGCCAGGACTTCTTCTTCTTTATGTGAGGACTAGGGAAATTACGACTAGTTAGCTTAATCTGTGTTTAGTGCATGTTCATTGTTATTATATGTGTATTTATTTAATTTCTACTGTTATTTGTTAAATTGTTATATATTATATTTTATTTATCAGCACCAATTTACTTTATGTTCGCTTCTTATCAATCTTATAATTTCGTTAGCTAGTTGGATTGCTTGTTCCTGTTGCCCACAAAGGAGTTTTTTATAAATATTTTTTCCTTTACGTAATTATTGTATTATTCTACCTTTTTGTGTTGTCTACTATACTTTAGTTGTTTTTTTATTGTTTTTTTAAGTAAAATACAATTTATCTAAATCAATGTTCTGAGTTATCTCCCCCCCAAATACTTGAATAATTATTGTTGTTTGTTAATCTTAATTTTATTTACGCTAGTAGTTATGTTTTGGGATATTGTTATAACTTGTTATATCTTTGAATACTTATTATTTATTATCTATTTTTGTATGATACCTGTTTTGTACTTTATGTACGATTTTTCAACTCTGATTGTTTTAATTTTTAAAATTTTCCGCTGTATTCTACATTATCTATGCTTCGTCTTTGTAAATGGCTGCTGCCGTTGGAAATAAAGATAATAAATAAGGGTCGAAAAATTGAAAAGGAAAATTTATTGTCACTAACTCAGTGCCATTTCTACCACCTTCCTCTCACATTTTATACGCGGTAAATCGTTGTCGAAAAGAGGACAAAACATGTTAGAATAGAATAAACTATGTTGGTGTCTAAAAGGGGAAACAAAGTATTACACTCACTTTCATGTTGGTCACCTTAATTGGACACTAGCTAATAATTGCTCATTAGATTGAACGAAATACTTGTGAGAGACTAGTTCGTGCCAGAATCCGAACTTTATAGGAAGACCTTATGTTATTGGGTCCAAATATGCTAGTTACTGAGGTGACACGTGTAGCAATATTACAGAGTGAAATCTCAGAAGGTTGTCATTTAGGCAACTCAGAAACAAGTTAGCGGAACATTTGATTAAATTGAGCATTGCCAAAGATTGATCCTCCTTCTTCCGATGTGGGTGGTAGTGAAAAGAGGCGGATCGTTGAAGAGTACCCCCGTTTTTGATTGGCTAAAGATTTATATTGTTAGGAAACTCAAACGATGTGTGTTAACGTGTTAATTATTTATCATTGTGTAGAAATATCTAGTTATGTAGTCAATTCATCATTTATGACCTTCAAGTTTTCTTTCACATTAAACATTTACTGTAAGGTTATTTAATATATCTAAAACTTTGTTTTAACATTTACTCCATTTTATTTTATCCACCATAACACGTAGTAGATGATAAATAAAACACTTAAATCTATAAACATTTGGATCGCAGTGAAACATATATTAAACCCAATATACTTAAAATTAGCATTATTAAAATTTGAAATTGGAGCTTTTTGACAGTACAGGAAATTTTTACACTGCCGTTTCCGCGAAGTTAGGGAAAAATGTCACAAGCGAAAAGTTGCGTTTGGTATTAAACTCATACTCTATTTTTTTTACTCTACTGGATGTAAAACATATGTTTGTTAACGTGTTGTTATGAACTAAATTTAAACCCTATATTGAAAACCATATTACGTTGCAAAGGGAATATTTTTTTCTGTGATAATAGCTAATTTACCTTCTAGAGGCCCAACAAAAAAAGTGGTATCAGCTGTTTTATAGTAGCGCAGGTGGCGCTGCGGCAGAGCGGCGGTCGCTAGCAAAACTACTGTGAACATTACGGTCTTGTTATTGATAGTACGTGGCGCGTTTTTTGTGGAAACATTTCGTTTAATAGCCATGTTTCACCGGTTAATGGCAACAAATACCGTGTCCGATGCTTCGTATATTTGTTGTTTTAATCCCACATTCACTGGTCATTACGTCTCAGGTCCACCATCTGTACCTTTGTTTCGTGTTTTTATTGTTGGTTCATTCATGTTAAAATATTCTAAAAAATTATTCATTATTAGTTTTGAGTTGAAGGATTGTTTTCTCCGTAAAAACAATATATTTTAGGGTAAGTCAAAAAAAATTCTGACGTTCCTCTTCAGTTCTGTTCAAGTTAAAAGGACCCCATTTTAGAATGTAGTTCAACCAAAAGTACATGAAAAAGTTTTTAATAGAATATGTATATGGTCTGCCTTTTAATGTTTAAATGAATTGGCAGAGAAACTTTATCCTTTGGAAAAAACCTAAAAATAATAAACCCCTTTAACCGTCACTGAAAAAAGATTACAAACTTGCCTAAGCCTTATTCACATTATATAAGCAAAAAGGAGTTTTTTCACCATCCAACTGACTGACTTCATCAATGAACTGAAAAACCATGAAGGATAGATATAAGCAATTGGTACTTTTAAGTCTATTATTAAGGCAAAGGAAAGGGGCGCAATAAGAAAGAACTTGTCTCTCTTGACCTATTGGACTCCGCTCCACTTAGACTCTGAAATTGCGAAGATTTTTATAAAGGAATGCACTGCAGCAACACACATGGTATTTAATCGACAAGACCATGTTAAAATGTAATCTTTTGTTATTAGAAACATTCATAATTATGGAAACAGTAAACGCAGGTTTAATTTTAAATTTTTAGAAACCTCTGTAAATTTGTCTTGATAAACCATAGATAAGCTTGAAACTAATAAAACTTCTTATGGGCCAAATGAGCAGTTATAGCGAGGTGCGGCGGTTATAGCAAAAATAATCGATTCAAGGCATCGTCGAGCGTGGATTTATGCTTGGATGGGTGACCCGCTGAGCGATCCTTGTCCTTGCGAGGCGGCTCGCCTGCCCGGCTATTGGGGTGGTGGTTCATAGGGCACCTGTAAGCCGTTGGACCCCAGGTTAAGTGTTAGAGAGGGCTTATTAGCCCTTTAAATTCGTCTGGTAAAATTAAGAGATTACCATTTACTTCAAGCTTTTCTGTATTCACCGGGTTGAGAAGAGAGGTAATCCAAATAATTTTAACTTTTAAATGTACAATTGTGGAAACCAAAATTTAAATATGTTAATGCTTGATCTTTTAGTGTAATGTCATATCAAGAACAAAGTTCGTTATCGGTTTTGCTACGGGTTAAAAGAACTGTTTATTAAACCCAAACTAAGTTATTTTTTGGGCAGAATTCAATTTTCTTAGACATAAGCCTACGTTTATTTTGTTATCGGGATTTATCAGTGCAAAATAAACTTTGAAAAACCCCTAAATATTCCCACCCCCCCCCCCCCCCACCCCCCCCCCCCCCCACCCCCCCCCCCCCCCACCCCCCCCCCCCCCCACCCCCCCCCCCCCCCACCCCCCCCCCCCCCCATCTGCGCACACAATCGCTGCCTCTTTAGTAGTTTAAACAGTTAAGTAAAACTGTGCAAGAATGTTTAGCATTTTTTAAATATCCACTCTAATGTGAATGGCGTATTTGACTATTAGCACGCTTAAGTCGTACTTAAACAATGTTAGAATACCATTGAGTTGAACTTTATTTAAATTTATGAATATTACGCATGAATTAAACGCACTGATGACATTTACGCATTTATTAAATATTTAAAAATTGAAAATAGTAACATTACTGCCTCAACACCTAAAAAACTCTAAAGCTGATTTTAATCTTTGCAAAATTTAAAATTAATTTATCTTACATTTGATTGTCCAACCGTAGACTGTTGGAACAACGTTACAAAATGAGATTAACTAACGTAAAGTTGGTTGAAATCAACTTAGAAATTTTGTCCAATAGAATTAACTATATGTTAAAAAAACATAAAAACAATTACTTAAAATTTATTTTATTGCATGCAGGTTGCGAATCCTACTACGCGACATAGGCATACTCCTATCTTGTAAATTAAAATGAACGGTCGCCATAATAATACTATGAACATGGCTTATAAATACATTTTGTGCATATTATATACTTACATAATGAGAAGATACAGCAGTGAAAGTGTTTACCCGTATTACTGTAACTTGTAATTTCTTACAAGTCGTAGTCTTGAAACCGAGATTCATTTTGCGTTGTATAATCACACAACTTGGCGTAGCTTTTCATGAAATCCACAGGAGAATTTTTCATAAGAAATAAATCGATTGTTAGCTACTAGTTTTGGGCAGAGGTCTAAAAAGACAGATATCAAAAGTAGTAAATCACACAAAACAACTTTCCTCTTAGATCACATCTTAGTTTGGCACAATAAAGAACAACTGTGATTCTCAAAAATTATAATTAAGAGTATATTAGTGTCAGACTACGATATAAACAGACTTAAAGGTGTGACTTTCCGTAAAAAAATCTGTTTCTATACGGTTAACAGACGACGCGCCGATTTAACTTGACTCTTCGTGCCGGATGGTTGATTTGAAGTGTGCAGGTAAGAACCTCAACTGTCTGTGGTGGCTTTTACGTGTGCATCGTAGTACAACCATCTGTATGGAAAGTTAACCCGCCTGTATCTTATAGTAACCTCGAAGAGAAAATGTAACCCCTTGCCCTCATCAAAAAAGGAAAATTATTCAAAGATGGGCAAAAGAGGTTAAAAGTCATCGTAGAAGCGTAAATAAAACACCTTGCTCTCTAGAAGTGAATTGTATGTAAACGTTTGTTCGAAAATCGTGTCTATTTCTGTTTATAACGTTGACAGGTGCGCGAGCAGACACACTGACAGGTGCTTAACACCTGAGTTACACTTGGGCATGACGTCATCTAAACATATGGCCTACTGCTGGTTTGCGTAGGTGGGCAGAGTTCTTCCATCTTTTAGTAAATTACTTTAGAATATAACGACATTCTGCATACACGACTCTATTGGTATAAATTTGTTAATATTGATTTATGTCTTATTTAAAACGATGTTGATCCTTATGTCACTATGATACTTGCATATATATTCAAAAGAAAAAGAAATTTAAGTGCTATATAGCAATTTTTGTGTTACATAGGACGTCAGCGATGAAAAAGAGAAACCATATTTTTCATTACTCTCCTTTCTTAAGCCATCCTGTAATTCCTATGAACATCTCAGACTGCCAACTAGTCTTAATTGACGCCCTTCTCACTACCAATGGATGGCAACATTTTGCCATATAGCCTATTTCTAAATCATTATTTAGAAATATTTTTTTAACAAAAATAAATGATTTACCTGTCGAATTAAAAGCTAACTTTTTCACCACATATAGTAAAGCGTGCTATAGCAAATTCGTTAATGGTATAAGCCTACTTATGAATTTTGCATAGATATCTGTTAGCAGCAAACTAACGGGATAGTTATAACAAAGTATCAGTGCTCTTCTAAATTAAAAATAACAAGCTAAAACATGAGTGAAAAAATTGTATACTGAATGAGATGAATATAAGAGTATGTTGGAGGTGTACACAGGAATGCAAAGTTTCCTACGTTACCCTAACTGACGAGCAACTACCCTTTACAATACCCCGCTTCAGTTCGATTATTATAAAAGACTACTAAGTTAAAAGTTTCAATTTCTTAATTTTTTAACCGATTTGCAGTATTTATACTTAAAACATTATGTTTGCACCATTTATACAATAAAAGAAAATATAATTGTATGCTCAGTAGCGTAGCCAGAAATTTCGTTCGGGGGGGGTCCGAAACTGGAAAGATCCGGGGGGACGTTTTGGTGTGTTATTTGCCAATGAGTTCACTGGTAAAAAGGTAAATACCAAAAATATGGAGCTTTAGTAACTACGCCTTATAGAAAGTGGAAAGATGTAATAGGCAAATTCCCAACTCTCACAGCAACTCCTAGTACCACAAATTTTCTTGTATAGAGCTACAGAAACTTTACGAAGTTCGATTCTGGCCGAGTATAAGGCTCCAAAGTGACGTTGGATTCCACTGGATAAGAAAGAAAAAGAACAAAACAGAGCTTCACTCAAGCATATAATTGACACAACTATATTCTGTGGAAAAAATGAAATACCCCTTCGGGGACATTGGTGGGCCACTGACGGCCGAAAACCCTTTAGAAAAGGAGGGAAATTTTCGAGCGTTGCTCCGGTACAGATCAAACTAACGGTCGGAAAATGTACCGGAAAAACTCTACTGATTAGATAGTAGTTCGGCTACTTTGGATTTCACTGATTGAGGTATTTATGAAATGAGTTATAATGACGATTTTTTGTATCATTACACTGTAGACCGAGTATATAATTAATCGGAAAAAATCCAAAAAATCACTTTTGGTCGGAAATAAAATACACCTGAAAAACTTCTAATGATTTATAACCCTTCAACTACTTCGGACTTCGGTTATAGAGGTAAACGTGGTTTTATTGGATTGAGTTAGGACGACGATTTTGTTATCATTAAACTGTACTCGACTACCTATATAAATTATCGACAAAAAATCACTTCCGGTCGGTAAATACCGAAGAAAAAGCTCTCTACAGATTCAAGTTTTGACGATTTTGGGATTTCACTGGTTCAGTGGTTGAGGTAAAAGTGGTATTTATAATTTTGTTAGGACATTGATTTTAGGTATTAATTCAACGCCGACGAATAAAATATATAATTATCGAGAAAAAAAAACAAAAATAATCACTTCAGATCGGGAATATACTAAGGAAAAATGTAGGCAAAGACAAACAAACCTCAGTCAGTGAAAATCCAAAGTAGTCGGAACTTCTTATCAGTAGAGCTTTTAAAGTGTATTTTTCCGACACCGGAAGTGATCTTTTATTTTTTTTTTCGATAATTATATACACGTCTACAGTTTAATGACACTAAAATAAACGTCGTGACTTAATTCTAAGCAGCCAATTTACGTCCCCAAGACGAATTTGAACGAAGTGGGTCGCTAATTTAAACTGTCCAAGTCCAAGTACGTAGGGGTCGGGCCTCTGGGCGCTCCTCCTGGTCTGTGGGCAGTATCTGAGCAGTTGAACTCAATGACTTGCCTGTCAACTGTACAATTTGCTCCTGCAGCAGTCTATCAGTTGGTCGGTGTGCCACTGAGGGCCACAGCTTCATTGTAGAGCCGGGTGAGGGCGGTCAGCTGCGCAGCTATTTCGCATTCAAGACGGCTTGTAGGCTGCGCTGGGCGGGGGCGGCTGGTTCTGATGCTGCATTTCAGCTGCTGGCGCCTCCGTTTGTTGCGGCAGAGTGGCTGGTGTATGTGGCCACTCTAGTTTCTGCCTGTGAGTCGCCCTGGGCCTCTGTGTGACCGGAAGGTCAGCCACAGATGCCGGCGGGCGAGGAAGTCGGTTGGCTGGGTTTCTGGGGGTTTCCTCCGGCGCTCTTCTTCTGCGGCATGTGGTCCTCAGCTTCATTCTCCGATACGGAGTCCGCTGGTGACTCATCTCGCGCTGGTCGCTTGGGCGGCTGGGCCGTTGATCGCCTCACCGCTGGTTTGGTAGGCCCGGGACTTGCGGCCTAATTGGACAGCTGCCGCTCTGGCCTCCTTGTAGGCTGGACACCCACGATAGTTGGCGTTGTGATCGCCGCCACAATTGCAGCAGTGACCCTTCTCCGTCGAGACTTTGGGGCAGTTCATCTTCAGATGATTTCCCCCCCCCCCAGCGCGGACACATTTTCTCGGCCTCCCGCAGTTGCCGGAGCCGTGGCCAAAACCTTGGAACCGGATAGCACTGCGGCGGGCCGACCGGCTTCTTGTAGACAGTGACTGAGACCCTGACATGGAGCAGGCTTGTCACGTTGCAGATTTTGGCAAGCCCCGCTTAGTGTCAGGATTCTCTCGCTCACTGTCCCTGGTCAGCGTGATCAGCCAGCTCCTGGTAGGTCCCCTGGCTGTCCGAAGTCGTGCAACCTCAGTCGACGGCGAAGCCCTCGTCAGTTAATGACATCGAAGAGCTCCACATCATCGGTGTCGGGCAGTCCGCTGATCACAACCCTAAGCGAATCTTTCACGCCCAAGGTTGTGAGAGTGTAGAAGGGCAGCTTCTTGGGAACATAGGTACCGCTGAACTGCCCTGAAGTCCTCCACGGTGGTCACTTTCAAGCGATAGTGAGCACCGTGGAATGTTTTCGTCAGGCCGTCCCCGCGCCAACTTCCTCCAACTTCTTGGCGTGGGTAGGCCAGTTCGGAACACTGTCCAGGAACAGCAAGGTATATCCTGGGCGTAGAAAACCGAAGCCGTAGGTTGGTCAGATGTCACAGTAGAAGTGGTGACGTTGTGGCCTTTAAAAAGGCCCTTATGCTGGAGCAGCGACCTTCTTAGGCGCCGAGCTGGCAGGTGGAGAGCTAGGCCTCTTAGCTGGCTTCCCCGGCGCTTGCAAAGGCACGCTGCGCCATCTTCTTGAAGATGTCACTCATGTTGTTTCCTGTAGTTGTTTACACAAACGAGCGCTTGATGTCGAATGTTCGCCGTGTTACAATTTAGGCTTGCTTTGCGACGTAACGTGACCGCGCTCTATAGCAATACCGTGATTACACTACACTATCCGAAAGCCCGAGCCCAAAAGTATCGTTTGAGTACTTTATGATTTAAACGAAAGGACAATTATATCTTTTAACAACGGTCACTTTAATCAATTAAATCAATCAATTTAATGTTGTAGACAAGAGTAAATGATAACTATTCTTTTTTTTCTCTTGCTCCATGCTTTATTTTTTAATACGTCTTAAAATTTCGGGGGGGGGTCCGGACCCCCTGGACCCCCCCCTTCGCTAACGCCACTGTGTATGCTGTACGTAAGTTAAACATGTATGGTAAGTTCAACTTACCATTTTACTATATAAAAATGTTTGACAACCATTCACAATAAGTGGAAACCTTACCTAAAATGAATACACAAAATAACTATTGTGTTTGGGCGAACTATGATTCTAAAATACCATATACAAGGAAGCATGTATCTTATACAGTTTTCTGGGGAAGTCAGTATAGGCGGAGGGAGGTAGAAAGGATGTAGGCAATGCCCAGCAGGTGTTGTATGGACCGGTCAATATGGATACATGCCCCTCTGGGCAGTCATAATAAGTGGACACATCTGCGTCCTTTCTCGTGTACAGTCAGTATTAGTGCAACGTTGCGTTGTTAGTGCATCTCGAGTGGTTTCCATTGATATATAAAAACCTAAAAAATAGAGTTAACTAACATAGCGTAGGGTAAAAAGGTAAAATTGTATTATTCACTGAAGTAAGTAGTTTTAAAACACGTGTTTAATTTGGAACGGTTGCATTAATGCACGTAAACAATTAATTTGTTGAACGATTTTAACGATGATTAGTTTCTGCAGGTAAAAGCGTACAGTGTTGTTTTTCCACTTCGAAAGCAACAAAGCAACAAAACGTTATCCACAAAAACTGTTTTGCAGCTCTAAAAATACATTACAGTGAAAACAAAAATGTCCACTAAGTCAACTCGATACATAAATAACCATTTGGTTACATCGAGTTGGACAGCTTTGAGGGTAATATGATGATGAGGTGCTCTCGTTCTGAAATAAATACTGTTTAAGTATGAGAATTATATTTTTTTAATGTGTAAATTACTCTTTGTATACTTTAATAGCTGTTATTACTTACTTAACGTTGTTTTTAAAACAATGGGTTTATTTTTCTGCGAATAACCGTGGAAGGGGAGAGATGTTTTATTTTTATTTGCACTGGCGTAATAACAAATTATATTACGCGTTCTTAACGAATAACCTACATTTAAAGTAGCTATTCATAACATGATTTACTAACAAAATATTTAAATAATAACTAAAGCGTGATTTTAGATAACTGCATTTTATAAATTAATTGCAGTCACGTCAACGTACTTAAAGGAACTTTGAGATTTATTAATTTTTAAATGATTATCAAAAAGACAATGCAACAAAAAATTGGGCCAATAATTAACATTGTACAATGTAATATTGTTATATAGTTCATTATTTATTGTTTGCATATCTATTTTTACATTTTATAAATATTAATGTAAAATTATGATTTCGCACAATGCATACAAAAATTTTTTGATTTATTGATGTTTTTGCAATGTAAAATAATTTTAAAATAATGAAAGAAACAAATAAGTCGGTAACAGTACCTTACACATATTGATAGTAAACTATTTATTTGTTTACACTTAAAACTATAAAAAATCATAAAATCTTAAAATAGCCAAACCAATAAAAAAACATATTAAATTCTTTTACTCTTTTCCTGTAATCGCCATTTATGAATGAAGTGTTCTATTACATATCAAACCACAACCAATTACTGAACGTTATTTCATTATTGACTTTCGATACTTTTATAGCTATCAGTTGTACTAGCTGAAAATACAGTATCTTTCTTCTCGATGGCGATTGCTATCCCCGCAGTGTGTATAGTCTACAAGTAAATAAAAAGAAAAATGCGGTACTTGTGATAAGGGCCGGTCAACAGAGGTCAATAAAGGGCTGTGCTCACAATTACTTCCAGCGTGAGCTGTAATAGTATGGCAGCTAACTCCACTACCGTTATAGCAAATTTCGTATTCAACTTAGTGGAATTTAATTTATCATTCATGCATCACAATATTTGTCTATGACAAAACAAACTGAGATATCGAGATGAGTTTTTAGTAAGCGTATGGCTTACATGAAAAAGATACGTAGAAATTATAATTTAGTATATCATTAAAAAATATAATTGAGTATACTACAATATATAACACTTTTGACAGACATTTATCAGTCAGTAGCAACATTTATAGCAAAATGTTTGAGCCACTCTAATATTCCATGTTGAAATATAAAAAATAAGCTTTTGACATGGATTCGGCGAATTTTTATGAATAGGCCTACATATAAGTTCAGTCACAGATTTATTATACACTTATATTTTATATATTTCTAGTGGCCTACTAGAATTTTAATATTTATTTATTTAATATTATGGGTTGTACGATAAATAGTTTGGAGTCCTTGGATTTAACATGTAACTTAATTTTTAAGTTTTAAAATAAAAACAATGGCGATTATGCGGAGATTTTATCCAATAAAATAAAGGGAAGCTACAAGATGAACTAGACCATAAAAGGATCATAAACCAATAACATAACTGGAGATCACGCCATATCCTCTTTAAAATGACTAAGATAATGAATTGAAATCCTTTAAAGCAAGAAGATTGATCTTTTTCTTTAAAACTAGCAGTATACGAAAGCATATATAATCCCAGTAAATGATTTATCAGCTCAACTATGACAAAAACTTTTGGAATATGTGGCATCAGAGCTGTGTGAGATTTCGACTCCTCAACAGCCGGCCAAACATGGATTTTGCCTGTCCCAGAACAGAGTTCTAAACTGGAGTCATCAAAAGTTAGATTTCGATAATTTTCCTAAATTTAACACATCCGAATACAAGAAAACAAATAATAATTAAAACTATGTGAAATGTTTTAGAAACTAATAAAATAATTTTTAAGAGCCTTCCATAATTTAGTAAATATAGTTTTTGAAGTTAAACATCTTAAATTTGTAACTGCATATACGAAAGGAAAGCAGGTAGATGTAAGTTACAGAACTATAATATTTACATCTCTTATTACATTAATACAGATAGCATTACATTGGCATGTAATAATAAAACTGTTCTTGGATACATTTTTCAATTTAACACCAATATTTAGGACATAAAGCAGGTTTGACTGTTTAAATCGTACCTGAACAGGACGACAGAAAATACAAATATTGTCACACTTTGAGCAGCGTATAGTCAAAACATCACGACGTCCGGCAACACAATAACGATAACATGTTATGTTTGCGATGTGCATCAATAACACAACAGGCCTTTAGAAATAACAAAGTATGCCATATACCTTGTCTGTATGACCTTAGTCGTATTTGCAACAATAATTCTTTCTGGGAACTAGACTGTCTTGTACTATACACAAACATTAGTAAATAATTCATAATAGATCTTAAAAGTTTTAATGATTTGATACAAGTTTACTCAGGATTAGCAAATCAATCATAGTGTTAAAAATATTCATTATGAACGAAGAATATAAAAATTTAAGATGCACACATGTCTTTTACAAACTTTCAGCTATCAAAAATTATAATAAGCGTAAGTTTAAATGTCATGGGCTATATTTTGCAAAGAAGGAAACCTAATCGTGATAACGAGGTATCAGGCATTTTCCAGCATTGAGTTTTAAAACTTAAATTTTCGATTCCTGACTCGTATCTGTTTTTTTTTTTTCATGTGTGAAACCTAAGATATGATTATCCATGAACATTGTTACGGACACCTCACGATCGTACTACAATACGGAAGAATTATACGTCAAAATTTAAAAATATACGTGTCTTCTAGCACCAACGCCAGAGGATGTTGACTTACAAAAAAATCCATTACAAATTTACAAACGGTATATTAAAATACAGGCTCCTTCATTTTAAAAAGATCTTTTTTCGTATTTTGTGTGAGATTTTAAGACCTAATAATTATTTGTAGTGTATTTGTTCAAATTTGCATAAAATAAAAATAAAAACACACATATTTATTGTAAATTTTTTAAAGATCTTAGTATAAAATGTTTCTATATATCTATATGGTTTTATCGTAGAAACAATAATAGCTAATATAACATCCAATCGATCTGTTTGGATAGTACCAGAATTTAATTGTTTTGCTACAGCAGTAAGGCAATCTAGTAATACCAAAATAGATTCGACTTACAATAATATTTTATTGAATAGAACTTCAGTACGGGTGGACGTTATTAGATTGGTAGCAGTGGTTGCCTCTTGTATCGGTCACCAAATGTTCTAATATTGTCCAGCATCAGCTGTTAGCAGGCCGCCATTACAGGATGTACACGCTGCGGTATTCATTGTTGATATTGCTGTCCAGGCAAGGAAGCTATAGCCAAGAACTATTTATCACATTACTTCAGGCTAGGTTCAGATGATTATTTGTTACCACATAAAATGTCGTACCCATACCGGGATTCGAACCCGGCTTCCCGAGAGACAAGATGAGGCGTTAACTACTCAGCTACAAAAGATGACATGGGATGAATACAGATCTTTTAGTTTAGAGTCATACATCACGACTAAAAGAGAAGAATTTCTTAAATAATTTGATAAGGATACAGAAATTAATCCTCAGCTTAATTACATAATACGTTTCTTTTACTTCGGTAGGGTCTTAATAAAAATTGTTTATTGCAATAAGCAAACATAGTCACCGCTGAGATTCTGAAGATAATACATGAGTCAGTTATCAAGTAGAATGTGACTGAGGAAAACCGTTATCTCATTTTTAAATTTACTGCTCTTAAAAATTTAATTTTTAAGTTTACTTACGTTAACCTTTATTATAATTCCGTTTTGCTCTAATCCCGTTATGCGTTCTTGTTGCTCAGTTTGTGCTGACTATTTTTAGTTTTGTACAGGTAACTTTTAGCTCGTATCTTTGCTATAATGAGACTCTTTATTGTAGAAAATAATATGATAATTTATTAAAAAAGCACGATCTTCATACTTAATTTATGTAATGCTTATGCCCAGCAACCAAATGACAATGAAACATAAAAGTTTTTATGTAGATTGTCAATTGTATTACATTCGCGGTTCGTAAATAATGTAAAAATGAGCATTTTACAATAAAAAAATTAGTTGAAATATCCATACGATTGATTATATAAGAATAAAGGTTGAGGGATTTTTATCATAAACATATAAGGTTTATATACATATACCATCATTTTATATGTAAATATATATATATATATATATATATATATATATATATATATATATAATTACTATTTGCGTTATTTTTATTTGAAAAATGTGTAATTATCGACATGAACCGTAAACAATGATAATTTAAAAAAATCTATATTGGTTGAATTGTAATTAAAGAACAAATGAGTTGATCGAGTAAATTTGCTATGATCAGAGCCGTGCTGGGGCAACAAAGAGCCCACAATTTACAGAGATGTCAATAGCAGAGATCTGGGGGTGACACTGCTCTACTACCCGAGAGTGTTTCTGACCATACTTTGGGAGGAACATGCACACAGCGAGAAACCACAGGAAACTTAAGAACATTACATCAAAATTATGACGTAATTTTAGTAACGATTTCACTAAATACATCAGACATAGGAAAAAAATCAAAAAAATCATAAGAATGTGGAAAACAGGGTGATTCACAATTACGTATCATATTATAAAGGACGAACACAAATAATTTGTTTGTTTTCATAAAAATGTTTTAACGTTCAAAACTCACAAACGAAATAATGTATATAATTACAAATTTGAATGATTTATCAGGTCCTGTGTTTATATTGACAAACAAAATATTTAAACAGCCAGTATATTAATATTTCTCTAACCGGCCAAAATAAAACTTTCATTGTTATTTGCCACTTTGGGTTAAATTTACGCAACAAACAGCAAACCGCGATATAAACAGGCAGACGTACGTTCGTGGATTCAATTTTCTATATTGTCAAATAACAATGTGTTACCTACGATACATGTAACTAATGAAAACAATTATCGATTGATTTTGGATTTTATGGAGTAAGGGTACCTAACTAATTAATTGTAAATTAGTACATTTCGTACATTTCGTAAAAAAACATAGCTTGAACATATTTAAAATATTTGGACATTGACTATTCCGTGCCATGTAGCAAATATGCCCATAAAATGCGTGGGAAATAAAGATTTAATCATAATTTTTATCACATACGATCTATATTTATTAAAATGTATGTATTAAGATATCTTTAATTCATGTTGTTTTTTTCATGGCATTCGTTATATTTACTTAAGGATTTGTGGAGTTTGAGATAATATTTTAAAACTACTGATTTTTCCAGTGGATGATTGAAACTCAGAAATCAAGCTTTAAATTGGATCGTGATGAGGTCCATAGTAATTTAAATTAGGATGTTTTCGTTATTTTGTTGTGGGTTAAGAATAGTTTTTATGGTACAACGTACTTTTACCAAGTAAACATTGAACGAAGCAGATTGAGGCATATGTTCGAAGGAAAGCTTTTTTTATTCTTTGGAAGAAACCAATTCCTGAAATAAAGCACTCTGAAGACTAATTCAAGAATGGATTTGATTTCTTTGCCATGAAGTGAATCAAAGTGAATCTTATCAATTGAACATGTGAAAATGAATTTCAAATAATAAAAATAACTTATTCAGTAATTGTAAGATAACTAATACAATTTTGTTGGAGTGATTTATTTTTGGAATAAGATGGTTGAATGATGATAATTTCAGATAATTCAATATCCACCAAAGTCTACGACACGTGTTCTGTTTTCGACACCATACGTTTCCGAACGAAATCCTTTCTATGTCATGTGAATTTTATTTGTTTCTCGATCGGAATTAACCTATTTTATGCATGTTGTGTTTCACATCCTGCGAACAAAAAATAGCACAAGCCCGCCAAGCTGCCCGTGAAGAATCGTAAAGAATGGAATTGTGCAACTGTGACTTGATTGATAACGTCATAAAGTTTTACAGTGTCACCCCCTCCCCTGGCACCACCACGCCTGCTGTTGAATTGTAATTACTTGCTACTACAGGGTACACTCTTAATCAATCCTCTCGTTACCTAATTCTAGTTCTTCTAACACTGCTTCATTTACGATTTTACGATCAAAACAGATGCATATAATTAGCGTATACACATGGAATGTATATCAGTTAGCGTATATGTTACAAGTATTTTTACTAATTTTTGAACAAAATATTTAATATATTTATTTGAAATAAGTTACTGCAGTTTACTACACTACATCTAAACTAGATCACATATCATTTCTTATCTTCTTAACGTTTAATGTAATATTTAACCATTGGTTGCAGTCAGGTTTAAGCCTATGAGTGATCAAACTTAAAAATACTACTAATAAGGGCCGCAAAAGGTATACAGTACTATCACTAATTTTCTAGTTGTAATGGGATTGTTAACGAATCTATCAAGCAGCCACACATTTGATTAAGTAATTATAAATAATTATAAGTATAAAAGTAACTATTAAGAATTCAATATTTCAACAGAAACTATTTTAAAATTTTGAACTGTTCGACAAACTGACATGAGCTCTTATATGTTCTTTTTATATGTATTTTTTATAAGGAACTGTTCAACTTCAAAGTTTCAAACAACTGTTTTTAAACTGCACTCATTGACTCGTAGATGAGTATAGCTTCCAGTGACCGTCACTAATCTCACGAATACCTGAGTAAAAGTAGATTGCCCTTGGCGTCTTTGTTATATTGTAGAGAAAGCATGTATAAAGTCCAGGGTAATATTCGCCTGAATGTTGGCAATCGTGTCATCGCTTCTGAGCTGAGAGACGAATGATTCAAATAGCTTTTACTGTCTTGCTGAACAAATTGTGTTTGATACATGTAGTGTGTTTCAGAAGTTGGGCTACGTACATAACAGAAACGAATAATTACTCTAACAATTCAGGTGAGGGTTTTGTGTATTGGTAAAGTTTGGTGGCAGGTGTTGCCGGTCAGCATGATGTTGTAATGAGTGCAGCATTAGTCATAGTTACCGGAGAGGAATTGTTTGTAGCTTTAAGAGTTCTAATTGGTCACGCCTTCTTAAAATTAAGGCCTTGTCACCAACTCGCTTAGCTTGTAATATCGAATAGATCTTCCTCGTCGCTCCCTCTTTAATACTCTGCATTCTTCAGATATAAGTATAATATCCAAGCACAATATAACTTTTTTTATTATGTTTTAGAACATGTTATTAGAGAACAAAACTTAGATTAACTATAGAAACAAAAATATTTTTTCTACTGTTTGGGAAGGAATTCCGTGGATTGGTAAATTTATCAATACGTTACTGCTAGACAGGTTCTATGCTGTAATTAGAAGAGCATTTAAAGACCTCATCGTTAAATTGTCGGATTTCGGCTATTTGCTTTTGTTAATGTAAAAAATCATATAAGGGATAACGATTAAATGGATAACGATAGAAAATGTCCAAAATCCTGTTGTGATTATCAATCACCCATTGTAAATAACATGCATTAATCAAAAAGTTAAGTTTGCTAGTACCTTCCTGATAGACCATATACTACTAAAAATACAATGTATTGTAAACAACAAACAACAATACTAACCACGGAAAAACATTTCTCTTGTTTTTTGTATGCGTTATATTTGATAATTGTTTTAATAATCTAGTGATAGAACTGAAGTTATACTGCATTGATCTTGATAAGATATTTCGATGTGGTCTTTCGCTTCGTTCTACAAGTGGCGTACTCGATTTACAAATGTTAACTCAAAACTCAGCTGATGACATTAAACTCTATAATCATGGTCTCTAAATAATAAAATCTCTACTTAAGCCCGAAAAGTGTTCCTCTTCTAAGCTTCAGTGGCATTGTAGGCTACCATAAATTCACATAGTACTCGGAATCATGTAACAATATATAATCAATCATGTATATAATGTAAACACGTAATATTAAATAGATAGTCGTGTCGTATTAGAAAAAACTCTGCTAAAGGGTTATTATATACATAATAAAAGTTGACTGGTCAAGGCATTAGCTCAGTGTTGAATCAGTAACACTACTGTTAACAATACATATTTTATTTTGAAGCGTTATAAACATTTGATATACAGGCGTTGCATTTAAAAAGGTATTAAAGCCATTTAAAGAATTTAGACTGAACGAATAGAATTTAATACTAATAAGAGTTTTTATGCCACATATTTCATTAATTAGAGGAAAAAAGAATGAAAGGTAAGATTTACTGTCATAAATAAATCAAATTGTATTAATTGCTTTATAAATAGATAGTATTCATTTTAGGTTAATTTTCTCATATATACGTGTTACAAAATAATAAGAAATATGAAATTACCTTTTAAAGATTTGTACCTAAGTACTAACAGGAATTACAGATTACATTTTCTTAAATAATATATACCTAACTAAGATTTATTAAATGAATCTACTTGTTATAGAAATACACTTATTAGACTTATTTTAGTAACATGTACAAAATTGATTAACACAGACACAGGTGAACCAAAGGAATAAATTTTAATGCTTATCAATGGTGTATAACATAATAACTGAAATATTATTATGTTATTACATATTTGTACAACTATTATATATTTGTTGAGACATACATTATATTATATTTCTAAAAATAAAATGTCGTCATTAATAATCAATGAAGAAGAAATGATGGATGAGGTTGGAGAGCAAGTGTTGTGTACCGAGCGGGTAGTGCCGCGAGTGCGCTTAGTTTCCACGCCACATTGCCAGTCACTGTTTGTGCGGCTGACACACCGCAGACGCCCCGAGACAACACGGGCACCAGCTGGTCTTCTTCCGGCCGGTTTTAGACTGAAATCAATAAAACAAGCCGGACTGCACACATTTGCTGCTGGCAGACATCGCGCCTATAAATAGTGCCGGCTCCACACAGTGCACCTGTGGTACACCGTACTGACACTTCCGTTACTGCCGTTGACAAAACTGTACTATTCGTCATATTATAATTATTTTACCAGTATTGATAATGCCAATTTTACTAGATTTCGACTATTGCTATTAAACGGCATATTTGTATGTAGTGCCGATGGACAAGTGGTCTAAGACATTGGAGTTTAGGCCTGCGTTAGACATATAGCAGGTTCAAATCCTGCCTGTAACCGTTGCACCTTTTATCAATACCATCGACCATGTAGCCTACTGTATCGAGACTCCAATTTATTCTGTTTGATAATATTCTCGCACAGACCAGTGGCCCATGAGGACGGACATAATAAGGCTTAAAAGGCTTCTCCTAAAACAAATTGGGCCCATAATTGACACAATTAGGAACCACTTTTTTGTCTTATTGACGATTTTTGCCATACTTATTAAAGTTTGTTATCATTATTGTTAATAGTTCAAAATAAGTTTTTGCATGACAGTCTAGTATCAGTTGCCTATTAATTTTACTCCCCTCTCCCAACTAGTGTTTTAAGAAGTTTTATGACACACGACATAATGATAGTTTATTCAAAATACTCGTTTTGAGACTTTTATAATGAAAATCAATAGATAAATTTCCGTCCATATGTCTAGCACATCCAATACATACTCATTTGGGCCAACACTAGTTGTTATACAGCAACCTCGTCCTTAGCACTGCTGGTCGGCCTTTAGATTTTCAAATAGGAGTTTTTCGCATTGAAGGAATATTTATACTAACGTTGTATTGCTTCCAATTACTTTATAGGTATATCTGGTATATTATATATTGGATGGTAAATTATTATTCTTTATGAATAAATGTTGCTGTTATATTAATAGAATGACAGATTACACTATATTATGTAAGTGAACAATACAACACAAGTAATTACACAATATAGACTTAAGTCAAAACTCTGTCAACAGCTAATTCATATCTAATGGTATTTTTGAATACAAAAACTAGATTATCGATTGTATAACAGAATAGTTGGACTTGAGCATGACTGCAAAATAATTAAAACATGGCTCATTTGAAACGCAATCAGTGCCCGCCCTGCAATGCACCGCCCCACGCCACGCCGGAACTCACTGCACCCTACAAGTGCGATCGATCCAGAGCAACTGTTTATCAGCAAATCATGCGATGGGTTCTGCGGTTTTGTACAAATTGAATCTCCCCCGCTCACGCCCTCTCAACCATATCAGTCATGGGAGTACACATCTCCTCACCACCATAACCCGTGATAACCATTCGATATTGCTTCAGTTGTTTGGAATAGAATTTAGAATAATATCCTATATTATTATTATTATTACATATTATTTCGGTTATATAAATCACCGGAAGACTATTATACTAGGGAAAGGTTGTATCGTATACATGGACTATCGTAGAATTCGAAATCGTAATGTGTACATTATCATATCTAGATATTACGCTGTAATTTGGGTAAAAACTATTTTAAGTTTATATATTTATAAAGATTTACTTCCAATTTGATTCTAAGTATTTATATTATTGTAATTTTTAATAAATAAACATTCAGGAAGCATAGCCATAACATTATGTTTGGAGTTTGTTAGTCAATTAACACTAGTCCAATTACATAAACTGCAAAATGATGCAGTCGAGTAAGTTTATAAAAATATTGAAGTAGGCTACATCAATAGAATAGGGAATAAGTTCGTGCTTTTCGAAACAGTATTGTAATAATAAAATTAAAGTTATTACATAACAGTCTGATAAGTAATAATCTCTAAGGGTTGACATAACATAATTTGAACCAATTTCATACAAGAGATGTAACAACATACCACTTTAAACCTATATACCACTATCATTAATAAATTATTTAACTTTAAACAAAGCAAACCGATTACACTATACATATTATATGAAAAAAACCGATAGAGAGCAGATTGAATTGGACAGTATAAATCTGAAGAAAACGCCTGAATCAATTTGTTAATAACATGCTTTTATTAGAACAGCGCAGTGAAAACATGGCTGTTATTCTTCTGGCAGGTACAAAGCAGCAAGAAGCAAAACAATTTGTGTGGATATTTTTTTATGTATCCAATAAGTTTACTTCGTAATGCACAATAAATCACAGGTGCAAATGATAGAACTGCTATGTAATGACCAGTGACCAGATTAAATCAACCAACGTCGGCAAAGGTGTTACTTATGACACACTGCTATTAAAGATACATGTAAATAGTCTTCAAAACCTGTAATGTACGTAATGTCTAGAGAGAGAACTGAACTTGTTTTTGTGAAAACAAAAACCTTTTTATAGCGAAGATTTGAACATAGTTTTCTATGTGAGCACCGATGTGACTTAAAAATGGATCTGATCGTTACCCATGCTACATTTTATGGGGATTTTTCACATGCTATGTATGTTTAGCATAACGCCCTTATAGCAGAACATCCCTCCAGTCCCTCCTTTCCGTTGGCTGATGTCCATATAACTATTATATTTTAATAATGATTGATGTTTGAAAAATGTGCCAAACTAAATTAATATGACTATTAAAAATATATAATCTGATATTTTAACCATTTCGCTATCCTCCCGATTTAACTCGCACTAGCTTTAGCATGGTGGGGCTATTCTTTTCTTAAGGCAAATTCTTCTTTCGTTTTCAACCTATATTCTGTTCCTATAAAGTAAAAATTAGCTTTAACAGACTAGTTGGAAGTATATTGTTAAGTTAAAGTAATTATAATTTGACAACTAGTAATATCTATTTTCATAGTGTTACTAATTTAGTGGCTATTAATAATGTAGCCCCATTTATGTCGATTTAGTTATGATGTTTACTACATATTTTATGAATGCTTATTCTATCACAAAATGTGTATGGAGCTGTATTTATTAATTCCGTTCTAATTTAGTACAATGTACAGAACTAATATGAATTGTATTATATTACACTACCTTCAACCCTAAAACAAATTACTAAGCACTTAGAATGGTTCAAATTTCAAAATTAAAATAATTATCTGTTTTAATCATAATAAATTGTATTCCTTAATGAAATATAAATGCATGTGTAGCCTGTATGCTTGAAACTTGAGTGTAAACACTCTTCTTCTTCAGTCAAATTAAACTTATAAGAGCAGTAAGGGTATGTTGTGAACGTAGTTGACAAAAAGCTAGTATTTGGAGCTAGAACGTCAAGGTTTACATTTTAACATTTGTACGATTAAAGTAGATAATTAGAGATCGGATAAAATTTATTTTATTATAATTTCAATAGCCGAAGAATCAATGTGATGGTTCGCGTGTGTTCTGGCGTTGTTCTGAAAACAGTTCGTGTTCGCAAATATTCAACTTACCACGCCGTGTATTTTTATCTTCCTTCATTATATAGATTATGACTATTATTGATATAATTGATAACTTCTCTCCTATTCAAGTTAACAGGTGTCCTCAAAATCCTGTAAAATAAATGCAACAAATAAACAAATATAATATGCTCATACATTGGTGAACATACTTCCAACGTCAAAGATAACTAGTCTATTGTTTTCATAATTTTCAAAGATTTTTACTTCTTGGCAAGAGTTCAACGAATGAGTTTAATGTACAAATGATGTTGGGATCCCCGTAGGACTCCCCTCTTGATAATTCCCACTTTGAATAATCTTTGAGGCAAACACACTTCAATACATCAAATTGCCATTTTGCTTAATTATTTACTTTAGTTGAAGTTACGAATTGGTGTGCGTCTCTTAGTAATTGAAAATCCTTACTTCTGAAACACGTATTGTGTGCTGTTGTTGACAAGACAGAATCCGCTATTATAAACTTTAGAATAAGGTTTCAATGATTTGTTAGTGTGTTCGAATACACCCTGTGTAGTCAGAAAGAAAGAAAATAAACCGATAAAAGTGAGAATCGAAAGATCTTATAGAAACTTAAAGATAGTCATATCAAACGATCCACGAAAGTAAATTCATTGACATAATGTTTTAGTCGGAAGTGGAATAGAAAAATGTTATTTTTACCTTCAAATTTGAGATATTGAACCGAAAAAATCAATAGAGCCCTTTATTCGAGATAGAGGAACTATTAATTTTCAATTCTCTTGGGTCTTTCTGCCAAGAGATATTCCACGGACAGATAGACAGGCCGACATAAACATGTCGAGTCCAATAATGAAAATCACAGTGATTACAGTTAATACCCAATTTATTTACAAACCATTCCAAGCATTCATTTGCTTCCTTGATCCTTAATCAAATCGCGTTTTTCTTTTTAAATCCTGAGTAATGGAAAAAGCCACATATTAAAAAATCCAACAAAATGGTTAAATTCAACATAAATACATGAAGTAATAAAAACAAATGATAGAAGTACAATGCCAGTGAACTGTGCCACAGTAAACAGTTTTTACTGCAGTGCTAGTGGCATTTTTAACTTTTTTTTAAAATTAACGATTCACACCCTATATGCTACAAAATTTGACTCATAAGTGTATGCACTATTGAACTATTATTAAATAGTAAAATGACGGGGAATAGGGTATAAAATTATATATACAATAGAGAAGACACGGCATAACAGTTTCATTTGGTTATAAGATTAATCCAATTCCAACACCAAACACTTTTGTAATTTATCGCATTATACAATAAACTTAACTCAGAAAAGTAACAGACTTTAAAGCACAAGACTGGAAGTTGGAGGATGAATTATTTCCTTTATAAATTATAAAGGAATACATCAAACCCATATAGATTGGTGCGATTTAAAATTAGATTAAATTGTACTGACGAAATTACTTCTATATTTATATCTCTAGCATTATCATCATTCATTTCCCTGTATAATGAAGGCAGTAAAAAAAATACTCGTTATTTGTTTCGGTGAAACTTACATCAATCAAAATTTATTAGTTTATCTATCTAATCATATTAAAACATAACCTCAAATATTAACAATTGCGGTCCTGTCGTAGTTAGTTCATTAATGTATCCATGTGTGTAATTCATTACTGAAATGTTAATGTACTTTGAATTATAACTTTATTTGAATCTATATATATATATAAAAGAAAGTCGTGTTAGTTACACTATTTATAAGTCAAGAAACGGCTGATCCGATTTGGCTGAAAATTTATCCCGTTCCCGATTCAGGATTCCGCCCACTGGTCTCTAAAAGTTACGGAAATACCCGTAAGAAATGCATTACAGCAAACATATGTTATTAAGTGAAAGAGCCTGTTCAAATTGAATCAGCTGTTCTTTGTAAACATATATAATGCAACAAAAGAAATATATATGTTTTACATAATTTAATTACCATTTTAAATTTCTTTACATTTATAGTTTTTAAAGCATAGAGTAAGCTTAATAGAAAACATCAAATTTTGTTTCAACTGTGTTCTGCAATCACTGTTAAGCATAGACTTTACTATCCAGATAATACAAATCAAATTTTAATTTTTTACAATTCAAAGCAGTTATCTCTGCATCTCCAAGTCAGATTCGTACATTATTTGCTATCATCATTTCGACATGCTTTCCATCGAACCCATCTAACCTGTGGCATAAATACAAGGATAAATATGGCAGAAGATATTTTACATCAAATTCGTGTCAGTTCAATAAATTCCGATCTTAAAAATGAATGAGGAGATACATAATCGAGCCTTACTCTTGATCGAAGACATGTGTTATCTCATGTGTGGTAGTTTATTAGTCAGGTTAGGAATGCCAGCGCCAAATCGTAAAAATGAATGACGCATTTAATCGCGAATTGGAATGGGAACGTGAATATGATCACCAGGAATTAGATGTAGTAGTTCAAACAAATGTGCCCCTGATGAACCCCCAACAAAAGGAAGTTTATGATACATTTAATGAAGGCAATTGATGATGGAAAACGGTGGTTTATATTTACATGGTGGAAACTGGTAAGACATTCCTCATGTCAGTAGTTTTAGCCACTGTTCGTGCAAGATCCAACATTGCAGTTTCAGTTGCTTCTTCTGGAAATAGCAGCCACATTGCTAGAAGGATGTCGTACGTCACATTTTGCATTAAAATTTCCGTTAAATCTTCAATATATTGAAGAACCAACGTGCAACATTACAAAGCGCTCCGCTATGGCGAAAGTTTTTATCAGAATCGAAGATCATCATCTGGAACGAATGCACAATAGCGCATATAAACGTGCAATGGAAGCAGTTAACCTAACATTGCAAAGATCTACGTAATGACTCAAAATGTTTTGGAGGCGCAACTATTTTACTGTCTGGCGATTTCCGCCAAACATTGCCAGTAATTCCCAGATCGACTGTTCCCCACAAAATAAACGCTTGCCTCAAATCATCGAATCTATGGCGCTATGTTAGGAAACTTCAGCTGACAACAAACATGAGAGTTGCATTGCTGAACGATACATCTGCTGAAGATTTCTCTGAGTAATTGTTGACTATCGGTAATGGTCGAGTACCTGTCGACGAATCGAGCGGATTGATTTCATTTCCTCGGAATATCTGTAACTGTGTCTCATCGAAAGACGAACTCATCAACAAAGTATTCCCAAACATCATTACTAACCTCAAAAATAATGAATGGTTGAGTGAGCGAGCAATTTTGGCAGCTAAGAATAAAGATGTAGATGACTTAAACTACATAATTCAGAATGAGATCATTGGTACACTGCATTCTTTCAAATCTGTTGACTGTGTAACAAATGAAGATGATGCCACCAACTATCCAATTGAATGTTTAAAACTCCTTGGATGTACCTGGCACAATTTACAACTAAATATTGGTTCTGTAGTAATCATGCTTCGAAACTTATACCAACCAAAACTGTGCAACGGAACAAGTTTGGTGGTAAGTAAATTGATGAACAATTTTATTTACATCACAATACTCAAAGGTGAGGAAATTCTCATTCCGAGGATCCCGATGATCCCACCCGACATGCCATTTGAGTTTAAACGGTTTCAATTTCCGATCCGTCATGACTGTAAATAAGTCACACAAGGCCAATCGTTTGAAAGTTTGTGGTCTTAATCTCAAACATCCATGTTTTTTCCCATGGCCAATTAAATGTGGCATGTCCACGGGTCGGAAGACCATCCGCGTTATTTGTTTTCGCGCCTAATAAAAAAACAAAAAAATGTAGTTTATCACAAGGTGCTACAATAAATGGCAAATAAAGAATCATTGAATAATTATAATTTTTATTTACAATTATCCTAATTTAAAAAGTAAAAAATGTGATCATGTGATATTGCCTTTAAGGCGGGACAAAGTTCGCCGGGTCAGCTAGTAAATACATAAATAAATGTTTGATACTTCCAGTGACTAGAGAAACTAAACGACCTATAATTTAAGGTGGACTTATATATATATGTATAATTTTCTTTGATACTTCAACAACTACCGACTAACGATTCTAGTACGACCGATACTATTAGTCTTTGTTAACGAAAACAGGACATATATAACAATTAAATTCCTTTAATGCCGTTCGAATTACAATACAGGGGCATGATGCCTACCAGATTTTTTCAGTGTCGCGAAATATCCTTTAAATCAATTTTTCAAATCCAGAGTGAATTCTCATAGTTAAAATCTGGGTTCAAATATCCCACCTTACCTTTTACTATCTTCTGGTCGTATCAAATTCTGTTCTCGTCTATTATACCATTAAATCACTAGAATAAAAAAGCGTATGAATCGTGTTTGAAAGTTGATCAAATGGCTTATATTAGGTAAAGAAATGATTTCCTGTTCAGGTAAATGCAACAAACAGAGTCAAATGCAAGTCTTGTGATATATTGTTTTTCTTTGTGCACTTTGAGACAAGCGATGAAGTTTTATGACTTGGCGACAGTTGACCGTGCCGTTGTATTTTGTAACGTTGGCAACAGTTGCATCACCCATGTGGCTCAGGTGTGCCAATATTATGTAGCAGATATAAACTGCCACCCTCTGCACAATCTTCTTACCCTGATAATTACTGAGTAAGCCTACTATGCTTCATTCTAGTGTAGAATTCACTTCACAACCCATTATTCTAATCGCTATTACAATTTGTAAATTAATATAATTGAGTGGAATTTAACTACTATTAAGTGAAGTTATGTATAATAAGTCTCTTCTCTGCTGTCACTAATTAATATTGTAGATTCAGTATACAATAAGCTAAAACGATAAGAAAGTTATTCATTTTTGTAATGCATATAGTTTTTTAGTTATAGTATTATAAAGTTAAATTTTCTCTCCGACCACACGATTTAGCTGGATTTCCGTAATAGTTCAACAATTGCCTGTTGTTTTGAAACTTATCGAACATTGAACACTGGTCCCTGAAATAACTTATGTTTGAGGATACAGTTCTCTGCCTCATCATAAGTTGTAGAAGTGCATTACCTATACCAACTACTAGTTATCAGGATCATCACGCACCTATTACCCCACCAAGCTCTAAAGCAACCGTTGTATGAATCCACACGTCCTGTGAGAGATACTGATCTTAAGCCAGTAGGAAAGTAACCCAGGAATCACCATGCTTCAACGAGCTTTTTCAATGTGTAAAATTATGTAACTTCTGTAAAAGTACTCCTCTTTTCAACATTTTTGTAATTTTAGGAGTATTTGTTCTTGGTGCTTAAAAGCTGACGATATCTGGAACTTATTGGAAGTCTTCAGTCTCTTCGAAATTCTAGGACCTTCCAGCCTCCAGAATCTGCTGCGTTTCAAGTGTTTTATTTTTGGGAATATCAGGTGTCAAGGAGACCGGTCCCTATCTTTGAGAGCTTTGAGGATTTAAGAGAAGCATCCAGCCTCAACCCGCACCTGTGAGCTCTTGACCACAACTATTCTTGGTTGTGAAGCTCTAGCTCGCTCCATGGCTCAAAGGATACTGAACTGCTATGCTGTAACTTTTATTGAATAAAACATATTTGCCAGTTTTCATTAAAATCCAACACCAAGGACTTTTGTATAGACATTTTAATTGAACTTGTGACTACTCTCTTGGTTTCCATGTACTTACAAACTTCTTTAGGAAAGGTTTGATGTATAAAACATTTCTTATGGTTAAATCCACGCAGCCAAGAGTTGTTTTTAGCAGTTTCATAGAAAAGTGTCTCGGACTTCATTCTCTTCAGTATGATTCAATTAACGACTTCGAATATTATTTACTTAATTAATATATACCGAATGTCTTAAGTCTCCGCATTGGGTAGTTTCGAGGTAAGTCAAAATGTTTAAATTGTAACCCCTAACAAGTGACATCTCACTTTCAAGGTATTATAAAAAAAAAAATAATGTACAAACTAGATGTATCTAATGCTATTTATCCAATTTGGTGTCTAATAATAGTTAGAATTGTTTTATAAAATCCCGCAATTCAAATTATATTTAAAGTTATTTTAAGGCACATAAAACATTCACTCACTACTTATTATAAGAACTTACAGCCAAATCGTCAGACAAATTATTACAAGAATCAACAAACATGAATAAAATAGCATTTATTAGGTTTAGTTTTGTCTCACCGAATAAAAATGGCTGGTTTTGCCGTTTATCTCTTAATGCTTACCAGTTAGTATATGATGAGACACATACAGTCCGGTTACTGTGCCATGTTTAATTGTTATTTCGTATGTATAAATACACACACAGACACCAGACTTTGCTCATGTTCGACACTGGTATATCCGTGATTTTTAACTGATGTGTATGAGTATATATATATATATATATATATATATATATATATATATATATATATAATATGCAATAAGTAGATAACCACCACTAATTAAGTATTGTTTAAATCATCTAATGTAAATATCATGCTCATAGTCCATATCAACTAATTATACATTTTTACATAGTAATTGTTGAGAAATATATAAAAATCACTTTATTGGAACTTCAAATTTACAGGTGATAAGAACAAATTCCTGTACAGAGGTTGAATGTGGGTACAGTTTCCTTACACTTCGGTTTTCCTACCTAGCAGCGTTAGTAGGGCACAAAGGCGAATTTCTAAAGAATGTCAAGACAGTAAGTTAGTACAGAAGACTTAACAACACAAAGCACAGCGAGTGTCACGGACAAGGCACCCCGCGGGGAACTTTCTGACTTTGGTCGCAAGTCGCCGCTGGTTGGCCGAACCGTGCCTCCTGCACTTACACTGGACCTGGTTCACTCTATTGTTCTCTCGTACAATGGAAAAATAACGCATTCATTGCACAATATTTTGTCAAAGTTTCGTTAGTTATAGGAAACTCTATATTTATTTAAGCATTTATTAAATTCTGTCAAGGTGTAGCTCTCGTCTTCTACTAGTTTTAAATACACAAATTACACTTTATAAATGTTTTATAGTCCTAACACTGTTAACAAAAATTAAATGCTAATCCCTACAGGCATTAACATTGTAAAATAAGTTTTAGTATAAATGGTTTGCAATAACAATTTTTAATAATAATACATTAACAATTCAATTACAAATATAGGTTAATGCTTTACTTTACGACGATATAGTTTTAATAGCAGGCTCTCCAATCTCAAAAAAATTATTATTTACAGTTTTTAAAGTCATTTTAAAACCTAGAATTTAAATGTAAATCTTCACAAATCCAAAATCATGGAACTATATTTAGGTGGGAAGGGAGATTAAGTCAAAATTAAAAATGTTATTTTAAGGGTAAAATTGTAGAATTAGTAAGTGAATATAGAAATCTTAATAGAAATCTACAACATATTGCTAACAAAACTTTATTGTGGAGAAAGCACTTGAAATAAAATTGTCAAAACTCGCAAAGGCATGCAATTGGAAAAGGTTATTCAGAAAGAAGGATCACTAAACACAAAATAAGTATGTTTCTCGGCAGTTATAATTTATCTATGCTACGGGTGTCAAACGTAGGAGTGTTGGGAAAACTACCACGTGGTAATTGTGTTTCGTTTTATAATTACAACATTCTGTATTAGCCTACACAAACCCCAAATAATGGTCTTTACTTAGAAACTGGATAGGTAAACTGTACGTGAATACTTTAGTAATACCATCAAATTATTTAATAACAGTATTGGAACTACCACCAGACAGGAATAGACAGGACAGTATTGGAATTGCCGAGAATTTTGGCGAAACAGGTAATAGCAAATTTATAGATTTTTTCAATTTTAATTATACTAGATATATTGTTCAATATATTTTGTAAACTTTCCTTTCAGTGTTTTAAATATCTGATATCATGTTTGTCACTCATTATTGTACAATAATTTTTTAATCAATTAAGCACTAGTTTATTAATAATATTAATTATTATCTACATTTTAATGAATAAATTAATACATTATTATTAGTCCTTTTCAATTATCACTTTAAGTTTATAGCAAGGAAATTACATTTAAATCGATTACTGGATGTTCATCCCTGCGTTTTAAAATATATCATTTTACTAATACCATTTATTTTTTAAAGGGAAAAAGTTACAAGCATATTTAGAATAAGAAACATATACTCATAAAAGATTATCGTAAAATTATTTATTAGTACTTGAGAATATTGCTAGTATATCAAATTACTTTTCAAACCAATAGTTCCGTCCCCTATCTCAAAGGAAAAGTACATCCCCTATCTCATCATCATGAACGTCATTAACCAAGAGTGAAAAAAGTAGGGGACTCAAAGTATAACCATATTTTACAACTATAGCTGTCTTAGAACAAGCTGTGACACCGCCTCCACACCACACTCCTGCATAGGTGCCGTCGAACAATGAATGCTTTTAACGTCTCTGACAAGCGAGTAGAAACCCCTAAACATATTAATTTAAAATCAACGCTTTTATACTAATTTTGTCATAAGCGGCAGAAAAATCAGAAAAATGGATATACTTTGGATCCCTTAGCTGATAAACGCTAATTAAGCATGTTTGCCATATTAAACAAATTGCCCACCGTTGAATAGCCCTTTCTGAAACTTGCCTGACATTCCATGAGACTTTCAACTACCCATATATTTAAACGATTGTACAACAAATTGGAGTATATTTTGCTATGCAATCTATAAAGAACAGACCTATATAATTTTGAAGATAGTTTAAATCGCTTTCCTTATGAAGAAGAAAATAACAGACTTCTTAAAGGAGCTTTTAGCAGTGCCACCTTTGTAAATATTATTGTAAACACGCAATAAATTACAATTACAATATTCAGAACAATATGTAAAAAAAATCATAAGGAGCCCCATCGTATCCCGGCGCCTTGTCTACTTTGAGATGTATCGATACAATATTTTTTTGAAAACTACCCACTTAACTTAAAAACAATGTAAACTAATATTTGACAGCTTTTTATAGAACAAATAGTGACAAAAGCTGTTCTAAGTAGTTGTACTAACTCATGAAATCCAAATCTAAATGGCTGTGAAGTTTTTATACACTACAAAGACTTCAATTATGATACTAGGTACGTTATAATACTACAAAATTTTAAGTGGAAAATTAAAAAAAATTGAAATTAAATTTACACTTGAGACCAGCTTAACATTCCTTTACTATTAATCTATTCATATGCCTATAACCATTCTTCTAGTTGAATCCGTTGTATAGTTTTTTATACTACATTTTTAAGTATTTAATCCGTTTTTACAAACAGTAACAATTCTGTGAAATTCGCTGTATTAAAGGTATACTAATAATAATATTAATTCACTACTATAGAAAATACTCATCATAATAATTTTTTCATTAGTTTTCGGATATACCTCTCATAATACTGAACATTCATTATAGTAATGAAAGACTAGGAGAAGACGAAATTGTACAGGCAGTGACAGGAGCAGCATACCGCAGAACGCACGTGGACTGTAATGGCGACTAGCTAACAGCTGATGCTGGGCAATATTAGAACATTTCGGTGACCGACACAAGCGGCAAAACGCGATACTCGCAACCACTGCTACCAACCTCGTAGTTCTATAATGTTCCGTACTCACATTGCAGTTTTGTGCACAGAATGGTTTTAACAGTTAGTTGGTATTTACTGCATCAGCTTCTATTCCAACATTATGGTAGGTGTTATGAATGATTTTATGTTGTACTGAGAGGATAACACGGTATTTGAAATATATTGCTAATAATTACTTTTTTAGTAATCCACTAACAACACATTAATACCAGTGTACTAATAATGGCTGCAATATTGCTGAAGAAATGAAATCTTACTTTTTCAAATATTTATCGTAGTGTTTTGGGACATATTGTACTAAATTATACAAATTTTTCTTCAAATATTATCCATGACTGTCAATAAAATAGTTTCAATATTTCCTTTGTTGAAACACTCAGATGTGTTGAGCAATATACGAAAAATTTGTTTATATATAACACACCACACACATACACACAAACAATGTGGTGCGTGTTATACCAATAAAGTTAGACAGCCGTTATGAATTGGCGACCAATAATAAGAGCACAAAAATACGGCGGTGTTTAATGCAGGACACTCACAGGGATGACTTGATCCCATTCCGTGTTCACTGCTCCTATGAAATAAAAATCAAATTTGTTTGATTATAACTACCTTTTAAAGTAGGATCACTGTATATGGACAACGAAAGTTTTCGATTTAACTCTTAGTAAGGCAACTCTTTCTGTTTCTGTGTTCTTAACTATTCATCAAGATACATTTTAACTTGCGCACTGTATCAAAAAAAGAATTGAAAGCAAACAAATGAACTATGCAACTGCCACAGCTGTGTAAAAATGTGGTTCCCATGATAGGGGCTAGTCAATACGGGCTGTGTCCATAGAGTATCATTGGCAGTGAACGGGCTCATGGTAGACTAAGCTAACTTGACTACCGGCATAACATAGCAAACAGTGGCATCATATATTGAGGCTCTCAATCTTATGCCTTTTTGTACGTAAGGCTATAAATGTAATAAACAAAAAGCATAAATCGATGTAGTTTCATATTTTTCTAAAACTGAAGTTAATGAATACGTTAACCTAATGTGGTTCTTGAATATATATACATTGTGGAAATTTTCGTGTGTCTCGTATACACACAATGTTAAAAAACGTAAAATTCTGTATATATAAATCATCGCACTAATACATATTTATCCAACAATGGTCAACCTTTCAAAAAACATAAACATGTTATTAAACATTATTATGCAGCTAAGTTCTGATCTTTACAAATACAGCATTGATTCTATATATACACAGTTACTGGGTTGGTAACAGTGGCTGTATCTTGTATCGGTCACCAAATGTTCTAATATTGTCCAGCATCAGCTGTTAGCTGGCCGCCATTACAAGCCATGTGCTCTACGGTATGCAGCCGTTGCCATTGCCTCTGCGGTTTCTTCTTCTCTTTCGTCTGTATTATAACGAATGTTTAATATTGTACAAAGTAAGTACTCAATAGTTTTAATCAGCTAACATGAAAGGAGCTATTTATAAAATGTTTCTAACTCTATTTCAAAAATATATTATAACGAGGATCCTGTTTGGTTTAGAAGCCAGCCTCTGAATATGTGACGCAAAGTTTCAAGTTTACTAACATTTTTTTGGGTCCAAAACCCATCCAAACCACACGAAAAACTAAAATAGAATTTTATAAAACAAAACTAGTTGCAAACATTCCTTACTATTTCCGAAGGACAATAAAAGAAGCCTCAGAAATAACCATACCATAAAATAACTTCAACGAAGAAAATAGTATTAATTGTAAATTAATAATTTGTGCAACTTGTGATAAAGAAGCCATATCGATCACCGTCACTCACATTGGTAATTGGTTGGTTAAGCTTCTGCCAATCACGATACAATTCCCGCCCCTTCGGCTTGCCTGTATAGGCGTGTGTATATCACGGGCAGTTTCGTTTTAACATCGGTTGTTTGAAAATCGCTCTCCAAAGCGAGGATGAAGTATTTAGAGAATTAGCTGGAACTTATATGTTAGTTAAGAAAAAAATGTATATAGGTGTATAAAGACTGCCTATTTAATATTAAATGTTTTTCAATCTCTGTTTGTTTAATATAGGGTTAAACTTGAAGTATGTATATAAACTTCATATAAAAGAAATATTCCTGGGTATTAAAACTGTAACTTTAAATCAAGAATATAATTATTGTTTTTATAGAAAAAAATACTATTTTTTTATAATTGCATAGTCTACATTTCTTCCTGCATATGTTTTATGTGAGTGAATTTCCTTTAATTCTAGAATAATTTCATCTATCTGATAGTCAAATGTATTTCTTATCGCAGCCATCACATGGTAATTTGTATACCTAATTTTTTATTGTCTTCATAATATTTAGAAATTTTTAGTATATTCTTGAAGATTTGTTTCGTATGGTATATTAGTATTTGCATATGTATTTAATGTGTTTGTATATATTTTGATAAATTTTTCCTAGAAATCCGTTATATACTCGTAATATAACTAAAATAATAATATACCTTTCTTTTACAAGCTAAACCATACATGATGAATTAATACTAAAACCTAAATACCTAACTATTATTATTAACAAATGTACATTTTATATTTACTTTTTGTAAGTGTCTCACAATGACAGAATTGCTATCGTAAGGCTTCACTAAATAAACAATTTTAAATATGGGTTTCGTTATTGTTAAATTAGTGATCAAAACAAGTACGATCTTGTATTGTTCTTGCCTACGTCTTCCTTAAAATCAAGCGGGATGTTATTTTTCTGATTCGCCCAACACGGATATATAAGTGGGCATTGCTGCACTGTAGGCGTCAGTTTATAACGCCATAATGTTGCTACACCTGAGCCATATCGCTGCTACACCTGTTGCCAACCTCCAAACACTTAAATGTTCGACATTACAGCGGCATACTTAACTGGCCAAGCTGTAAAACCCCATTACCTAATGGCTCAAAGTGTTGGGGACAACAAATATCGTAACACATCTTTCCAACCCTGGTATGCTTTATATTTTTTCGCCACAGTTATTAATTAAAATAGAAAAAAAAAAACAATTATATACTGTAGTTAAATACAATCATAAAATTTAAACAATGGAATTTGACATTTAGTTACTCCTTACCATACGTTTCGATTCACTTTTATCGTTTTAAATGAAACTATGGCACTTTTGTGATCGAATACGTTCTGTAAAAGTTTATGAAGTAATAGAACGAAAGGAGACGGTACAGAATTAAGTCATTACATACAATACATCTCATACGTAAGTTAACAACAAACAAGAAGGCGAGGAAATTTCCCCGCCATCTTATTTAATGAAAAAATGTATATAACGCTTGAACAACGCCACTCTAAACTCCAAACTCTCCAAATCAAAATTAACTTTGATTTTAGATGCAATAGTAATAATCTGTTGCCATTTATGTACAACTCTACAAGGAGCCAAAATAACTTGATTGTTACATAAGATGTGTTAACTTCATAAACAATTTATAAAAATGGCATTAAAGGAAATATGAAATATACAAAACGAAGGTGTGTGTAATCTGTAATATAATCCATGTAGCCGATGCTATCATAAATACTGAGGCATTCAATAGTTTTGCTATCACATTCGTTTATTTATAATACAAATGACGAATGGATCACTTAACTCTAACATTTAAGCTTATAAGGCACATAAGACTGAAAAATCGCCTTAGTGTGGGTGTTAAGGTAGAGGCTCTCTAACCGAGTAGTTACGGGTTAGTTCTCGGTGAGATTAATAACGATCTTCATATGGACCGATTTCCTCTACAAATGTTTATTATTTCCAATTTAAGTGGCGTAAAAAAACTGTTTATAAAATGAACAAAATCTCGATTGTTTCAATTAACTATGTAAAGCATGCTGCATAAGTTTCGAACTAATTTGTTGAGTTCTAGTAAAATTGTTTTCTAGTCGTGCTTGGAATAATCGTCTCAAATAATACAATCTTAGTGAGTAGTTATACTAGACTTCTATACTAGCTAGGGAAGTCCCAGCCTGTGTTGTCCGAGGCAATCATAATGCACTTCTATACCTAGGACAAGAAGACCCATAAGTACAAGTAGCTGAGTTTCATTAATTATTAATCTTTCCACATATCCTGTTTCGATTCTCTTTGTGTCATAACAACCTCAACAGAAGAAGTTCTCAGCAAGCTTAAGAATCTGGACACTACAAAGGGAGCTGGAATTGACAATATACCGCTCTATGCCATCTATGCTTCATCACTGCCGATCTCTCTTAGCTGAACCCCTCACAGTGTTGTTCAATGAATCACTTAACAAAGGAATCTTCCCTAGCTCTTTAAAGTTGGGCTTCATCATTCCTTTACATAAAGCAAATGATCCCAGCGACATACGGAACTACCGTCCAATCACTATTCTGCCGGCAATTGGCAAAGTTTTTGAAAGTATCGTGGTAGATAGACTGAATCCTTTTCTATCCAAAATAATCCATCCTTCCCAACATGGTTTTATGAAGGGCAAGTCTACTGTCTCCAACCTCCTGCTCTTTCAAGAATATGTTTTGTCTGCTTTTCGCAAGAACTACCAAGTTGATACAGCCTACATCGATATGGCAAAAGCCTTCGACAAGGTCGACCACAGAATTCTTGTGTCTAAGTTGCTGGGTTACGGAGTGGCTGAACCTCTTTTGTCATGGATTTCTAGTTATCTTCAAAAACGTTCTCTGGTCGTGAGGATTGGTTCCGCCACTTCCACTCAGTTCTCACCTTCTTCAGGAGTTCCACAAGGTTCTTTGCTGGGACCTTGCCTCTTCAATGTCTTTGTCAATGACCTACTAGACAAATTAACTGTAAAGGCCTTACAATTTGCTGACGACCTTAAGATTTTCATCACTGTGTCTACACCAGAAGACTCTCAAGAAATTCAAAATAGCCTTTCCGAAATTGAGGATTGGTGTGTCAGGAATAACATGTCTGTAAATCCCAGTAAGTGCTCTTGTATAACTTATCACCGCAACAAATCCCCAGTCATATACGTATACTCCATTTCTGGTACATCCATTCCACGGTCCCAGTGTATAAAAGACCTAGGCGTTATATTTGCCAGCGACATGGGATTTTCTGGACATATAGACCACATCAGTAGCAAAGCAAACAAGATGCTTGGTTTCATAGCAAGATTCTCCAGAGGCATCGACAACCCTTCTGCTCTTCGCTCTCTGTATTGTTTCCTTGTGAGACAGCTTGTGGAATGTGCAAGTCCCGTGTGGTCGCCTTACACTGTTGGCAATAGGACGAGACTGGAGGCTCTACAAAGACGTTTTCTTCGCTTGATTGGTGTCCGGCTGGGTTTTGCCTATCTTGATGTGCCTGTGGAGGAACTGTCCAGCAATCTGAACTTGTCACCTCTTGCCCTGCGACGTGACGTGGCTGATGTTGTCCTTCTCTGGAAGATAGTGAATGGTCGCATGAACTGTCCAGATCTCCTAGCTGAAATCGACCTCAGAGTTCCGGCAAACACAAGATCTCGAGATCTGCTGGGTCGAAGATACCACTCAACCAACTTCGACTTCAACAGTCCCTTCGCAAGGTTTATTCGCCTGGGAAATCAGGTTGCGTCTGGGTGTGACCTGTTCTTCGATGGACTTCACCAGGTTCGTCGGCAGGCCTTCTCTCTTCTTTCTGTGAAGGACTAGAAATTAAGACCTAGTTAGCTTTAATCTGTGTTAAGTGCATGTTCATTGTATTATATGTTGTATTTATTTAATTTCTACTGTTATTTGTTAAATGTTATATATTATATTTTAATTTATCAGCACAATTTATTTATGTTCGCTCTTATCAATCTTATAATTTCGTTAGCTAGTTGATTGCTTGTTCCTGTTGCACAAAGAGTTTTTATAAATATTTTTTCCTTTACGTAATTATTTATTATTCTACTTTTGTTGTTGTCTACCTATACTTTAGTTGTTTTTTATTGTTTTTTAAGTAAAATACAATTTATCTAAATCAATTTTCTGAGTTATCTCCATACTTGAATAATTATTGTTGTTTGTTAATCTTTATTTTTATTTTTTGTTATGTTTTGGATATTTATAACTTGTTATATCTTTGAATACTTATTATTTATTATCAAATTTTGTATGATACCTGTTTTGTTACTTTATGTAGATTTTTCATCTGATTGTATTAATTTTATTTTCCGCTGTATTCTACTATCTATGCTTGTCTTTGTAAATTGGCTGCTGCCGTTGGAAAATAAAATAAATAAATAAGGGTCGAAAAATTGAAAAGGATTTATTGTCACTACTAGTGCCTTTCCTACCCCCTTCCTCTCACATTTATACGCGTAAATCGTTGTCGAAAAGAGAAAAACATTAGAATAGAATAAACTATGTTGGTGTTAAAGAAACAAAGTATTACACTACTTTCATGTTGGTCACCTTAATTGACACTAGCTAATTAATTGCTCATTAGATGAACGAAATACTTGAGAGCTAGTTCAGTGCCAGAACCGAACTGGAAGACCTTATGTTATTGGTCCAATATGCTAGTTACTGAGGACACGTGTAGCAATATTACAGAGTGAAATCTCAGAAGGGTAGTCATTTAGCAACTCAGAACAAGTTAGCTGACATATGATTAATTGAGCTTGCCAAAGATTGCTCCTCCTTCTTCCGCTGTGGGTGGTAGTGAAAGAGGCGACGTTGAAGATACCCCGTTTTTGATTGGCTAAGAGTTATATTGTTAATGAACTCAAACGATGTGTTAAACGTGTTAATTATTTATAATTGTTAGAAATACTAGTTATGTGGTCATTCATCATTTATGACCTTCAAGTTTTCTTTCCACATTAAACATTTACTGTAAGGTTATTTAATATATCAAAAACTTGTGTTTAAATTACCTTTTATTTTATCACCATAACACGTAGTAGATGATAAATAAACACCTTAATCATAAACATTTGGAGTGAAATATATATTAACCAGTAACTAAAAATAGCATTATTAAATTTGAAATTGGTGCTTTTTGACAGTACAGGAATTTACAACACTGCCGTTTCCGCGAGTTAGGAAAAATGTCACAAGCGAAAGTGCGTGGTATTAAACTCTACTCTATTTTTTCTACTCTACTGATGTAAAACATTAGTTTGTTAACGTGTTGTATTAACTAATTAACCATATATTGAAACCATATTACGTTGCAAAGGGAATATTTTTTTCTGTGAAATAGCTAATATACCATCTAGAGGCCAACAAAAAGTGGTATCAGCTGTTATTGTAGCGCAGGTGGCGCTGCGGCAGAGCGGCGGTCGCTAGCAAAACTACGTGAACATTACGGTCTTGTTATTGATAGTACGAGGCGCGTTTTGTGGAACATTTCGTTAATAGCCATGTTTCACCGGTTAATGGCAACAAAACCGTGTCCGATGCTTGTATTTGTTGTTTTAATCCACATACTGGTCATTACGTCACAGTCCACCATCTGTACCTTTGTTTCGTGTTTTATTGTTGGTTCATTTATGTTAAAATATTCTAAAATATTTCATTATTATTTTGAGTTGAAGATTGTTTTCTCCGTAAACAATATATTTTAGGGTAAGTCAATTCTGAGTTCCTCTTCAGTTTGTACAAGTTAAAAGGACCCCAATTTAGAAGTAGTTCAACCAAAGTACATGAAAAGTTTTTAATAGAATATGTATATGGTCTGCTTTTAATGTTTAATGAATTGCATAGAAACTTTATCTTTGGAAAACCTAAAATAATAAACCTTAACCGTCACTGAAAAAAGATACAAACGTGCCAAGCCTTATCATATATAAGCAAAAGGAGTTTTCACCACCAACTGACTGATTCATCAATGAACAGAAAAACCATGAAGGATAGATATAAGAATTGGTACATAAGTTTATATTAAGGCAAAGAGGCGCAATAAGAAAGAACTTGTCTCTCTGACCTATGGACTCCGCTCCACTAGACACTGAAATTGCGAAGATTTTTATAAGGAATGCACTGCAGCAAACACATGGTATTAATCGAAAGACCCTGTTAAAATGTAATCAATTGTTATAGAAACATTATAATATGGAAACAGTAACGCAGGTTTAATTAATTTTAGAACCTCTGTAAATTTGTCTTGAAAACATAGATAAGCTTGAAACTAATAACACTTCTTATGCCAATGGCGCAGTATAGCGAGTGCGGCGGTTATAGCAAGATAATCGATTCAAGCATCGTCGAGCGTGGATTATGCTTGGATGGGTGACCGCTGAGCGATCCTGTCCTTGCGAGCGGCTCGCCTGCCCGGCTATTGGTGGTGGTTCATAGGGCACCTGTAAGCCGTTGGACCCCAGGTTAAGTGTTAGAGAGGGCTTATTAGCCCTAAATTCGTCTGGTAAAATAAGAGATTACATTACTTCAAGCTTTTCTGTAATCACCGTTGAGCAGAGAGGTAATCCAAATAATCAACTTTTAAATGTACAATTTTGGAAACATTAAATATGTAATGCTTGATCTTTAGTGTAATGCACATATCAAAGACAAAGTTCGTATCGGTTTTGCTACGGGTTAAAAGACTGTTATTAAACCAAACTAAGTTATTTTTTGACAGAATTCAATTTCTTAGACATAGCCTACGTATATTTTTTTATCGGGATTTATCATTGCAAAATAAACTTTGAAACCACTAATATATTAGATCAGAGTAAACTAAAAATACCATTATTATACACTTTATGGCATATTTTCTTGATGGGAGAAAAAAGGTTTGCGCCGGAAAGATAATTAATTCGAACCAAAAACGCTCACACGCGTAAAAATAACAGCCACAAGCAATTTGTTTTAACATATGAAGCTGTTAATCTTGAAAATGGACATAATTAGTACCTAAAATATATCTACTTCCATATCAAAACTACATAGAGCATCATTAGTTATTACAACATAAGTGGGTTAACTACAAAGCTAAGGTCTTTCGTCGGCTTTAGGATTCCTGCACACTAGCCTAAAATAGTTATATTGTCAATGAAATTGTTGGAGCTTGTCAATCGAATATCATAGAGTGTAGGAAAGTAATTGAATTATCTTACGGGTACTTATAAAAATTATTTTTTTTGCAACTTTTGGGCACAAAATACTTCTATTTAAACTAAAATATAAAATAGATCACGAGAGTGCAATATCTTTCCATGACTATATCTCAGGAGTGTTCCATTTGAGTAGAATATAATCAAAGTGTTTGTTGGCGAAGAATTACTACCAGCAGGATTTATCAGTTAATTGTCGTTGAACAGAATTGAACAAAGATTACTGGCAATTTTAAATATTACAATAACTTTATTATAAAAAAAGCATAGCCCAAATACTTGTTATAGGAATTTTAGTTAGAAAAGAAGTATTTTTTACTGAATTTAAATTTTCCAATATAATTATGTGTACGTCATTGATTATAATCTAAATTAAAGGTACATATATAAAACATCTAATAATTCTTTTACACTATGTCTAGAAAAAGTATCTTATGAACATTAATAGTCTAACTAATTAGTACATTGATCAAAGAAAATTTTAAAATGAATTAATAACTTAACACATTGGATGACTAGGTTTCTACGAATCTTATGGGTTTAAGTCTAACATAATGAAATTGAGAACTTTTCGATACAAATTAAACACTTTTGAAATTCTGTAATGTTGATTTAGTTGAGAATTAAAAGCATTACACTACTAATTGTTTAATAATAGTGTACTTATAGAGAATTAGCGTAAATATTGTGTTGATCAAATCCTACATGTGGCTAAACAAAACTATTGTGAAACACTGTCTACAAAATGTCCCCTAACGTCACTATAGGATATTTTATTAAAAAAGATTTAAAACTTAAGTAATGAGTGGTTGTAAAAAAATCACTAATAGTTACTAATTATTCGGTTAACAGTTGTTATTTGAATAATAAAACTAAATATTGTTATTAAAACTTTAAATAAAGATAATAGTAACTTTATATTATATAGCTATATAAAGGTTCAGTTCAGTCATTTGGTTTGGTCAATTTAGTAATTACAAAAGATTATTGTTTGTATATTAGCAAGTGCGCACATGACCGCAGAGTCGATAAAAAATTAAATACCAAAACACATCGTTATTGGGTTTCACTTCGTAAGGGCGTATTTCTGAATCGTTCACAAATGTACCGGAGTTGAAAGTTCAACCAGAACATCCCAAATCGACTGATTACAAAGACATTGTAATCAGTCTTCACTAAGAGCAGAGCTAAAGCTGCGACATTTGCACGAATCAAAAATTCACCATTCTCACACGTGGGTGTCGGTTGAATATTATTGTGGATGCCAGAGGCCCTTCACGTTTTTCCTTTACTATTAATATCCCTTGTCATCGTTGTTCACATTGATGTAGTTCCTGAGACTGCGAATTAAAAACCTACGGACTGAAAGACTAGTTTTATTGATACCTGTGCTGTTAATTGAACGTGAATGGAAACACACGAGTTCTGGAACGGCGGAAATACCTGTACCATCGACAAGTAAGCTAACGAATAACTCCAATTGGTGTTTTCCATATTCGTCAACATGAGTGACAATAATATAGCGGCTAAAAGTAGTAATCACAGAACCCCGCGGAATTTACAACTCCTGAACGAGACTTTTTGCCCTAGGCCCATTTATCTCCTCACCAGACTTATACAATAACTCAGTTACATGATTAGTAGGTCTAATATTGACAGCTGTGGTGTGGATATGAATATGAAAGCTTGACCCTATTGGAAAAGGGATTACCAGTCATAAATTATGTCATAACTTCTAAAGATAAGTCATCTTTCCGGAAAACCTGCTGTTAAAAGTCCATAACGGTAGTAATAGCCTTACATGAGTTTATTGAGAGGTTTATTATTGTTGAACAGAGACACAGATACAATGTTGTCAACGGCAGTAACGGAAGTGTCAGTACGGTGTACCACAGGTGCACTGTGTGGAGCCGGCACTATTTATAGGCGCGATGTCTGCCAGCAGCAAATGTGTGCAGTCCGGCTTGTTTTATTGATTTCAGTCTAAAACCGGCCGGAAGAAGACCAGCTGGTGCCCGTGTTGTCTCGGGGCGTCTGCGGTGTGTCAGCCGCACAAACAGTGACTGGCAATGTGGCGTGGAAACTAAGCGTACTTGTGGTACAGTTAATCATAATGTTATTACTTAATTTTAAACTGTATTTTAGAGAAATTTCGATTTCAATGGTTCAATGGTTTCAATGGTTTTATTTTATTCTCCTAAATGAATTGTTCTCCAAGTCAGATTACTTACTTAAACATTTGATTAAAAACCTTTAGATTCGAAGTGTGTATGGTATTTAAGGTATCCAGATTTATCGATAGGCCTCAAAGAGATTCCGGATTTTCAATTCGAGATACTTTAAAAACAGATAAAATACTAAAACACCTGTACATACAACGGTACTATACCTGGTATTAACACGGTGAAACCTAGAAATGGAAAAAGGGCAAGAAATGTAATATTTCTGAAAATACCGCATGAAATAGATCACCAAACCAAGAACAATGGTGCAATCATAGCAGGCAATCCCACGTTGAGTGATAACGGGTGATACGGACAACAGGAGTAGTTTTTGAAAAGTTGTGGTAGGAGAGATAGAACCGAGTCGTTCTTGGTTCTATGATCAGCTTTGTCAGTATTTCAAATACATTTTACATATAGATTGGTCTTCAAAATACAAATTTATATTGTATCTAGTTTAATTTGGTTTGTCTTGTAGTGCAGAGTTACATCTTACCTGAAGAGAATTCCCCACTAACTATTCCGGGACAACTGTATACATTTATCTAGAGGTTAAACGAAAATTGAGCTCTAGAGTTGCAGGATCATTCCGAGGTCTGGTAGAAAATCTATCCGTTTATACAACGTGCGGGTGGTGATTCTTTTATGTCATTTTTCCTTTTTCTGATGGTCTTCGATGGTCTTGAAAAATTTTATTTTCACTATCTATTTATTGGTTATATCTAATGTGAGCAATTATAAGCATTGGACCAGCGTTCGGGTTCAAAACTTCAAATCATTCAATTTTATTGCATATTTGTAAGTGAACCCCGGAGGCTGGTAAAATTTCTTTTTGTACTTCTCTCCGCATGACATCTTAAAAACGAGCGATATACTTAAAATCTTTGCGCGACCCTTTATTTACACATAAAGAAAATTAAGTTTGTTGGTAATGTATATCCGTTAACGGTTGATGTATATGGTCCATATGATGAGCGTTAGTGGGCTTTAAACTCAGGAGGATATCTTGAAAACGAATTGAAATTTATATTAATTTGAATTGTTGTATGAAATTGCGTTTATGTATAAACAAGATCGAATTAGACGATGATACATGTTACTCTAAGGGGTTAAGGTGAAAGTTTGTAAACTCTATCACTGAAAGAATTATCTCGAGAACGAATTCTATCTACTTGAAATGTTACATACAGCTTCATTTCTTCAGAGGCAATATTGTGGTGGATGATGGCACATGCCTCTTTACGGAATGCAGTTGATCTGGCTAGGATGCCGTCAAGTTTACTTCATAAACAACTTTGGTAAGCGGGGGTATAATCAGGAAGCTATGAGTCCTCCTGGGACAAGTGCATGGCAATAAGATCATTATAAGTCAGTAATAACTTTCTTGTATGTAAAACTATTTATAGGTAAAGAGGTAGATAATAGTAAAACATTGGCATCTGTGTTGAGATTGTTTTGCAAAGAAAACTACAGTTTTGATATTTTGACTAAATCATTTAATTGTGTAACAGTATGTTTCGTAAATCAATAATAATTTGATAAAAATTAATTGTAATAAGATTTCACTGTTTTTATACATGTAAATCATGTCTTAAAATAATAAATAATTGCATTTTTAGCATTTAGTACTTTTAATCAACAGTTAAATCAAGATCCTCAAAATGTCGCACAAAATCCAAAGTTATATACTTGAAATTAAGAATAAAGATTCCGCGTGTGCATATCCGTCCGTAGGAATTTGCTGGATGTTAGCAAAGTTTATCATTCAGGGGAATATTTTAATATCAATGTTATTTGTTAAATTGGGTTAAACGTAATTTGTACATAGATATGATGAAGTTGTGTAATGGAGTATCCATATTCATAGAATTTGGCTGAGCGTTATCGTAGCCCTGTATTCAAGGAGATATCCTCGATATCGAATTGAGCTACATTGTTGCAGTTTGAGTGAAACTTCATATCTAGTTAGAGAAGATCGAGTTCAATAATGTTGAAGTGGATATATTGCGAACGAGGGCTTGAAATTTGGAACAATCTTTTTTCTAGACAGGCAAGATCAATGTATCTTCAGTGGATATGGCTCGTCTGGACAGGATGCCGTCAAGAGTACGGCCATTACCTTAAAACCAGTTTGAGTGGAATAGTCCTGAGGCCAGCTGTTTTCCTAGCATGATAACGTGCAGCTTTTGATAACGTTTACCGTTAGTTCTGTCAAGGCTGCATTTCAGACAGTACGATGAAACATATCCAACCTGGATATCGTTGAGATAACAACCATATCCATTACATTTACTGGAGAATATTATGCGATATAAGGTCTTGCGTTTCAATATCTTATATATCGTTTTTACATCCTTTAAAAATAATTTTTAACATAAAATGGCTTTGTTGTAATTTTGTTATATAAACAATTTGCTACGTACATTCACCTGAGTGCTATGCATTTTCTCATATTCAAGATACACTTTTTATGTTTTATAAAATTGTACTGCACGTTTTGGAAACCTTAGATGGGAATTGTTCCTACAATGTGATGCATTTCGTTTAATTTTTAAAGTTAGCAGCATTTTAATGATTACTTTACTAACATAAAAATTGAATTGATGGGATTATTTTAGCTGACACCTTTTGAGTTGAAACCCTATGTGTCTTCATTATCTGGTCGGTTTGTCAATTAAAAATTTGTAGTCCATCTTCCGTTGCAAGCTCTCCCAATCCTTAGCTCGCCCTAATGTTTTTATTATTGTATCTTCAAACTAATCCACACTTCCTTCCTACCCTCTTACTAACCACATAATATACATAAAATACTGTAAAGTTATATTAAGATTTAACAATTTTGTCAGTGACTGGTTGTTATTTGTTAGAAGCTTTAACAGCATAATTTTCCTTAACAAGGAACAGTGACTAATGCAGCACTAGTTACGGGGTCTCGCTGGCCAACAGCCACCTGCTGGCAAACTTTCCCAATACACGAAACTCCCACCTGAATTGTAGAGGCAACTTCTTGTTTCGATAAGTTATGTGTGGCCAAACTTCTGGAACAACGTCATGGTGCCAAACACACCTTACAACGTGATATTGTACCCGAGGGATTATAGTAGGAGCTCAAATTGTGAAGTAGATTTCGTTCTACAATAGCGGAAATATTCCTGTTGTCCCTTAAAAGGAACATTAAAAGGAAGGTTAATCGAACTACTAATATTATTTTGATTTAATTTCCTCTTTAATAAATACTCACCGGTTGTTGCTTAAAATATTCATCGTTTGTGGGCACTTTTTTACACTCTAAATTGGTAAAATGTAAAATATTGTACTACCTATTGTAAAGAATTTTCTATTACAAACAAAATAACACAGTGTTACTAAAAACACATAAGCACGGCGAAAGCCATGTATTTTTAAATATTTAGAAACACTATACAAATATTTAACAAACTGCTTTTTATATCTGTTTTTAATTGCGTTTTTTAACTCTGAGATTAACAACGTTATAATATAGCTATGAGCTATACGTTATTATACTGCAGATCTTTATTTGTAGATGTTTCGCTCACATTTTAATTGTTTTCCTGCAATTTCGTTAATTAAAATTTACTAAGCTAGTAATACTAAGTAAACTATGCACTTTTACTTGTATAAAAAAAATTATACTCAATGGCAATTTGGACCGATAGTATACCACAACATTTAAATAAATAAGCAGCTACAAAGAACACAAATCATGAATAATGGAATTAATTCATTAATAACAGCAAATAATATCAAAGGAAGAGAATAAACTGTCGGCCAATAAAACTTTTTCTTTCTTTCGGTGTAATACCCCCACTAGTGCTCATAAAGGAAGAAGTGAACACTTTGATACGTCCATCATACGTCAGATAAGAGCCGGCTATCTTTAATATAGCTCCGTAAGAACAATTTTAAACATTTTTACGACCTTATTTTTGGTAATAAAATTGTGAGAGATATCTCATTTTAAAGATATAATCAATATGCATCCAAACATTTTTATAAACTTTTTGATATTTGTACTGGTTTTTCGTAAAATACTTGCTCTTATTTATTTAATTACTCAAAAAGTATATACGCTTTACGTATTAATCAGACAGCTATTGTCAGCTGCACAATTAACCAAATTTGCATATAATTTTATTCATATTCATATTTTTCAGTAATACGTTGATGTGGCTGTTTAAATTTCATTATTAAAAAAAAATAAATCAATGCATACTTTAAGTTAAAATCGCTTTTTGTGTTTGCTTGTTCGTCGATATTTTCTAAACTACTCAACGGATTGTGATACAGTTTTAACTGTCGGCTTCTTAATGAACTACGGCAGGTATCTAGGTATGTTACATTCATATGTTAATCATACAAGGCAGAGAAAAGTTTACACAGTGCAAAATTGATATTTTTGAGAATTCAGGAAAATAACTATAATATTTACGAAATGTAATTTAAAGTTAGCGACACAAACAGCTATTGGTACTTTCATATGAGGTTCATCAAAGAGACAGAAACATTTATTTATATTTACATTTTAGAATATATATTAAATATACATTGCTTGATTATTAGTGTAATGTATGTGTGTAAAGTCGAAGTTATTATCTAATTTTTACTTTTGTATCTAAACAATCTAATTCACTGGAAATATTATTTAAAAGCTGCAATAAAACTCAAACTATTCAAAGAAGCTTTAAATGTTTGTAAATACGACACTTGAAATTGGTTGGCTCCCTTGACATTGTGTATGACATTTTTGCTGTAGCTTAATAAAAACAATGGAATAGCACATATCCTTCCCCAAGCGACGGATTTTTTTTGACCGGAGTAGTCTTTTTAAGCGTATGTATATCATATATATTTTCTTTGCCAAGGATATATATCTACTTTTTTTGAAAATACCGTATGGTTCCATTATATTACATCATATTTGTTTCACTTAAAAGGCTACGTTCTTTAATTTTTAAAATTGCGTGTGATACCACGGGTAACTGCTAGTGTATTACATTCTTTTATAACTACAGTTGATTTCGTTGTTTTAAAATATTATAAATTTGATCAACTAGAGCTGCACTCTATTACTCTATAGGTTAAAATATGAAATAAAGAAACTAGTATAGGCTACACCAGTTCTGTTACTTAGGTCCAAAACTGTATAATGCAGTTATATAAAATTTTTGAAATGATTTAGTATTTGTAGGAAAACCGAAATTCAAAAAGAAATAATACAATATACAACTGACTGGCAGAGGTAAATAATCACAATTTGTTGTACTGTAAGTTTTCTCTGTTAATTGTTTGTTACTGTTGTGTTGTTATCACTTTATAGTTTTTGTCTTGTTATATAGTTATATTATATTTCCTTGTTATTTCAATATATAGTCTACATAAATTAATTTAAGAGAGGATGGAGCATACTCCTAGTGCATGGTCTGGAACAGGATATACGGGATGTTGGCTCAGTTACAAAATATAAAATATATAATTGATAAATAATTGTATAATTTACTATGATATCCCTTTATAGTTTGTCTTGTCATATCGTTGTAGAATATTTTATTTCCTTGCTTATTATTACAGTTATTCCTATAATATAACTGTATAAATTATTATGTAACTTTATAAGCACAATTGTTCTATAGCTTGTTGTTGGTTTCTGTTTGAGCTTGTGTGTTCAAATTTGTATGATTGTGTATTTAATTATTATTGTTGTATAAGATATTCGTAATTTCGTTGTATTTGTTGAGATTTAGCATATTTATTTGCAAGTCAACTTTCTAGTTGATAAACAAACTACAATAAAAGTAGCTATTGCAATTATTAAACAGGAATAAGAATATGAAATTGTTGGGAGTGTGACTGCCATGAAGCTTAAATAAGTATATGATATTTGTATATATGTATTATCCTAACCCTCGCGCGTCCTTTTGGGTGCTTGGGTATAGCAAAATTGTAAGCTTTGTAAAATTTGTTGAATAAAAGATTTCTGGTTTTGACTTTGACTGACACTTCGTTAAGCACGAAATTAGAAGGGTGAAAGTCTATACCTCACTTTACGATAGTATCATTTTGGACAATATAGAAGAATATATTTTCGGACTCCAGAAAAAAATCTAGGTTTTATTTTATAAACTTCAATCATGTGCGGCATCTGATGCTTGATTGAAATATCCGGTTTTCTTTTACATACCCCCGAATATTAAATCATAATCGAGTACATCTAACCTTCTTATAATTGAAACATCATCACCAATTGAAACTACCATCAACGAATTCGAATTTGTATTTGATTTGGTAATTCTAGTAGGTTTCTAAACATTTCGTAGAAGAGTGATAAAAACGATCAATGTGTTCTCATTCCTGGTATTATAACAAGTTTTTCACCATCATTAAAAGCCAGTTACAACTAAATGTATTTTATTTCACTCCAGGTGTTTTTATCTAAACAATGGAGAGTTATTGATGACTGTGCATGTTTTTCTCGATTGTGACAACTTCTGCACGATCTCAACATTACTGCGGCTTAACAGTGAACACGTTGCTTTTGTATTTACACCTTGTGTATATTGGGTGCAAAGTTTGATTTATACTGAGATAGACCTATTCAGGGCGAGTCATCCTTGGATGGAAAGAAAACAGCAAACTCTTATAACCTCCGAATGCAGTTGTCTGTTTGCTGAAGGTTAATTCTCTCTGAAGAAGTGTATTATGAAGCAGCACTACGGTACACCGCATGTGACGTAACAGCCTTGACAGAGTCCGCATGCAAAATGTCGAGTCTATAGCTGCATGCATTACAATGTTACATGTCGCATCATTGTACTCAGTTTATTTTAAAATCAATTTATTCCAGGATCATTTCGTTGTCAATGATCGCTACCCAAGGACCAATATAAAAATGTTTGCTGACGCTCAGCAAATTCTCATGGAGTAATATGCATCATCATCGAACTCGATGTTTGTGTAAATGAACCTTCATGCAAAGAAATAAACTTTTCCTCAGCCAATAACAACACGGATACAACGCTGGCATCAGTTGTAAAAGCTTAAAACCCGTTGTAAATAACACGTTGTCTAAAATTAAAAAAAGGATATCTTTGTGGTAATAATAGGAGGCCAATATGTTTTTCCGTGATCAAGTTGAATAAACATCGTGTATCAAACTATGGTTTTACACAATGTTTGACGATACGGTTTGTATACAACTGTGTTGTTACTATCGCCCGAATTGCCTTCTGTTGTTGGCGATCCTCATCAGTTAATTGAATATCCACAACGGGCTTCACAAAACTCGTTATTGCGCATCATTTCAGTTTATTTTCCTCCCCGATCGGATCAACATTTCTGCCGGTAAAAATGATAAATTCAGTTTTGTATAGCGATGCAATTACTTATTCCCACGTAAGAAATTCCGAGATGGAGAATTCGCGAGAATGCTTTATATAAGACAGTAGTTATTGAGAACAATTTCTACCAGTCAAGTAAATTGGAGAATTGTGAAGTCTAACTGGAAAAATAAGATAGTCCAAATATCAATAAAATTATGTATTCACTACAACTCTAATGAAATAATTATTGCCGCTCCTAGTAGTTGAGTGATTAGTGTCTCACTTTATCATCACAAGATCTGGGTTCGAATATCGGTTCGGTATGGCATTTTTTAATGCTAACAAACAACCACAGAACAAATTAAATTAAATAACAATTAGTGGACAGGTAATTTTTAAGCAGTGTAAAATTACTTGTATTAATTTAAAAAATGACAGGATTTATTCTCTAAGTCTACAATCCTGTTTGAAATGATAATCGAATTTTTCAGTTTATCTAGTTAGCTTTAGACATCTAGGTATTTCAATTTAAAAGTATTTAAAAGTCATCAGTTATTAATGTTTATAACATTCTTTAACATACTTCGAACAATAATCAACAGGACAAATATGAAAATTAATATACGGAAAAAGGACCGGTAGGCATGTATTAATACACTTTTACAGTTCCTTCACAAGACAAGCAAAATATTAGATTTTTAATTTTTTACTGAAAATCTAATGTTTTAATTTATTTTAATACATCATCGATACAGTTTTGAATCATACAGTGATAATTTTTCCAAGTATCCTTAAGTGTTCTCTCCCCCTACACTTACGAGTACAAGGTTAAAATTTGTACATTACACACTGATATACTCTGTACTAATAAGGTATAAAATATACGTATACGTAAATTTTGAAAACAGATTTTAAATCACACCATAGAAATGCTGTAACTAATTACAATTCAACAGCAGACTTGGAAAGAGTGGAGGGTTCCGAGGGAAAGGGGGAGGGGGTGACACTGTAAAACTTTATGACGTCATCAATCAAGTCACAGTTGCACAATTCCGTTCTTTACGACAGTTCATGATCGACTCGGACTGGAGCTGTCGAGTTGTTTCACTTCGCAGAAGTAGTAAAACGCACTCATTTAATTAAAGTCAAGCAATTATTAAAAACTTAGCTGGGAAGTTTCAAATTACATGATTATAATTATAATAATAGATAAGTTAGTATAAATAATGCGTATACGTTAATTGGATTGGAAGTGATGGTAAATAATTAGTGAAAGTATTATTTTCTCATAACTATTTCTCCCTCCAAGTAGATGAATCATTTAACTAAACGTATTTGGAAAATTAAAATGTTGTATATACTTGTTTTACTTTTTTTTAAGTTAATCTAACATTATGATATACTTAATTTAGGAAATGTTCATGTAAAATAATGTATTTGCAAAATCATTGTGCATATAAAATATTCCCTTATTAATTTGATTATCTCTATAAATTATGTTTACGTAATAATGCTGATTATCAAATTAAACTTTGTTTATCTTCAAATCGGGTCTACAATTCCGAAAGTATATAAAATAATTAATGATCAATTAGCAGTTTTTCGTACTTTATTTTACATAAGCAACATGGCTACCATCCTATTAAAACATGACCAATAACAAAATGTTTATACTGTACAATGAATGAATAACTAGTTAGCCATTATATTTTGTTTTGAATACATGAGCGTTTCTCTGTGAAGATTTAAGAAATTAGATAATTAATATGTAGCGATTTAAATTTGCGTTCACATGAGGTCGTCACACATTGTAGCAAAGATGACAGCACAAACTTACAATACAGAAGTCCAAATGTCAATAGCAGGTAGTGTCTGAGCAAGAAATGGCCATGATAGAAAGGTAGAGACATTATGTTCCGCTGCAAAAGTCAAGTCTCCACTCTGGCAAGGATGGCAGAACAAATTTACAATACAGAAGTCCGATTGTCAATAGCAGGCAGTGTCTGAGCAAGAGATGACCATGATACATAGAGAGATAAGGTATGTTCCGCTGCAAAAGTCAAGTCTCCACTCTGGCAAGGATGGCAGATCAAATTTACAACACAGAAGTACAACAGTCAATAGCAGGCAGTGTCTGAGCAAGAGATGACCATGATACATAGAGAGATAAGGTATGTTCCGCTGCAAAAGTCAAGTCTCCACTCTGGCAAGGATGGCAGATCAAATTTACAACACAGAAGTACAACTGTCAATAGCAGGCAGTGTCTGAGCAAGAGATGACCATGATAAATAAGAGAGATAAGGTATGTTCCGCTGCAAAAGTCAAGTCTCTACTCTGGCAAGGATGGCAGATCAAATTTACAACACAGAAGTACAACTGTCAATAGCAGGCAGTGTCTGAGCAAGAGATGACCATGATAATAAATAGAGAGATAAGGTATGTTTCCGCTGCAAAAGTTAGTCCCCACTATGGTAAGGATGGTAGCACAAAGTTACTATGGTAAGGATGGTAGCACAAAGTTACAATATAGAAGTCGAATTTTCAATAGCAGGCCAGTGTCTGAGCAAGAAAAGGGCATGGTAGGGAGTGAGAGAGAAGGTATGTTCCGCTGCAATAGTTAAGTTCCCACTATGGCAAGGATGGTAGCACAAAGTTACAATACAGAAGTCCAATTTTCAATAGCAGGCAGTGTCTAAGCAACGAGCATCTCATCAATACGAACCAAAGATTACCTTAAATCTAGTATGCTGTTTTGTTTAACGTGGGATCAGAGTAGGAATTAAAAAAAAAACCGGATGAATAATTTAATTCTAATCATAATTCTAATATATTTAATCACAGTACAAAATCTTCCATTCACCAATTTGTGTATATGTTAAACTAATTTATTCAATAATACGAGACTTATCAAAGCATATTTGAATTATAATTATTAAAACAATGTTTGCTGCCGTATTTTGAGTACATAACTGTTTGTTTGAGATTTCAAGTTAACGTTATAGATTATTATATGGCCATAACAAGGACATACTTTTCGAATAACAACGTGTCAATAAATAATATTTGCTGATCTACACTCACGACTAATATAAGGCTGTCGCGCAGCTAGTGACAAGTTTGGAGACGGTAGATCATTCAGTATTAATAGTGTAAGTTCGAATAAAAATATAAAACTGTGATATAAATTTTATTTTACAAACATTTTCCAATAAACGAGTAATCATAGAAGACATTGTTGTTAACACTCTTGAACAATTTCGTTTTCGTAACCATAACCTAATTAGCATTCACTTTTATAAAACATATATATATATATATTTTATAAGATACTTTCTAATTTGCGAGCATCAAGTCATTAGTGGCGAGAAAATTCTATATATAATAAATAAGTTTAAAATGGTTTACAACAATGAAAACTTTTACCCGTGCATAGCGGAAGCAAGTTTGTACTATACAGGGTACCTAAACTACCTTCAATAATTGTTTTATTCTAACAATGATAAAAAATAGTTATAATTAGATAGATTTAAGTATGACAATCGCGTATTATACTCAAGACACCTTACCATTTATAAATTACTTTTAAATTTCAAAATTTGTAATTAACAATTATCAAAAGATCCCCATTATATTAAAATATTTTATCCCACAAAAACACTGAGAAGATTGCATGTAAGGTAATTTTAGTTTACACGCAACTGAATAATTTATAACACAAAGCCAATGGTTGTTCCATTAAGACTTAATTCCCTATAAGTATCGTGCCCGTAGCTGACAGCAAGTCCAAGGTAACTTAGTGTCGAGTCCAGATTTCTGCTATTGACATCTCTCTAAATTGTGGTCTTTTTGATTAGTTTAGAAACACCTCGACAAAGCAAAACTTTCAGATAGTTTATATAACATGCGGTTAAGTCTAATAGTTAAGGATTTCTGTCAACACTTCAAACATTAATGTTTTTGTTAAGATAGCCATTGCTTTTAATTTGTGTTAATTAGCACTCCAGCAACGTTTGAGCAATGTTTGGCTTAAATCAGCATTAAGTTATATTCTCTCTGGGGAATCGTGACGCCTGCAAGATTATAGACCCTTACACCTCACTAACTCAGTTAACGCCTGCAGCCCTACCGCCTGCCTGCTCCGAGTCATATATCATCTGGTACCATGGCGTGCAAAAACAAGCGTTTAACTATGTATTTAAATAATTCTACGATATATGTTACCGACATGAAACATTTTTAATAAATGAGTGTAAACAGCAGAATAAATATGACATGTTCAGTTACTGGTAAGGTGACTTTAACATAGTCATATGCGTTAAAAGGTAGCTCTACCAGATGATAAGCACGTTTCATTTAGATTATTGTTTTATTTTGTTATACAGATTTGTATATATCATAAAATTGTATAGAATTGTGAGAAAAAAAATAATAATAATAATGAAATACCTGTATTTCGGTATATTACTGTATGAATGGCATATATTGGTTACTATACAATGGTATTGCACTATTTGTATTGTGTAATAGTTCCCACTCCATGGAAGTCCGTTGAAGATGTACACTTCTTCTATTCATCATTAGGTTTACTTTGAATGCTAATTAATTTCGGTATTTGATCAATTGCTAATTACAAAACCTATGTATAAATCAAAATGTAAATCTACTCTCTTGAAAAATTCATTAATAATGTGATATCATTTTGTCAGTACGTTTATAAATTAAAATACCAATACCATTAATTAATATTTATATCTTTAGTCTACTTACGAGTATATAGCCAATTAGTATACAGCGCATTAATCCTTCTTCCTCAGTTAACGTAATGATATTGATTATATCTTCTAATTTAAAGGGTTAAATGAAAGAGTTAAAAGAAATAATACAATATATCTCCTATTTCTCCTGGATCACTTTACTCAACGTAATTTACAATCTGTCGTAGTGGCATAGTGCGATAAAGAGCAACCAAAAGTTTCAATTGAATGTTAAAATCCCTTACACCCGGAACGCGTGAAATCATTATTTAAAACATACATTTTCCAGTAACTTTAATTTCAAGGACCACAATGTATAATGTTATTACCTAGGCCGTATTAAGTGGCGAGTCCATTTTCTCAATTTTGTAATTTTGGCGTGAACTTAGATCAAAATGGAGTGTTTAGGGACAATCTGTTTTATTGGAGTTTACCTCAATTTTATAAATGAATTTACTTTGAGGGCTTTATTATACTTATTATATCTAATAATTAACTAAAACACAATTGATCCTATGCTTTTAATATATATATATAGAATAGAATAGAATAAACTTTATTTCTCAAAAAATGCACACATTCCAACATATTCAATACAAATATACAAACAATATAAATGCAAACCACATACATAGCAAAATAATCTTGTGCATAGCACGCGATTACATAGTATATCAGTACTGGCTGACCTTGACACATTAACATTCATGCCACACATACATACATACATATACCGAGAAATAAAAGTATTGGCCTCCAAGGCAGAGCCTGTTTTGAGGCATTTTGCATAATTCATAAAAATAAAAGAAACTAGCAGTAATAGAACAACAATTGTACATCTTCAAATATTATAACATAATCCCAAAACCCTCTTTCCAACAAAATTCATTCAGATTCATACTTGCAAGATAAAACAGATAAATCACACATACACTAATTATATAAAATAAACTATAAATTATAATCCTCATTATGTCTACATCTATTTTAAACAAATACTATCCATTGTACAATTTCCTACACCCACACATACATTTCCCTATCAAACCAACAATACAACATTTCAATACATAACTCATAATACAAAGACAAAATACTATTATTTCAGCATTAGTGTTTATTATTATAAACCATGGCCATTAACAGTAAATATCCCTCCCACTAGTTTTGTACAATAAAACTGGACATCAAAACAGTACATAAAATACATTTAAAAACATTTAATTTACATTTAATAAACATTCAACATTCTGTAATGAAAATACCCACTCCTTAATACATTTCAAGAAAGGTATAAGCGACAGACTACTCATTTCACAAGGTAATACATTAAACAATTTTGGTGCTATAAATGAATAATTTTTTAAAAAGAAGGTGTTTGTTGGCATTGGTGTGGTATAACTGTCAGCATTCCTTAATCTCAATTTATATTCATTACTTTCTTTACTATTTTTTGCTTCTTATATAAAATAATTTTAGTACCTTATACACTCTACATATATCTGAGAGGTAGAATCCTCAATTCCAAAAACAAAGGAAAAGATGACTCTGTTACTCTATTTTTCAATATTATTCGTATATAAAATGTTTTTCATTGTAATTACAGGTTTGAGATTTGATATGTACGTCCCTCCCCAACACGAGATCGCATAATCTATCCTACACTATGGACTAGGATTGTTCGGCCAATACCGAAAGGGCAAGCTGCCAATCAGGTAGACCAGCTTAGGCCAATTTCAATACTCCCAGGCCATGTCTAAGATATGGAAAAGATTGCCATTAGACAAATAGACAGTTTTATGAAAACATCGGATATTTTTACCGAAGCTGCAATCGGGCTTCAGGCGCAATCATAGTACATGTACAGCCCTGACAAATCTTTTCAGTGATATGATTGACGCCAAAGACAGGGTAAATATAAACTCCATTGTTATGTTGGATTATTCTAAGGCCTTTGATTCAATGGACCATGAGATGCTTTTAGCGAAGATGAGCTATTATGGCTTTGACTTGAGCGTAGTCAATTGGATAAGGTCATACTTAGACTCCAGGCTGCAGGTGACGCGTTTAGGGAGTGAAACATCAAACCCCGCTTGTGAAGTATCGAGGTCATTCCTCAAGGTAGTTGCCGAATGGGACCTATTCTGTTCAATATGTACACAGCCGATTATGCCAAGTGCAAAATTGCACAGTTCATTTGTATGCTGACGACTCGCAGCTGCCACTTGTCTTATGAGCCATCGCAGATGGTGTCAGCCATTGATATGATCAATGTCGACCTTGAAAAAATATTGGGGGTGGTCAATGGCGAATGGGCTGAAACTAAAAGGCAAGTGCAGACGGCGCCACACAACATTGTGCAGTTGTGAAAGAGGAGTGAGGGTGAGGCTCGATGGCCAGAGTTTGGCTGTATTTGATAGGGCGAGAACTCTTGGCGTTGTGCTAGACAGTGGCCTCACGTTCTCTGACCATGTCACGCATGCCTGTCCAACGAGCACTCGGTAGCCTGAGGGGACTCTCCAGATTTAGAGATATTTTACCTGAGTCTGCGAAGCTACGTATCATGCAGTCACTAGTCCTGTCCGTTTTTCGCCTACTGTTTCCCAGCCTACGGGAATAGCATTTCTGGAGAAGACATGCATCGCATTCAAAGTTGCAAAACTCTGCTATCCGTTTCATTTTTAATTTGAAACGATTTGAGCATGTCTCTCCTTACAGAGATGCCGCTGGGATGATGTCGGTAGAGACCGTCTGCAGGGTCATGACGTGTTGCATGGTCCACAAGGCTCTTGTTTAATCAGGAGCCTCAGTACCTTAGTGAGAAGCTCTCATTTCGGGATGAGGTCTCTCAGCGCAGAAACCCGCCATGGGAATCTTCTTCACTTTCCCAAAGTTAGGCTGGAGTTGGGAAGGAGGAGCTTCTCTTATTTCGGCCCGAAATTGTTACAACGACCTCCCACCAAACGTGAAACAATGTTCAATAGCTACATTTAAGAATAAGATGAGGCAGAATTTGCTTAATGTATAGATTTTATTTATTTATTTCTATTTAATTTTCATGTATATGTTGTATTTGACGATAGTTGTTCTGAAAAGCAGTTGTTCTGTATGTAACTGAGAAACGCTTGATGAAAATAAAGACAACATTATTATTAGGGAAAAGTATTACCATTCTCAAGAGTTTGTCATCACAAATATTCTTCAGAAAATAAAAGATTCTAATTACATTATTCAAGTTTATTCTTTAAGTATGCTAGATGAATCTTTCCAGTTCAATTGTTTGTCCACCCAAACTCCTAAATATTTCAAAGATTTCTCACTCTTTACCAGTCCACACTCTGCGTTACATGCACTATTGTTATTTATACAGTCCAAACATTTGTAAATTATGCTATTTTCAAAAGTTTAAAATTTCCTCTGAGACTAAAATTTATAAATTTTGTCTTCTCCGGACTAACACCATGTTATTTTTACAAAACCACCATCTAAGTGCTTTGCAAATCAAAATCAATCTTGACCCTTATATCTTCCCATGCATCTTCACATAACATAGTGCTGTATCATCAGCAAAAGAGGTTACTTTTTCATTAAAACTCCCATCACAAAGATCATTTATATAAATTAAAAATAATGTTGCTCCCAACATCGACCCTTGAGGTACTCCAAATTTTACATCCCCAAATTTACTTCTCGAATCTTTAACTTTAACACACTGTTTCACGCCCAGACAAATAACTTTTAAACCAGTTATAGGCAACTCCTCTGATTCCGGCATTGTATAATTTGTCTAGAAGTATATCATGGTGTGAACCGTGTCAAATGCTTTAGTAATATCTAAAAAAAGTCCCAGTAATTTTCTTTTTGTTGTTAAGTTCCTTTCGTTACTGTATCCATAAAATCGTGCAACGCTGTCTCTGTACTCAATCCCTTGCCGAAAGCCGAATTGATTTTTACTAACAAAAAAACTGGATTCTTCCAAAAAATTGCAATAATTTATCTTTAACTATTTTTTCAAATACCTTAGCAAACGAAGACAACAATATGTATATATATATATATATATATATATATATATATATATATAACATAATAATATTATGTTTCTCGCTTAAAATAAGATATTACATATTTTACTTAGATTATAACAGGACTAACTGTGTCATAGCACGATCGTGGATGTCAAATTACATAGCAACTCACAGAGAAGGTATATGAAATATAACGCATACATGTATTTTCATATCTTTTTTTTAAATGTTTAAATTTCAGTTTAACCCTTTACAGTTTTTACTAACCGCAGGGCTATCGTACAAAACTCTAGTAGGCCTATTAAACATTAATAAAATACACAAAGATGCAATACACATAATTTGTTATAATTTTTCTTTCCAAAAATTATTTGTTACTGTTATTTATTCTATTTTTGAGACATCTTTTATAGGTATAAGTATTTCACTCATTGTAATTGCTCTATTTACTTGACCTACCTAGACTTTGGGTAAAGGCCCACACAATACACCTATTGTTAAATAAAAATAATCGGCAATAAAGTACTTTCTCTTACAAAATTATTTTAAGCGTAAAGGTCGAAAGTTATCTTTAATTTCTAGGTTCATGTAATTTTACACTAAAGTTCAACTTTTATTCGTAGATTTTAATTAGTCATAAATTGGTAATACAAAAATAGGAATTTCTATTACAAAAATCGTTATTAATTTTAAAGGTTTGTTAAAAAATAGAATGTTTTTTATTTTAACTAACACAGCGGTAGTTGTTAGAAAATATAATTCGTAAATTTCTCTTATTGTGTTATATATGTTTTCTAAATTTATTTTTAATAACATTTAACTCCAGATAGACATATTTTTGGATGAGGAAAATGCAGAGCCACCATATTCCGCCGGTGTGTCAGACTCGCACCCACTAAATCCCCACCGACCGGGCATCACTACCTCTCGGGACTGCTTTCCGTATTACTTCAGGGAGCTCATACATTATCAGACTTGATAGTGACACTTATATACGTACTCTAGTATTATATAAGCTGAGTATATCTCTGTAGATAGATACGTTTTACTAAAGTTTTCATTTATAGGCCAAACTCTACTAAAATATTTTGGTTTCGTATAATTAACTAATTTATTTGATACAACTATAAATGTGACATTATAATTTACATATGAACTATCCATAGCAGTTAATGTGTAATTATAATCATATATACAATATTACACTATCGATGGATCATGGAAGAAATAATTCATACAAACTTACTGAACATGATTGTGTATGATTTATTAGTATAATTCCCTATTACTCAGATAGTAGACCTAAAAGAACGATTTTAGGGTTTGAATTAAAAGAATCACAATTTGAGATCCACTTTAAATGAAATACCTTAAGTTTTGGTTTAAGTAAGGTTTTGGTTTTAATTTACTACCTTCGCAGTACGCTGTACGAATATAGTGGAGGAATCATTAGAATGAGTTCAAGTAGAAATACAGCCAGATTAGTTTTGGAAAGAGGGATCGGTAATCAACAGGTGTCAGCGCGCGTGAAATCATTGTCTTGCAGAAATGGTACTCAGCCACCCTCATCAAAATTGTTAAACGGACTGTAGATCCATATCATAGGTCCACGGTCGTGGCCTGGGACCCATTGTCCGACTCAAGGGTTCGTTTGACAAAGGTTTTTGTCGAAGGGATTGTACTTACATTACAGTACTTGAATGGGTCGAGATCTAAACAGAGTTGCGATAGAGTATAATCATAACTAAAGAATAGTAATTTCTAATATGACGTCATTATTAATTTTAATAATATGTAACAAATTATAAGAAGGTAAACACAACAATCACTCAGTTAATAGTGTTTTACAACTTTATTTTAAACCTAATTTAATGCATTTTTGTGACAAACTTCATATATTAAAAATAATTTAAACAGGAAATACACGCCATGGAAAAAACAATATTCTTTAAAAACTAAAGTCTACAACTGCGTCAGTTAAAAAAATTACGTATGTTAAATTTTATGATTTATTGCGTAAATTTGTATAATAGCAACTGTTTTAATATAATGTGTGTTCCTCTTCACTGAACTATGGGTATCAAATTTAAGCGATTACTTCCAATTTTTAATTTATAAAACCTCTCAAGATCCACGTATGTATGGCATATTAATTTGGTGTCACTCCTTATTTAAATGCTTCTGGCTTACGTCAAAGCCCATGGACTATTTGGATATTCAGTTTAACATATAGTTGACATAGACAAACATTGATGTTTTTATACAGTGGGATTTTGTCTTTGATGTTTACAGTGGGATTTTATGTTAAAAATCTAAATTTTGGGTTTGAGCAAATATATGTTAGTATCTACTGTCTGTTATAAGAATGTAGTAATAAGCATCACTAGGGTGAAGGGTGTTTAGGTAGAAATACTAATGCCCAGCCAAGTCATTTTTGAAAAGTAGGATCGGTAGTCCACGGGTGTCGGCATGGACTTACTCCCCTATCCTGCATAAACGTAAGATATGTCACCCTCGTCAAAATTAGGCGTGGACCTACAGTTCTACATTTATCACAATTAGGTGTGGACCTAAAGTCCTACAATCATGAGTATCCTTAATCTTTTAGGAGTCAGGTTTCTTAGGATAAGGTATAATAAAAGAGGGTTTAAACTTAAATTGTTAGCTGATTACTAAAATTGTGTCCGTTTATTATTCAGATTAATTAATTTTTTATTTAGCACGGGTGTAAGATTGTTGGTTACTCATACATAAATTTTGTATTTCTTACGCCCTCCGTTTTTTTCGAATTTTACAAGGATTTTGTATCGAATAAAATCATTATTACACATTTTTAGTGCAATCTGATTGGAACCACTTGAATGTAAATTAGACAATTTTTCTCTTTTTAGTCCATTAACCGTGACACATTAATATAATTATTAAAACACAATTAACAAGATCAAACTGTGTCAATTGAGTTACTTAATGGATTTTAAGGATTGTCAATGGGTACTAACTAGTGCTGCAGGCGGCTGGAGTCTGTATATTCCCGCAGATGGCGCTGTCTCCGCCAGACTCGGACAATAAATCCTGGCCAGACCTGCCGTAACACTGCAACATTGTCCCTAGTAGTGGCTTTACCATCGTGTTACTGACAAAACCCATGGTGTCACCCTGTGTACCACCGCAATGGCCAGCGAACTACACAGGCGGGAACCTCCTCAGGAAATAGTTCGACTTGGCTATCACTCATACAGTCAACCTATTGTGTCACTGCAGTCGACCGTGAGACACCACCACACTATTTAAGCCATATAATATTTGTTTGCCGATCAGGTAACATAATCCTGGGATCTTCATGTATAAAAGCATTGAGTTTAATAGCCCATGTTTCGTTTTCAGTGCTAACATTTTAATTTTTATACATATGTAGTAAAAGTTTGATTACAGATATCAATATATAATAAAGAGGTTCTTGTGAATACCGTTGTAAAATTTCATAATTTTTGTATGTTTAATTTTTTCCTAAAACAAAAAAGACTCAATAAAAACATAATTTGAATAAAAATATTATCGCTTCAACGAATTTTAGATTATTTGAAACCCACTGGTAGTCAGTAATAAGAGACATGTATTCGCAATATTTATTTTCACCGAAAAGGTTTTCTCCGACTATTAAGTATTTCATGGGCCTCGTTAAAGATTTTCTAAAGATACTACTTTAAGTGGCTGTAATTCCTTAGAATACGATAAAAAATTTTCTACTTTTCCTGTCTTCAGAGCAGGTCATCACTTTTAAAAGGGTCGAATCTGAAATGTAATACCAAATAGCGATACCAAAACCGATCGTACCATCTTAACAGTATTCATGGAAAAAGTAATATAGAGCTTTATAAAAAAGAGCTATTTTTTCAAATATCTGATTAATTCAAAATTGTCATAGCTGGTAAGAATAATTGTTATACTTAAAATAAACAACAATTCAACACAGAAGTGTTATGTCATGTGCAGAAATTAAAAGTGTAGTTCTTCTAACCCACGCCGACGCATACGTTGAGGGATCAAGTGTGTGGCCATAACGTTGTACAACAGGGGGTAGCCGCCCTTCCCCTTCACCCGACAACCACACCGCAAGTAAGGGCTGCCAGCCACAGAAGGGTGTCGGCCCTTGCCATTTACACTCGCATCCGACTTTGATCCTCTTTGGTACCGCCCACTCACGTGTCTGCAGACTGACCAAAGTAGACACAGCAGGACTGTTTATGTTGATTTTCAGCTCGATTCAAATATGCTCTTTATATTTGCCGGTGTGCTTTAAAAAATTCTGTAGCTTCACTAATCAGAATTTAGCTGGAGAGATAACAAAGGAAGAAAACGTCACATACTTTGTTAGTAAGACATTGCAATTTACTCATAATTCACTATTCTCTTGGTTTAGAGAAGTGAATTTAATCGATTACTTTTTTATTTAATCGGTAACAGAATTTTAGAAACTTACAGTTCAGTATTTTTAGGCACAGTATATTATAGCTTAATCTAGATCTATAGTAGCTTAATCTATTATAGCTAATTCGCTCTATATTACAAAATTTCGGGTCTATATTAGCATCTTGTACTGTTATGGCATATTAAATACAATGTTAAGTAATACACATTTGGTTTGGCTAATAATATATGTTAAAATAAAAAATAAAATAAAAACATACGTATATTATAGACTAGTAATTAGCTTTATTTTAGCTCAATATGTTAAACCACAATAACATTCACGTACTCATTACGGTCGTACAATTAATACGAATCGAAACGTAACTTTTACAATTGTTGATATTTTTATTTGTTTTTATTCCATTCGATTTTAATGGGAGAGAACTGGTGGGAATGAAGTAGGTGGAGAAAGTAAGGGTAGAGAGAGTAGGGAAATACCCATATATATATATATATATATATATATATATATATATATATATATATATATCTCCTATTTATTTATTTACTCTCAGTCGTTTTCACTCAAATAGTTTTACTGCAAATGTAAGAGTTTCAAAAGTAATTTATAGCCATTATAGTTTTAACATATTGATTATAGCAAAAAGTACGAGGTAAAAACGTCCCTCGCCCATACTGAGCAGTTACGTTACAACAAGAAATGAAGGATGAGCACATTTGTGAGCTCTGGTTTATATCTTTGGAGTTGAGAGCCGTTGAGTGGCTCTTTGTAGTACATAGACCACCTGACCACTTGCTCACTTGATCACCTCTTAATCAATCACTCATGACGCCACCATAGGTCATAAACAAACTTGTAATTTATGTTGTGGATTTATTAAGACGTATTTAACAAAAACATATAATTGTTAGAAATTTGAATTATTACTATTATAATTTACGTTTTACTTCATCTTTTGCAGATTAAAGATATATTTCCCCACTACTAGGCACGCGGAAGTCGAACACAATGTGTGACGTGGTGTGTAAATCACCGCACTTTATTTACTGTAGGAGATATAAAAAAGCATTTGTTTCCTTTTTTAAATTTATAGACTAACAATGCAATATTTTTTATAGAAAAAGATTCTTAACTTCCAATATGTATGGTAGAAAAATCGGTAGTAAAAATAAACTTACTACTAGTTACAAAGAAAATTTTAGATTATATCTGAAAAATTTGAAATAACTGTCTTAGAAATAAAAAATTTAATATTTAGGAGCTTATTTAAATTTAATAGTTAACACAAAAGTATCACAATAGTTAAAAGGTGTTACTGACACATTTAAACTACTCATAATACGAAATTACTAATGAACTTTCTGTACTGAGTAGTTGTATCAGACTACATTATTTTTTCTATAAAAATATTCTTAACTTTCAATATGCAAGAACAAACGTCTTTATAATTCCCTCTAATGACGAATGAATTCCGCTCAACTTTTGTCTTCTTTTACGACACTTTCAAGAAGCCGTAAAGGTCTTTTTTTATTCCACACACCCACTGTCACCACAAAACTAACTAATAAACTATTCTTTAAAACTTAAAAATATACAACATAAATTTGAAAGTAAAGTAAACAAATACCGCTGTAAAACTTGTTAAAGTAGTTGAGCGGTGACAAAAGTACCACTCTTTATAAAGCTCGCAGTAACCGTAGCGTCACTCAAACTGAGGAATTCGTCTAGCTATTTGTCACTCTGGTTTGTTAGGTTGTATAATCCAGACGTAAAATATTTGACTGGTTAACAATAGTGGCGCCATTTTGGTATTTACTACGACAGCGTATTTTTGACGCTGTGAGCGTAAAGCAGGTGTATGGAGTAGAAAGAAGGACACAAGTTAAAACAAGTTCAGTTTCAAGAACCGTATGTTACAAGTACAAGTACTAACAAAACTACCTTAGGAATTATTTTTAAAATATGGTATTTATGGATTCCCAAACCAATTTGCATTGACAAGAATGAACCTTATGTTCATTCAACTATGTAGCTGACAACTTATATTTTTATAGCTACAGTAGTTGATATAAAAAAACATTCCATTCCTTATTACCTTACTCTTATTTTATGGCGTAAAACTCTAATTTTCTTTAAATCAGAATTGAAATTTTTCTTTACTAAGAAATTGACGCGTTCGATTTTGGTAAAATGGGGTATCAAGAAAAAGGAGAGTAAAAGGGGTTAAATATACCAAATGATTAGTTTTGATACAGCTCATATTTTCAGTTTGATAAATCTAAAACCGACCATCAGAGGTGTAAATAATACTGGTATTGGGTATAACTAACCAGATGAAGAGACTGAAATTAACACACTGGTCACAATTTTCAGTTTCTGAACGTCGTTGGCTGACGCTGGTAAATCTAATACTTATGTGTCAAGCTAAAATTATGACCTGGAAAACAACATTTCATTAGGTATTTTCCATACCATTGCAATTCATTCATTTCAATCTCGACCATAATGGGACTAACGCTCGATTTCTTTATTAGAAGAAATTTCTCTTTGGCTTTCAGGAAAAGTAAGTTGTGCTCTAATACAATGCAAACTGGCTCTCGTCTCCTTGACAACAATAGCTCTCAGTTTGATGGATGTACAATGGTTATACACCTCTGTTAGTCTATTGCTTCTTAAACGTCTATTACAGGTTATCGTCATGTCTGTTCCATAAGAGCAATACAAATCAATAAATAATATTCTTTTCTTACTTTTCATCATAGAACTCCAAGATTTTTTTTTCCCTTTACAAAAATTAAATATTTTTAGATTCTCTCTGCGTTCCATAATTATTGAACTAAAAGTTTAAGTTTATTAAATTAATAAGTTAAATTATGAAAAATCATAAGTTCAGTTATGTACTCAACAATATCTTCTTACAAGACATTTGGGTGTTGGTAGATAAGCCGTACTACAATTAAATCAAGTCATATGTAAAAAAACTGCAACCTAAAAAAAGTGGCAAAATGGTCTAAAGTTCGATATTGTTCTTATAGATCAAAATTCAAGTTAATTTTAGTACATCCGGGTCTGAACTGACATCAGGATAATTTGGTATTCATTGATTAGTTAGGAACGTCTAATATCTGCCTGTATCTGAATTGATCTTAACGACCTAATTATTAAGAGAGTCGATATATATATTTAATATTTGTACAGAATTTTGAGTTTTCTACATCTGAATATCACTATTATTTTACAAATTGTTATACTAACGCGAAACATGAGAATGCTCCATTAGATAATAATTTTCAAATCTGCAAAATCTTATACATACATCTTCTATGCATTTAAAAACGTCAAGTGTTTTACTTGTATGTAATGGCTTTTTCGTGATTCGGTGAACCGGTTGGATGAGTAAGGGTACCAACCAATTGTACTCTTGATCCACAAGCACAGTGACCTCTTTGACGTGCTTCAGCACGAATGGTCCCAGCTTTGTTGTAACAAATAATTTGACGACAACTGAAAATGTTGCACTGTCAGTCATGTCATTTCAAGAGATTTAGTAACATATAGATGGAAGTTTTCAAAAGGAAAATCCAGTTGGTTTGCTGTTCCATTCGATGTATTATGGTTACAAGAGGAAAGGTTCAGTTACACTGCTAGGACAGCTACCAGTCATGGCATGTCATCAGTTTACAGTATGTTGAACCAAACGTTCCGTAGGGAATATTGAATGATGCAAGCTTCACGAACCCAGATTCGTAAGCTAAACATATAACTGTATTAAGGAATTCTCTGGTACACGTGCATGATATAGTATTTCGTTGAAACTCGATGCATAATATTAATCACAAGAAACTTTATTCAACTCAATAATTTGCCATACGTCACGTATTGATATTAAATATGTGATGTCACGTTTTGTTACTCGTATAACAACACAGAAATTTTCTTTACAAATAAAATAAAATTCTGTAATTTACGCACACGTAGTACGATTTGATTACGGCGTACACATAAGAAAAATTATTGTGATAGCAAAGAAAATGGAGTTCATGTATTTATTTGCAATTTTTTCAAGGTTGAATGAGCATATTTTGAGAAACATCATCCGTGGTCGCATGGATGCTTTTAATTGATTTTTTTTAAATTTATATAAGAATGTAAATATAATAATTTATCTTCACATAATTTGTAGAATTTGTTCATGTTTATGCAATTACTAATTTTTGTCAATAAGGATTACTATGCACTCTAAGCGACGCGGATCAAATATTTAACAATTACAGCTCATCGGATGTTGTATAAAAAATTCATTTAAGACGCAAAAAATCAAACAAAATAAAAAAAAAAACATGACTAGGATGCAACAATTTACAAACAGATCAAAAGATGTTTAATAATCACCTATTTAAACAAATCTTTAGCAACTGTTTATAATATTTTACATTTAAATTTAGGGTTGAACAATAAAATAAAATTTGACTACAATGTGTAAGATACTCTTGTATCCTAGTTTAATTTAAATCCATGGATTGACGTGTATTTATTAATATGCCATTAATGGAGACGTTTTAAAATGTAAACTATTGTTTGAATTAATTGTTTGATGGACATTGATTTAAATTAGTTGAACCTTTATCAGGGTTCATTTCTAAACTAATATAGTTCACTAATGTTAACACTTTGTACATTCCAACAAAACCACATAAGATAATGCGAGTCACATTTTCTTTTCGTAGAACAACTAATGCACTCAACAGTTTTAGTTTTGACGTTTAGAAAGAAACAAATTAATCACCTAAACATGTTTTGTATGTTATGTTCTTGCCGTATTTCCTACTTTCTGTACGTTACCGATTTCGAGGTGTATACATGCGGGGTATATTACTATAAAAGCTGTGTTTTGATGGTGATGCACTCCGTATTCTCTTGTTTATTGAATAATGTCTCCTATTCGTGTGAAATGGGTTGAAAATGTAGTGAAAAGAGTTTTTTTTAAGTACATATGGAATTAATTTCTAACCGTCGATGCGCTCCGATCATTATAGGTATATTTTATAAACTAAGAAAACCTTTTATTATTACATAAAAACATGATTATTTTATAGTGAGTTGTCATTGATCATAAGCGTACTGTATTATTATAAATATATCTTGTAAGATCAATAGAAGCAAAAAAGCTTAAAATTTAAGTCATTTTCATAATCATTACCAAGACTTTATTGCATAGAATAATCGTATTTAATTGCAGCAGTCACCACAATGTTGCAGAAGTTCCTACTCAGCTGTTGCTACCTCACGCTTGGCGTAGAGTACACATGTGACGCGAGCAGCAGCAGCGTACAACGTCCGTCCGTCTGTCTGCTGTCACAGATGTGGCACATATGTGCTGCTGCCCTCCCCCCTCCTTCTACACTATACGCGAACCGCTGGAGCTGTTTTATATTTATATTGGTACAAATATCGTAGGAGCCCTGTACGCTTCTTCCACGCGTTGCCGAGCGCGTGCTCCTCGTCCATTGACGATTTTAAAACAATTTGTGCAGGAGGAAACTTTCAAAGAAACCCGTTTTTATTGAGAGCGTGATAAATTACAACCTGCTAATTGGAACTTCAGTGTTAACTGTATATTTTAAGAACGATGTATAGCATTTCTAATCCCTTACTTAAGTTAACTGAAGCATGTTTCATGAGTCCTATTGCTTTACATAGTTTCTTACTCCGGCCTCAACAAGTCTTCTTGCTCGCTCTTAAATGTTGACTGGTATCTAGTTAACTATTCCTGAATCAGCATTTCGATTTATAAAACAATTTAAGAAAATACAACATTGTTTATAAGTACTAACAATAAAAATGTTTATAAGTTGATGCAGCCACAAATCTATTGTTTAGATGTACTACAAACGTTTAAATCATTAATACGAGTAAACCAAATCAGCCTTAAAGAGACTTTCGGCCAACGTAAACTCTGAACTATTCCCAAGTACAACTGTATAACTATGACCAGACAACCCGAAGGTGCGCAATTTTTTCCGCCAATAACGGTTCTTAGGTCAGGCCGTCGGATCGCGCTGTTAATAATGTTCCGATAGGATTTATATGCTTTATATTTTCTCCTACAGTATGTAGTTATAGGATAAGAATGTTTGTACCATACTTTAGCCCTATTTATTAAATTTTGGAATTGATTAGCTTATTCCTGATTATTCCCCACAAATGTATGAGCGAAAGGGATAATATCAGACAATTTTCATTACTATACGTTCAGAATTATACTTTTAGCAATCCAAACTTAAGTACCCCAAGATAGTTTTCGGCCGTAACGGTAAATGCTCACTATGCGTTTAAAAGGAGACAAGCCCAGATCGGTTGAAACTACATAATTGAACAGTTGCTGAATGCAGATCTTACGATCAGTTAAACGTAATTATTAACTTAAATCAGGGTATTCACAACTGTTAATTTTAGAGGTGGTGTTACCCCGAATATCTTAAGCGCGGCATTAAATTTCCGTCACAATAAAAGAACCGTGTGCTATTTAACACTGTGTTGTACCGTGAGTGGGAATGGTGCCGATACTAACAGTTTCCAAGAATTAAAAATTATGTTTAAATGTGTTGTATTCTCCACTCTTTTGTTAACAAGAATGGTAGTGGGAGATAGGTTTAATAAGTTCTAGACAAATTGAGAATAGGAGCAAATAGGATGTTTTAAAAATTAACAACCAAAATTACGGTTATTACAAACATGCAAACAAAATACATTCACTCGATTCAGACAACTTTAGGGTCAGTCTTGGGAATTTCCCTGCTCTGGTGAACGAAATTGAATGTTTGATAAAGCCCTACTTGCTATATGCTATAAATATAGAGCTGAGTAGTTGGCATAGTGGTTAGCCTATCGGGCAGATTAACTGCCAGCTTGGTTCTGTGTTGCTTGCTTGGGCGTTTCCCTGCTCTGGTGAAAGAAATTGAATGTTTAATAAAGCCCTACTTGCTACATGCTATAAATATAGAGCTGGGTAGTTGGCATAGTGGTTAACCTATCGGGCAGATTAACTACCAGCTTGGTTCTGTGTCGCTATATGGTCAATCTTAGGCGTCCCCCTGCTCTGGTGATCCGTAACTGTCTGAAGAAGTGGGATGTTAATGAGTTTAACATGGGTTACAATCTTAAAATGTCAAAATAATTACACATTTTCTATCACCGGTAGTGCACTATGGTTATTGACAATAAAACCTATACAATGGAGTATGGATACGACTAAAAAAGACGGAAGTCTCACAAACCAATTCAACAAAAATACTTTATCACATGTGTGATAAGTTTAGATAGCTGTGTGGACCATTGGTAAGAACCTTATTAGTATTTTATTAAAAAGAAATTCTGAACATAAAAATCATGTATTAAACTGAAATATTCTGGGGAGAAATAAAATAGACAAATTTCAAATTAGCAAATACATTTATATTCCATTTACCTGTAGTATAAAAATGTTAATAATAGTTAGAAAAATTGGTTATGTTCTGTTTTTTTAATATATAAAATATACAGTTTTTAAGAAACCTTTTGAAATTAATTCGGCTGGAAATAGGCGGTTTACTGCACAAACTTTGGGAAAAAATTATTATGGTTGAGGACAGTTTTTAACAGCAGCGTCGCGTTATTGCTGCTTTAACCAAGAAATACGGATATCCTTTTGTAGGTGACATGCAGTAAACGAAAATGTATGTACTATTTCAGGAAATAATATTACATTTACACATTTAGAGAGTTTAAATTCGTTTATAATGTAATTTTACAACAATTTTATCGCATATGAAAGGAATTATAATATTTTGACTCTTTATATCGCAAATTGGTGTGTCTGTATTAATTACACAGTTTTAAACATGCAAGGCATTATACCAAAGCAATATGAAGAAGAACCAAATACATTGCAATTAGTACAATAAATTAGTTTGTATTTGATTTTTGAAATGAAAAGCAAAATAAAGGGTATTTAAATTGAAAAAAATACCGTTATGAAATTAAATGACCTTTGAATTAAGTTTTACTACCTGAAGGGACAGTATTTTTACTCAAAATATTTGGTATCTTGAAAAAATAAATTAGTAGGTAGCCTATACTTTTGATGCTGGTAACTGAATTAAACCAAATATTATGTTAATGACAACTAATGAAAATGACTTTTCAGCTGAAATTCGTTCAGTTTTTCTTCAGCATATTATATAGTTTAGTCCCGCGTGGGTTACGTAAGGATGCCATTAGTTACTGTCTTCACGTCTAGGAAATGTACAGATCGGCGGCGGTGTTAGTTAACGGGTTCAAATACAAGCAAAATATTGCTTGAAAACAACCATTTACATATTTCAAGATCTATTTGAAAGTGTTTCCTAATTGTGTATCAGTAGTGGAGTTATAAGTGATCTCAAGAGCCCACCTAGTCAAAGTTATTTTATTTATACATGAGTACAGAGGCGAAATTAGGGCCACATGGCCCTTTCTTATACATACCTTTTTTACCTAAAAACCAACTACTACACAAATACACAACTCCAGTACAAAAAAGGAAAATAAGTTCTGCACTTTGACGAGTTTTTAGATAATGTTTTATTTCATTATAATGTAGTGAACTATATGAAAGTTTCGTATACTTATGCCATTTTCATGAGTCATTTGAGTAAGAAAGCTTTTAGTTAGGCCTATTATGATGACAAATTATCCTCAGCGCTTTAGAACTTATTACACGTGTTCTACCTCTTCAGACAAACTTCTGATAGTGTAAATAAAAGTACAAAGTGTGAGCCAAGAACTAGTCTACAATTTCAACAATAAATACTTAATTTTCAATATAATATATAATTACCTTCACATTGCTATAAAGCCTACTTGTAAAACACAACTAGAAGCATGCTCTTTGATTCATACCTACAACAATGAAATTAAACTTTATAAAGTCAGACACTAACGTCTAAATATCTCCTTCCTTTAAAAAAGTTACTGTGAACGAAATTGTTTACATGTTACCAGACACAAGACAATATGATGAACGTACAAGTTACATCGACCTTTTCCTTAAATATTTGTAACTTTAACTACGCCTACTTTAAAACATTCTACGTTGGCGTGTAGAAACCAACTTCAAATATATATATATATATATATATATATATATATATATATATATATATATATATATATAAAACAATGTTAAACACGGAAAAGATTTTGCACAAATTGTAGGATTGCACTGATAAGGTTGTAACGGCATCCGAAACTGTTATCACCTCCAGCAACGTGTCTTGCAAAGTACTGTGAAACGCAGACTGTTTGACATAATATGCAGGACTCCAACAAAATACACGGACAATAACTAACCTGATACCCTAGATATGTTATTATAAATATATATAATCAAGGTATAGACAACCTCATTTTTAGTAATAATGTGATCCGAGAACAGTCATCTTACTATGGTTTGATTGCATACAAACCTCCAAGGTAGCGAAATGAAACTTATTAGTTGATCAGCCAACTGCTTATTAAAAAAAGGGTATTTTAGAAATTAAACACTTCAGTAAAAGTATTTAATATTAGAAAACTAAATTATGGCATCTAAATTTAAAATGCTCTACGATCATTGCTTATTGTTCACAAGAATAAAATGAACACTATACCTTACGACAAAATATACACATATAGCTTAAAAATAGAACAAATTGCCTCAACTTAGATTAATGTTTTATAAGCGGTAAATGTGAGGTCACCAGTTTCTTTACCAACTTCTCGATCCTTTCCTGTCCTGAATTAGTTGTATTTAAATTTATCTGCAATATGATCGTATATATTTTAAAACTAATTATCTAAATTTATATACTGATATATATATATATATATATATATATAGATATATATATATATATATATATATATATATGTGTGTATATGTATCGCGCACTTTGGTAAATTGATTCATTGAAATACTTGCTTGTCCTACATAATTTATTTTATATGCATTCAGTAATTTACCAGAAAAAATAGATTAACCACATAACACTTTTATCCTTTCTGCTTCAGAATCTATAATTTTTAACAGATGTTTTATTGAGGTTTTTAAATGTTTAAAGTTACTATTTCATCCACATAATTAATGCACACAATCGTATAAAATTTTATATTCCCATTAAAACTGTTTGCACAGTGAGATAGTAAAATTTTGATGAAAATATTACAAATAATTAATAATACTGTATTTCGATTGTTTGGTTAATCAGCCGTGCGGTATGAATAAATTTTATTTACTACATAATATTTGTTCCATTATTTATCCTGACATAAAATAAACAGTACTTTTTGTGATGTAAACTATACGATATATTAAGTAAACATATTCCTAAATTACATTATATTGAGTTACAGAACTAAAGAACCTACCTATCATTCGAGGTTTCCAACCCCTCTTTATCAGCTTGGCCACTATCAAATCCACGTGAGCCGGCTTGCGAAAACAGAAAACAAACAAACACAATCACGTCAGTCCAATGGTTACGAAAAATCGGAACTAAACACCAGTCGAGAAATCGACACTAATATAAGCGAGATACGTAAGGTAAACAACGCGAACTGCGCCGAACGTTGTGAGAGTGTCCAACCTCGCCGGTCGCCGCAGAGCGAGTGTCGCTGTCGGCAGTCGGCTACCGCCTGCTACAGCAGCGTCATTTATTCGATGTATTCTTCGATAGTATCGATAGTTTTGTACTATCGCAGAAATTCAATTTCGACTAGACAAATCATGTTATTTCAAGTATAAAATCTATGTATTGATTATAATGTAAATCTTACTTCTTGTTGACAATAAAATTAGATTTTAATACAAAATACATTTTTTTATTCTTCCACATTTAATTTATTTCAACATACATACGTCAAATATTGTATCTTGTAATTTATATGATTAGTACGATTTAAAAAATCATCCATTTCATGAGTTCTGTCGATCTCAATTTAATAATAATAAGAGAATCGTGCTCACTTAGCAATTATTTATAATTTAATCTACACATAGTGCACGAGATCCGAGATGCAAAGAAAAGAATATATATATATAATATATATATATATATATATATATATATATATATACTTTATGTAACTTATTTAATTCTTATTTAGGACGCAAAGTTATCTACAAATTGGAAAGGATTATTATAACCAACTCACACAAAATTGAATCCGTTAAAAGAAATTGAAATCAATTTTTAGGCTATGTATTATATTAATAATGAAATGATTAGTATATTGGTATTACTTAGTTATTAGTGCATAAGTAATAATAATCCAAACATAAATATTAAAAAAATCTATGTAGATAAAATATTGGTTTATTTAACATAATAAAGTTTCACCAATACACACGAAACTGTTTTCTTCCTTTCAAAAAGTCTCAAATATGTTACAACAAAACACATCTCAATATAAAATATCCAACACAATATTCATCGATCTATCGAACACAACGACTCGATATATTAATCGATTGGGTCTACTCGGTATGCAGGAGCGCAGGTCCCCACACAATTGATTGATGTTAGTCGATGTAGATTTAATTGAATGCAAATAAAATATCACTCGCCCTCCACCCCCTATTGCCTACTCCTTCAGTCTCCCTTAATTATGTCAACATCTGGTGGATTAATTTTACTATCAGTTTATAGGCTATTTTAATTACTGTTTAGTTGCCGTTTTATTGTATAACGGACGTATAAATCCGTCTAAAAATTATAATGCTTCTAACTGTTATGAAAAATAAAGATTAAAACTTTTGTTACGGAGTTTTAATACGAATAGAGTCTGAAAATTAAGACATTAGTTTTACACCAAAGATGAATAATGTTTAACTTAACAAAACAAAAATATAATCCATGTTTTGAGTTAAATCATGCTTATATTATACATGTATACAGTTCATTGCATTATTTGAAACAACTTAGGAGTATAGAATATAAAATTTTCTAATTATATTACCAGTTTTATAACTTTGACCTGATAAAGATTTTTGACTATTTGGTCTTGTTTTTTTTTTATTGTCTTGAGTTAAATTTTGAGTTTTTATTGTTTGAGGGTCCAGATACCTAATATGCTGTAAGCCACTTTCAAAGATAACTATTTGAATAACCGGGAGTTTTATATTAACCTAGAGGCCAACTAATTTTTTCAAGGCGTGACATAATCAGAATTTTAAGCTGACTATGATTGCCCACAATTCTGTAGCCAATTATTTAGCTGATTCCTCCTTCTTGTTCATGTAGGCTTTTCAATTAAATTACTTTATTTAGTTTTGTTTTCCGATAGTTAGGCTTCTCATCCCCCTTTGGGTCTTTCTTTCTTTGATTTCCTTTAAACGGAGGACTCATGGGGTGTTTTTGGTTGGCTATCTGCACACCTTTCGCATTAACCACAAATGAATTCCTTTCTTTGTCATATTATTCCACGATAGGCTGAAATGATAGTCCATGGTAGGTGATAGTTCATCATCTTAGGTAGGTGAAAATGCCATATCCCAACCGGGATTTGTATTAGGATGAAATGTCAACTGGAATTGCACCTTTCAGCTACCAGGAGTGCGAAATTCTGCATTTTCAGGGAGATTTTCATCTTGAATATGTCAGCAGTTTACGGACAGGAGATTAGGTTGACGGGCGTGTTAATCTTTACAATAGGTCAAATTGAACACAGGGCCAAGGACAACTTCAGTTATAAAATCGACAGCAGTATAAGTGAGACGCGTAAGGAACGTAAAAAATCCCGCAGTATTAATCACATACTCACACAGATGTAAACCAAACTCACGTGGCTTATACTCATATTTATAGTTGGTAATTTTTTTTTGGCAGGATTCATAATAGTTTTATGCCAATAAATTAATATAGGCCTACTTATATGATAGATAAGTATAGTACGGTAAATGTTAAATTCATGAGATCTTTTCTATTATAATAGCGCATATAATAGTTTTATTACTTCTCACTGTATTTCTGTTATTTAACTTAGGTAGAGAACATCTGACATTTGTAGGCTTAAAGTGTACTTTCCGAGAAAGTAAAATTGAAAAGAGAATTAGATACGGCTTGCGATTTGTTTTTTACAAGGTAAGTGTGGGAATAAGCATGTATGCAATTATGAAACCTATTTCCTACAAAATAGCAGGGATAAAAAGTTACAATTTGATACATTATAAATTTTACAAAGTTTTACAGAACTTTGACAACGTAATTGTTTTATACCTTAATCTTAAATATGGGTCAGACAGTTCCTACATATTATTTGTGCGTAAATAAATTCCTCTGTAACAGTTTTTCCGTCAGTACTTATTTAGTACTATGTCGTTTCCTCAAGTCTAACACAGTGAACATAATGAACGTCTAAGATATAAAACAATACCTAAATTACTTTACTAGTCCACATGTTCAGTAATTTAGTAGGTGCAGGTTTTAGTGTGAAGACAATCTCAGGAGTATAACCGAAGTATCTCTAGTTGTGGATTATATGTGCATAGATCGAGAGATATATTATTTTGTAAATATTTACTGCGAAATCATTAATAATAAAGTTATGTTGGTTTTATGAAATCGTGATGTGCACAGGCTGGTTCAACATGTAAAGTAGTCGCAATGGCAGTTTCAATAACAAATTGAATAAACTCACTTTTATTATTTAGTTTTGAGTAGTTATTAACTTAAATTAGGAAGATTATAGGACCACATAACTCCCTCGCACAACTCCACGTTCGAGCTGTACATCATCACTACTCATAAAACAGAACACAAATGAAAATTACTTGAGTCCTATGTCCATGTAACTTTATTATAACAACCAAAATTTAATTCAATTTTATATTTTAAATAATACAAACCGCAATGCTTGCACAAGAGATTTGTTTTTCTACCTAGTATAAGCTTATTGAAAGTACTGATACGAATTAATTTTAAACCCTTAATTTTTGAAGCTAACCATCACAATTAAATTCTTAATTACACTATATCTCATTATACAGCAGATAACAGCAGAATATTACAAGATAAAATAACGCGAAGAAAGCAATGCTTGTAAGTAACAATTCAAATGTAAGCTATAAGAGAATATCCAGAGGAACTGGTCGCAGTTGAAACATTATACTGAAAAGTTCCTTATTATTGCAGGTTATATAAATAGGATCCCTTACTTAAAACTGTATATTATCTCCATTAATTTCATTTTGGGCTTTTACAGTAACTCTGAACTCCAAAATGGAGAGAACACTGACTTAAACTGTGACGTAAACAGTTAAAGTTTAAATGTGTAGTTAAGCTATCGTATAAGCGTTTAATTCTTCCATTCACAATCATTTTTTAAATATAATAATGGGTTTTATCTATTTTTGTCTATTTGTGATGGTAATGTTTATGTTTGTGTGCAGCGCCTAAATACTGACTATGTTATAGAGTACTTACTCCTGGAATCTGGAATCCATGTCTGAGTGAAGAGACCCAGTAAGATCTAAGCGGTCCAGTCCTCGTCACTGAGCGGCTGGCAGTAGTGTCACGTTTGCGTTGTCCTCTTACCTCAGTGTCCTAGTAGACGTTAGTGCTGTCAAGGTACTTTAGTGTTCGCATTATACAAACCCTTCCCACTTCTACATAACTTTGTTATATGTACAAAAATGTTGTTTCCCTGTCATCCCACCGCCGTGAGGCAACATCACCATTAATAAGAATATATTTCAAAAGACGTGATCAGAAAAAATGCACTTGATTTACTTTAATACATTCAAATATTTCTTTATATCAAATAAAAAAAAACTTAGCTTGATTGTAGTCAATATGTTAATAAAACCAAATAATAAACAATATGTACTTAAATGACATTAATACAGTAATTTTGTTTAAATTTTAACACCATATCACTTTGTACTTAATGTTAAAAAGAAATATTGCAATTAATTTTTCGCAGAGAGATGTAAAAAACGTATACGTTAAAAACATTTATTAAAAAAGCTAACATATTTCTTCAACGGGTAGGAGAAGAATCCATACGTAAAATTCCAAACTTATATGTTATAAATGATAATTATTTAATACAATAACTCCAAAGGCGTGGATTAATTCGGACGACGAGCTAAAGTTTCGAATATAGCGAATGAGTTATTTGTGAAACTCAAATTATGTGTTGATTGGGTGAAGTTGTAAAAACATGTTTTGTCAGAAATAAGTTTGAAAGTTTGTTGCTGTGCGATTCTTCTTCGAACTCTATCACGTGGAAATATAATCAAGGCACAAATAGGACCAACAATATTGTAGAATAACACAACAATTCTCCCAATACGCGTTTCATACAACACATCAAACATTGAGAAATGACATCGATTTTGCCAGATTGCCAATCAAAGAACACCGGCCACGGAACATAACCTAAACGAGGCTCACTCAAACGATGCGGACGTCTGCTCGTTGCTCACTCTGCTCATTATCGAGCTCGGCGAGTCTCGGGTGGATGGCGGTGACAGCTTGCTTGTTGTAGATTAATGCCACCGGCGCTGGACCGGGTCAGGGATATTTAGTGCGGGCCAGCCTGTAGTTGGCACTCTTGTTTCAAAGAATTGAGTGCACCTACATTAAAGAGATGCTCTTCTAAAGAATTAATCTTTTTCATTTGTTGAACGGAATATTAGATGAAATAGAACAGGTCAAAATATTATATATTTATATTACCAATAAAACCATTACTATAAACATTAAAATTAGAGTGAAGAGTTATTTTCTACAAACAACGTTGCAAGGATTACTATATCATTCAAACATGATGTTATTGCAGAACCACCTAACAAAATAATAAGTCCAATTTTATTCAAAATCTTGTAAAAATTCAAATTTTACATTAATTAGTTTAATGTTGGTCGAATATGACAATTTTGAAAGGTCATGAAGGTCATGATTATTAAAATAATGTTAATATAATGTTTTATATTATCAAATCAAACAAATTAAGGACTTATTAGAACTAAATAAGTGTACGATTGTTTTTTTTTCTATGACGTACTGTAGTCTTGCTTAGTTTATATAATTTTTTCATGTAGTACAAGAGCTTTGACATTTAAATATTAAGAAATGACATACATTATGAAACCTGTTAATGTGGTGCATCCAATTTTTCATTTTATTTCAAAGTCGCTCTTGACACTTGAAGACATTAACGTAGAAAATAATCTTTTTACCACTCCACAAGGAATTATTAGTAGTTAATGTAGGGAATTCAAGTATATTTATAGCCCAGTCCAAACAAAAATAGCTGGAGATAAAAATACTAATTTTTATGAAAAGTACAGTGCATGAGTTATAGCTCACATTTTAAATTACTTGTGACAATAAAACTGCAATATTAATTAAATATATTTTAATAAAATTAGTTTGTTATATACAATGAACATGTAATTCTACTCATACTGTACTATTAATTCTGTCATATTTCTTGCACATGATATAAAAATTAATAATCTTATCTTCCACAGTCTTTCGCTTGGCCTGTTCTGAAGAAGCCCAATGGAAGATCGATTCCATATACGATTTTAAAACAAGGTAGTACATAAAATAACTAATAATAAATAAAAAGGCCTTTATTCATGAGCGATTTTCAACATTGATGTGTTACTGATTTCTTGTTTCACTGAACGATGGCAAATGTCCGGAAAAATCCTGTTTCCTTCACAATCCTTCCATCAAAAATAACCTTCAAACAAAGAATTGATGTTGTTTTACAAAATAACTCAGGTCATGTATAAACTAAAAATACAATATACAACCAAACAATAAAAATAACTTCACAATATTCCTTAAGCTAACATTTTTTTAAATTTGTCTTTAAACGCCCTCATACTTAAATATTTCATTTCAGGCGGCAGGCCGTTGTACCGCTAGGGACCGAAGTGAGAAAAGCCCTTTTTCCCTCTTTCAAGGCGCACGCGCGGCACCGCCAGCAGGGCATCCTGTCTCGTCTTACGCTCCCTAATTATTGACCGGGCAACTAATTTATTTTTTAGATATGTTGGCCTACTGGTTGTCAGTACCTTGTGGACAAGAGACACAGTTTGAATTTTGCAAGTGTCCTGTATTGATGGAATTTGAGCCAATTTACGATAAGAACTGATATGGTCATATTTCCTCAAACCATACACAAATCTTATGGCTCTGTTTACTAAGTTTGTTAAAATTAATAATTTTTCTTCGGTCAAACTATTTCCAAATGCAGGGAGAGCATAATATATTAAACGTAATATCAATGACTTGACAATCTGGAGCTTAGCTGACACCGGCAGGAACGACCTCAGCCTGCAAACAATCCTCAATCTACAAATGACCTTCTGATATATATATATATTACATAACTTGTAAACTCTAGTTGTGAGTCTATTTTAACACCCAGAATCTTAACAGTTTCACTGAGAGACAGGGGCGAGTTGTTCAACATGACATCACCGGGAAGAGATTGGCCGGCATTATTAAATCTCAGATTTAAAATTGTACATTTATCTGGGTTTAACTCCAACACATTAGCACTTTTGACAAATTATTGTTAATTTTTGTTAGTGCCGTTTTTGCTTCTGAGGATGGGTAAGGAAGCAATAGTTGGCAATCGTCAGCATATGAGTGCAGGGAACAAAACCTTATCGTGTCGGCAAGATCAGACGTATAGATGGAAAACAAAATAGGACCGAGGCAGCTGCCCTGTGGAACTCCACCAGACCTGTGCAGTATGTTAGAGGAATCATTACCAATTTTGGTGATTTGAGATCTTCTACTTAAATAAGATGCAAAGAATCTTACAGAGGCATCATCAAACCCATAAAATTTTAGTTTTGCGATGAGCATTCGGTGATTGACAGAGTCAAACGCCTGTGAATAATCTAAAGACGTCAAGGTACAGCAGAGATTCCTATCAACTGCAGAATACATGTCATCAAGAATATCCACAAGAGCAGAGGAAGTGCTGAAATCCTTTCTGAAACCAGATTGATATTCAGGCAAGACATGTTCTTGTTCTATAAAGGATGAAACTTGTTCAACTACTATCTTTTCTAATATTTTGGAGACCAATGGAAGAATCGAGATAGGTCTGAAGTGAGAGGGTAATGAAGGATTATTAGACTTTGGCAAAGGCAAGACAATACTTCGCTTCCAAGAATCAGGAAAGCAGCCAGTCACCAGTCATCTATTTACTAAGTGAGTGATAACACCAACACAGAAAGGACTGAGACTCTTCACCATCACAATATTTATACCGTCCGCTCCACAGGCCGTGGAGGAGATGCTGTTCATCACTCTTTTTATGTCTTGTTCGGTAATGGTGTTAAATGAAAAACTGTTTTTAATTCTATCACACTGACTGTTCTCATAACACTCCAGCTGTTCCTCACTGATTCCTTTTTCACAACCCATTCGAGAAAAATAGTCATTCAAATCATCAGGTGAAAAACCATAAACATCACCTGCCTGTTTGGATTCCCATGCACCCGAGGATCGAAGAGTAGCCCAAAAAGCTTTCGAGTTTTTTAAGTTCAGATTATCATTGTAATATTTCTTTTTGGCCTTCCTTATAGATGCATTCAGTTTATTTCTTGCCTCGCAGTATCGTCTTCTTGCTTCCACGCTATTATCTATGATACACATAGCTTTATATTTATTTTTTTGCCTAGTCAGTTCCCTAATTGCATCACATCTCCATGGAGCTCTCTTTTTTGTTACTTTCTTTTTGACCATTGGTGCGCATATATCAAATATTCTTATAACGTTTTCGGACAGGCAGCCGACAATATCATTAATATCATCCTTCAAGAGAATGCTGTCCCAATCGGCTTCAGCCGCCAATTTCAGAAACCTTGAGGTATCAAAATTTTTAAAGTTTCTATAAGAAATATATCTTTCTTTTTTTTGGCTTCGTTTTGTGTGGATATCGCAATAAGTTAGTTTGCGTATTACATCCCATCACGTGTCACGTAACATGCTTCGCTAAGAACATACACACAATCATACGCAAAGGAAATTTTTACATCCTCCCTGCATACAAAGGAGAAATTGTATCAGCCTTTTAATGATAGGCTACAATTACGTTCATAAAAACTCTATGGTTGGGCATGCAGCATAATATAACTACTTCTTCTGTATATAGAAATTATGTTTCATACAATATTTAAAGTTTGCAGATGAAATATTTTCGATGTATCTTTCCACAGGATTTACATTTTTGTTCATTAAGTTGTAGTTTTCATAGCAGTGTCCAAATAATAAAAGTTTCTCTGAGGTTGAGAGGATACATTTTAATGCGCAGAAATCAAATTTATCACAGACTTTCTACTCTATTATTTTTATTTTTTTTAACTCTATGAATAAAAATGTCACCTTTTGAAATCTTATATGGTTGTAATCAGTTTGTTTACAAATTTATTTATATATTCTGGTGTTTTCTCGTTGTCATTATGATTACCCATAAGACCAATGTAAAAATATTCACAAATGCTCAGCCAAATCTCATAGAGTGGCATGCACCGTCATCAAACACAGTGTTGCACACACACACACACACACACACACACACACACACACACACACACACACACACACACACACACACACACACACACACACGCACACACACACACACACACACACACACACACACACACACACACATATATATATATATATCCAAATTCCATGGAATAACATACCCATCATCAAACTCTGCTGCTTTAATAGTATTGAATCTAATTACATGCAGAATTTCCAATCCATAGGTCACTTCGTTTTAGAGATATCGTGCGGATAGGCAGACAAATTAACAGACAGGGAGAAAAGACATTTTTGCATATTCTCGAGTAATAGACTTGCCAAAAACTCAGCAAAGGACCGATAGATAAAACATAAGCCAATACTACAATAATATTTTATATTAGGGCTTGAGGAGAAAAACAATTATATTTTTACTTTTGACTTGTTTGTTTTTGATGAATAATGATATAGCATATTAGAAAAACAAATTTATGGTGAAGTACTGCAACCAATAAGAAATGTTACACCAGATGACAATTCTTGGTTACATTTCTGCAACTTCAGCTTTGATTTGATATTGGTTGCTATTTTCTCATCAGGATAAGTGTAGGAGTTACAAATTTATTTTGTATAACAGGCATTTCTGGAAACACTCGTAACGATATGTGTTTGTATGATATTCTGCTACATTTTACCTCGCTTTTGCTTTTCAATGGCGTCCACCGTACACAGTTAGCTCCACAAGATAGACACCAATAAGGTACAAATATGGACAGTGTGGGTGGACGGTGAGCAGGGATGGTGAGGAGAGTGTGTGGGGGCGGGAAGGGGTACACAGATGTTTGCAAGGGTCTCGCCAGCTGTGACGATCGTTTGTTTTTTATCACTTTAGATTGATGAGATTTTTGTGGTTAATTCGTGTCCAAGGGTGTTGCTAATGCACATTAGATTGATCTAAGTGCACATTTTGTTGTAAATGTTACTGTCCGATCCTCATCTTCGAATTTTAATTGGAGTTGTAAGATGTGACGACATTTCCTGGGAATATTGTTTTGTGTCCCTTACTAAGGCATAATTTCTAGATTACTATTATATACTGTATGTATTTCAGCCTCTATGTATAAACTCTGTCTTATTCGCTTTTACACACAGGCTAAAACTATATAGTGAAAGAATATATTGAAGGAGTAACGTGTGCATGAAGTAAAAGAAACTCTTTATGGCTTTACAATCAATTTTTGGTAGGAATGAACTTTTTTAACGAGACTTTGGACCTTTGTTTGGAGCAATGAAAAATAAAAAAAACATTTTGGATAATTACACGAGGAGTGGCAGGCATTTGAAGCAGAATACAGGGGCTTCTTATAATCAGGCCCAAAGGAAAATGGTGGACATGGAAAATGAATGTGTTTTGCATGTACATGAAATATGACTTGGTGGTAATTCTTTTTATTAGAAGAAACTGTTAATTAAGATTTATTTAAAACATGGCATTTTGAGCTATATTTCAGTGTAAGAAATTTATAATACCTAAATCAATGTGCATAATTTATAGTAATTAATACTAAGTAACACCATTAAAGAAATTGCTCATCTTAAGAAAATAAGAGAAAGAGGTAAATAAACAGAAAAGGGGTTAGTAATATAAATTCTTTGTACCAACTGTTTTCATGTTTAAAATCCCTCTTACAAGCGGGTATTTGAATTTTTCATAAGATAAGATAAGATTTTTATTGATCATTACATGCAATAGATCACGTCAGAATACTTATACTAACAGTAAAATATTATCAAAACAATTTAAATTAAACAACCATTGATAGAAGACGCAGTAGTATACATGTAAAAGTGTATTATAATAATACAATAATGTTGGTGAGACAAAAGTGTACTACTTAGCAGAACAATACAATAAAAAACTATCCCAATGATGTCAGATGAATAAAACTCTGATAAGTCATAAAATGGCCTTTCTACCAGCCACTTATAAATAACCGTTTTAAATTTATTTAATGTAACACTCTGAGCATTCAAAGTAGTTTATTGAATAGATCTATTCCAACGGCCACATATGAAGTTTGAATTTTAGTAAGTCTTGTGAAAGGTTGCTGATCAGGTTAGCGCCTCGGGTATTGTGAATATGAATGTGCTTGTTCAGTATCAGGTTTTGAAAATTATTTTTGACATAGATCAAGCAGTAAAAAATGTAAAGTTTGATAACTGTTAAAATGGGTTCTTTTTTAAAAATCGGCTTACAATGGTCTTTGAAATTAGCATCCGCTATAACTCTCATGGCTTTTTTCTGAGACAATAAAATTTTATCAATACCAGATGCATTGCCCTACAAAAGCAGACCATAACTAATGATGCTCTGAAACAGTGCAAAGTAAACCATTCTTAGCGTATCTTTGGAAACATAAAGTTTTAGTTTTCGCAATAAATATACCACTCTGCTCAATTTTTTATGAACATAATCAATAATAAATACGTATATGCCAAGACAGCGTAGGATCTAGAAAAATTCCTAATACTTTTACACTCTCAATTGTTGTTTCTTTCAAAATTGCTCTATTGAGAGTAAAAACCAAGTGTTGGGTCTTCTATGTGTTCATAAATACCATATTGGCTTTATACCAGTTATCGGCTTGATTTAAAATAATTAAAAATTAAATCTAATGAAGGTTGAGTTGTAAAAAAAGTAACGTCATCAGCAAACATAACCGATCTGAAATTGACATTGACATCTAAATCATTAACTAAGACTAAAAACAAAAGTGGGCCCAGAACAGACCCCTGTGGTACCCCATGACAAACCTTAGCATAATTAGAGTAGGTATTATTGCTGAATACCGTTTGAAAACGATTACTGAGATAGGAATTAAAGAGGGAATTTTATGTAAGTTTCAAAACAAAGATCAGTACAAACAACAGTGTAGTACAGTATAAAGCTTCTATTCAATAGCACTCACATTACTAGTTGGAGTAACAACCAAAAGAAAACAACTTAAATGAAACAATTGAATTGGAAGAGAGTTATGAAAGTATTGAGATTACTGTATAAGAAGATCGTACAACTATTCAGTTTAAACCTTGTATGCTCAATCGTTGATACTATTTCATTCAAACATTTATTTCATTAACAGACATTAGATATAGATTCGTTGGAAGCATAATATAGAAAGTAACGCAGCTAAATAAAATTAAACATGACATGGTAAAAGTGGTGTTTAATTTAAATAATTATCACTTCTAATTAACTAAATTTCTAAGATTTGCATGTTACATACATGCATAATTTAAAGGTTTTAGTTAGATGGTTCAAATCATATTGATCCTGTATAATTCAAAATGCAGAAATTGGCAGGTTTCAGATTCACTGATCAAAATCGATTCAACTGTTTTAAAGGCTCAATATTTTGTTTGTTAATTTTTCTAAACGTTCTTCTTAATGCTAATAACAATACATATCTTAATGTATACATTTTATTTCATAAAACTTCAGAAAGAGGATACGTCTGCTCTGAAAGAATTAGTTTATTGCAACCGGCCCTTTTTGGAAATGTTCAAATTCAAATTGCACGCTACATATAACTTAATACGTAAAATAAATCGAAATTTCTAGATATCTATTATTTACTTGGTACAGGTCAGATTTAAAATGAATTAAATCTTGAGCCACCAAATTGATTTGGGACAAAGTTTTATGATTCGTATAATTGATTAAAGTATTTTACGCAGTTTTCTGTTCATCCAGTGCAGTAAAGTTATAGGCTTACACTCTGAAAGTGATTCACCACATTTTAGTACATTCATATTTAATTTCACCTTTATTTAAAAAATCTGGTTAGTTTCAAAACTGTAGGTAATATTGTACTTAGTTATTTATTAGGACATATACAAGTCCAAGAATTAGTAGTTAACATTTAGTTCAGGTTGGGTTTATTTTATTGTTGTTGTTATTCATTGTGTTTCCTTATGAGCCTTTTTAGTTTTAAGCACGCGTAATGTCTCACTATGACGTAATGAGTGAATTAAAACGAGTTTGTTTTAATCTATTATGTATGTGGGTTTCCCGTTTAGAGTTATATCGTATATAATACGTTTGTAATACTCATTTACTAGGTCTTAATTGACAAAAAAGGACATGATGACAGAACTGAAAGGAGTAATGTGATGGATAGAGGATATGTTGAGACAGGCATATCGTGGCCACAGCCTCCCCGGAGATCGCGGTTACTGTCTCTGACATTGACACGATATCTAGGAAACAGTTGCGCGGTCAGTGTTGATGACACGTGCTGTCTCTCATCTGTGTCTTTGACTGCAAAAAACCTAAATTTGAGATTGAAAGTTACGTTCGTAATTAATGGTCATTAGAACTTTCTTACTACTGGTGCATTTATCTCATACAAAATGTACTTAAGCCAACTTTACATTGATTGGCTAATACACCTTACCGCATTTTTTATGAACTAAAAATATGAAAAATGATATTCATTTGTTGATCAAGTGCTCATATCTATGTACTTCAAACCAAATTTTTGTATGGTGTTAGGCGATAAAAAAATGATTGGAGGATGACCTAAAAATGTTCTTTTAAAACTTATATATTAATTTTGTGTCGTGTTACGTTAAAAAATAATGATTTCTTGTACAGTATTTTAACAAATAGCCAATATTATTGAAGGAGGAGCTCTTCTTATTGAAAAACTTTATTTTATAATATTTGATAACAGAAAAGTCACAATTATCCAATAATTAATTAATTTTTGTTCATCGTCTGGTGTGAATCAACAATCTGAAATGGTACAAATATTTTACAATTTAAAACAATGAGCTACATAAAATTTAATACAAGGTTTGTTAGTTAAAAGTAAAATAAAATAAATATTAATATATGTACCTATAAAAGTTTGGGTCAAAAAGAATTCAGTTATATATTAAAAGAAGGGTGAATTTTGAATAGGTCCAAAATCATTGTTTCATATTTTATCTTATGTTTTTTTATGTATAATGTTTCATATATGCCGAGTTCTTCTTGTTTATGGACTGGTTTTAATAATGTGACGTCTTTAAAGGTGTGATTTGTTTCTAATACATGTTTGGCAATAGCTGATTTTTTACTTTATCCGTATTTATAATACGAGTATCTTTCACGTTCTTTAAATCCTTCTTTAATGGTTCTTTTTGTATGGCTAGTATAAATCTTATCCCAATCTTTACAGTTAATTTTCTAAATTCCACTTTTATATTCATCTAAAATGTTATTTTTTGTATTTCCAATTAGATTATTATCTTATTCGTTGTGCAAAATGTTATGTTCATGTCAACAGTTTTTCTTAATACTTTTTTAATTTCTTAATAAAATGGGCCATAACTATTACAATGCAAACATTTTAAAATAAGCCAAATATTCTTTATAAATTAGATTGAGGTTATATTGTTATAGTTAAAAATCCACAATTAGTCTCAATCCAAGTATCAGGAAATCGAGGCCTAGCGGACGGACGCCCAGCGTCGCGGTGCCTGCCGTCACTCGGACACCGGACCTCGCTAACACAGAACAGCTGGAGGTTGTACTAAACACAGCACGATTGTCAGCAACATCTGGCGCTAATGTTGTTTATGCCGCTTTCTAAATAACCCACAACACTGTTGGTTCACCTGGTTTCCCCGAACCTGCATCTTGGGTTTACTCACGGTTATTTTCGGCGCCGCCAGATACTGAGTCACTTATTGGACTTTGGGATCTAAAACATTTTGTTTAGGCTAAAACATCAAAAAACTAGAGTTCACGGATGTATAATAAATAAAGTATGGTAATTCCTCTGCAATTTAGAAAATGACAAAGTGGAGGTGTATTCACGTTAAAATCTAAGGAATGTTGCTTTGAACTAAAATAAGAAATGTTACGTTACATAAGAGACGGGGGACGAGAGTATTATATAAGAATGCGATCTAATGTTTCGTAAATCCACAAAAATCGATCATCGCTCACATTAGTATTGGTGTAAAAGAGAGAGTTATATATGCCAATGTTAAATAGTTTCATGAGTAAATTCATAAGTTGCATGAACTTAACATCAAGCATCAAACATGTAAAGTATAATGACATCAGCGTCACTTAAAGAAATAGAGAGAGTAGAAATTGTGGAGTTTGAATTCTAATACAGGCCAAATCTTATAATACTCCCAAAGAGGCTCCAAAAGAGGTTGAGGTCAGAATTCCGATCTATGGTATGTAACACGGCTTGTGTAAATGACAACTGTCCCAACAAAAAATAAAAAAAGATGAAAAAATAAAACTTAGTACAAATCTCATAAATATCTTGATTAAGTCCATTGGCCAGCCTGTTACACCATTTCGTCCCAGTAAGGTGGTCGCTCAGACTACCAACACAACATTATAATTTATGGGTATAGAACAAAACTGTTCAGAGACGCTTATAATATTTTCTAAACATTTATTAATACGCACAGTTTATTAGCTCGAACGACTATTGATGTATTGATTATTAATGTTGGTTTAATTGTTATTAATGTTGGATTATTATATTTTCAACCATAAGAATGATCCATTCACTAATAAATGGTGACTAGAGTAATGAAGCAATTTCAAACTTAGTAAATTAACAACTGTAGATATCACGACTAAGTTCACTGGCCAGTTTGGTAGGCTATTTCATTTCGTTATGGCAGCATTTGAAACTTCAAAAATTCTCAGCTCCGTTGTTTATTACAAGGTAGGAGTACACCACACGTAACAAGCGTCGGTGAGGTTGCATACTGAGTTTCTAATCCATAACTCATCTAATGCACGAGATTTCCTGCCGGGGGAAAGACAGAGACAATCACACAGAACATAAATTCACAAAAACATTACACTCAACGAAGGTTGGACATGTACCATCATCAAACACATTCTTATCTATGTAGAAATCAAGTTTCATGCCTAATTAAAAGTCTATGGATACATACTTTCTGAATATATCTTATTACGTGATATATTCAGTGTTTTGTTCATAAAGATACGTTTCATAGCAATATTTAAACAATAAGAGTTCCGGTGAACTAGGGAGTTCACTACAACGCTATGAAATCAAATTGTTTCACCGATTTTTTAAACACACTTTCCAATCTATTGTTTTTTGTTCTACTCTATGAATAAAAATGTTACACATATAAGTCACATGTGATTATACACAATTTAAAAAACATGTATCTATTGTGTTATTTTCTTGTTGCCTGCATGGTTATCACAACACCAATGTAAGAATATTCACTAAAGCTGAGCGAACTCCCATGGAGCGATATGCACCATCACCTAACACAGTGTTGCTCCATAGAAATGAAGCTTCATGCACAATTTAAAGCGTGTAGGTTATTTTGCTTTTGAGATTTCGTAGGGACAGACAGACAGAAATGAAATTGTCCAACCACTCGAGTGATAAAGTAAAGCACAGCCCATAAACCTAGAGGAAAAAATAAAAAGTGTTCTGGAATACTTATATCATTTCCTGAAACCTTTTTCCTAGAAACAATGTTTGTTATAATTTGTGCAGTTTGTGATATAGAGTAAATTAACATTTCAGTTGTCAAAAAATCTGTCTACTTCTTCATACTCAGCCAGAAGAACTATTTAATATTTATTAATTCTTATTACGTTACAAGAAATATAATTTGAGTATACTGATTCTCTCGACTCATTTTATAACAGTAATTTAGCACTCTAATGGTTAAAAATATGCTTTTAAAAAGCACAATTTAATATCAAAACATTATAGTTCGCTTGCGGTTCAATGCAAAATTTCAAGTTTATAGCTCATTTCATTATTGACAGCATGCCAAACCGGATAATAGGTTTCAATGCCAAATTTCATGGCAGGACATGCAATATCATAGACCTTATTCATGTCTTTATAGAAATATAGTGTTATGAAACTTTCAAGCTCACGTGTAAAATCATTCTCAGATATTTTGCTACATGACAGATTCTTATTTCCGTTCATAAAATTGTATTATTAAAATTGTGTTTACATAATAAATGTTTGCGCACCAATTCACCATCACATTATGTTAGATATGTTGGGATAATTAGATTACATGTGTTAATATAAAACTCTCTTATGTTAGCGCAAATTTATTTTTACTTTTATTTCCTCGTTGCCATCATGGTCACCGATAAAAGTAGTTTACAAATATTGGGCTAATGCTCAGCCAAATGCCATAGAGTGATATGCACCATAATTGAACTTAGTGTTCCTAATATAGAAATGAAGCTTCACGCACAGTTTCAAGTTTATAAGTAAATTCGTTTTCAACACATCTTTCGGACAGATATATATATATATACACATATTAGAGTTTTCCAGTCCCTCAATGATAGGCTTCGTTAACGCTGAGACAATGAAGATTGAAGAATTTAAAAAGTACTCCCTCCACCAGGGCTAGATATATCTCTTGACGAGTGTGACTGCTAGCGGCCTCTGCCATATAATGGTATATTTCTTATAATATTTGCTTTTCTTGATATCATTTTATTTAAATTTTCATTACACACACACACACACACACACACACACACACACACACACACACACACACACACACACACACACACACACACACACACATTCTATGTATATATGTGTATTCCAAGTATATATGTAAATCCTAGACAGTAACTATAAATTAAAGTAAATGAAGAGAAAAGTTAAAAATATTATCGTCAACTCTTACAGCGTTGGTCCGAACAGCGGAATTGAGCCTAATGTAGTGGAACACGAGAGACTTGGAGTTCTGTTATAAAGTTCAGTTCACTCTTCATATCTCGTCACACATCATCATGTTAGAAAGTCCATTTCTTCTACAATCTTTTAGTAAGAGACACTAGAACAGTCATATGTAATACGTAACTATTTTCGAAGTAAACACGTTCTTAAAAATATTGACATTATTAATAGTATTATTAACTATTACTGTTAGGGATATGTGTATTGAGACATCCTATTATTAACTCTATATAACAAATATTAACGTTCTCTTATGTACAGTTCATGCTAAATAGTGAATAACATTTAAATATAATAAGTTAAAACTATGGAACATACATGTGTAAAAAAGAGAGAACTAACAGATATCAGATTATTTATTTGTACAATTTAAAAGCATATACATGTATAAATACATACTGACAGAAAATACATTTGCATCCCTCAGTAGGAAAGACGTAACAGTTACCTCTCTCAATCTCCCAGTTAAAAAATAATGTTTAAATATAGTGTCAAAAAATGAACTAGATATTAAAAATATTACTTTTAAACCCTAATATGAAACAAAACTAAAATGTATATCAAACCAAATCCAGATATTATAACTTCCAGTTAATCACTTAGCTTGCATTATGAACACATCTCATAATCATAAAACAAGTACGTTTAAAAATAGCGATTTCATATATTGTGGTATGTAGTAAGAGATAATGGTGGGTCTATTCCAATTTCTAGTTGTTACAATAGTCCATCCAAAGCTAAAAGTTTATATCATAATTTTATTGAGGTGTACAATTATTCAATTGGAATGGAGTATACATGCTTGTAACACCATTGAATTATGGTTTCTGTAACATGATAAACCACAACATAATGTTAATAATAATGCTGGTAATATTATTTTACCCCAAACCAGTTCGGGATAAGGTAAAAATGACATGTGGTATGCCACGCATACACCTGAGAAAACAAATTTGAAAGCAATGTTCGAAAATTGTAGATTCCATCGGTTGTATGTAACATAGGCTGAAGTGGTACATGTGATGGTTGCGTTTGTGGTGGATGGCATGATAGCCACATCAGATCAGCAACCTATTTAAGTACGGGGCGATACTCTTGGAGAGAGGAGCATAACATCATCTCTAGCCAGTTTTGTTTTGGTTGGAACCTACTGAGAGTCGAGGCATTATGTGAGATAAAACATGAAGATATCGAATGTTCCTACCAGTAGGCTAGAATTTCGATTTAGAATGAAGGGGAATATAAATTAGTTCGTATGTACAAATTTAGTTCAGGGTATCTTACGTTTTATTGCAACGTACAGATCAAAGGGCGGAGAGAGAGATCCAATGATTTAGCCGCATTTATAACAAACCCAATTAATTCCTTAAACAGGTACTTCAAATGTGATCTAAGCAATTATACCAACTAATCCATTAAAACGTGAAACTTTGGTTTAATAAATAAAATTAAAACGCTAAAGCCTTTTAATATTGTATTTACAGTACAGTATCGAATTCTTAACGTAAAACCGTGAGCTACTAATATTAACTACTATTATATCTAAAGATTATTATCTTATGTAGTTTATTCTTTTTTGCTTCAGATACTTTGAAAGATTTATAAATGATTACAGGTATTAAATAATGCGAAATTTCATCTGAACCAGATAATTGGTGCGATGTTTATTAATTTAAATTTTATTTTGCCTTAATTCAGAAATGAGTATATTATGAATTTTGAACAATATTTTGTTATGATAAGTAATTTGTGATGTTCTTTAGATTATTTTAATGGTATATAACTAAAAAAATAATGGGTTATTTAAGATTATTTTAAAAGTTTGACTAAATTTTGGCCAAAAACATAATAGCGAACAAAATGTTACAACCATTTACACCCAAAAAAGTAACACAAGCGCACCTCCTCAACTTCACCCCATTCAATGATGGTGGGGGGGGGGAGAAAAAATATTAAAAGTGTTGACTTCAATCGCGTCAGTAACAATCAATACCCTTATCCAAACATTAAAACACCATGGTGCAGAGCAGGGTAAATTCTCTTATTTCCCCCAGTTCGATTGAAACGTCCGCCCCATAATCGTCAGAAAAAGTCACGTAGAATCGTTAATGTTGCAGTAAATTGTCAAAAAACCAAATCACTGTGGAGAGTTTTAAATAATGACGTTACGTGGAACGGGTAACCGACGACATCAGCGGTCATATCGCGATCCGGCTATAAAACACTGTGATCAAACAATTGGTCAGGTTCGAACCGTGGATCACATCGTGTACATCACATGGCCAGTGATAGCGGTCACATGGGTGCAAATCACATCGACCGTGCAGATACTAATTCATCTATTTCTTCTTTGAAATTAATTATTTGCTTGTAAAACTTTAGGTATTTTTTTGAAAATACAGTTTGTTGGTAGTTAATATTCTTATATGAAAAAAATACAATAACCAAGGATTTACAAGTTTTATCCAACAAACAGAAAGATCTAGTTTACTAATTGACTGCTAGTTGTATAAATAAAAAAAGAGTATATACTCTTAACTGCGATCTCTATAACAAACCTAAAGCAAATGTAAAATATTAGTTTTTAATTTTATCTTAGCCATAACCCTGATAATGTTTAGAGCAGCAAGTAATATTTTATAGTATAGAAGGCCTAATAATGTATTCATAGCCGCAAACTATGTAGTATTATAAAAACTGCGTATTGAAATTATGTTTTATTCCTTACAATAAACAAATTAAGTTATTTTTAATCTAAACTTAAAACTTGAATTTGTTTGTCAACCTTGGTTATACAAATCTACCTGGACTTAATTGTAGCTGTACCAGAACAATGGCAAGATTTAAACACTTTTACCTCCTTATTTGCAGTAGAAATTAATCATTGATAAATTGTTGATTATCCTGCCATGATTTTTGCTATTTTTTTACTACAACTGCTGTTTAGATGTACAGTGATAGTAATACTTTTTTAGGTATTGTTACATTTAGACATACATTTTTACATACCGTTTCCCAATTATTATCTTTAGTAATATCCGGCCGTAATTTGAAATCAACGGTACGTGCTTTACTCAGAAGTCGTTAGATCCCATAATTGAAAATTCTCTTCATATTCTAAACTAAATTAGTATTAGGCTATAACCAAGACATAGAGATGCATTGTATTTTCAATACAGGAAATCAACATACCAAAACCAAGGGACACTTCTGACATTTGTATCATCCAACACAGCTCTAATTTGGTTTGACCGATAGCGATATAGAACTTATGTTCCAAGTTTCTTGCACGATAGGTGGTACTGCTGCACTATCGATGTCAACACATGTAATAAGAAAGTACAGCTACCATCAGAGATAGAACTATGTTCCATGTTCCTTGCAGGATAGTTGGTACTACTGTGCTATCATTGTCAGCTCGTGTAACAAGAAAGTACAACCTCCTTCAGAGATGTTACTATTGTAACAACACACTTCATTAGAGAGTACTACATCCAACGTCCGAGATATAACGTTTGTTCCATGTTCCATGCACGATAGATAACACTACTGTACCAACACATGTAATTAGCAAGTACATCCAACGTCCGAGATAGAACGTATGTTCCATGTTCCATGCACGATAGATAATACTACTGTACCAACACATGTAATTAGCAAGTATATCCAACGTCCGAGATAGAACGTATGTTCCACGCACGATAGATAATACTACTGTACCAACACATGTAATTAGCAAGTACATCCAACGTCCGAGATAGAACGTATGTTCCATGTTCCATGCACGATAGATAATACTACTGTACCAACACATGTAATTAGCAAGTACATCCAACGTCCGAGATAGAACGTATGTTCCATGTTCCATGCACGATAGATAATACTACTGTACCAACACATGTAATTAGCAAGTACATGCAACGTCCGAGATGAGACGTATGTTCCATGTTCCATGCACGATAGATAATACTACTGTACCAACACATGTAATTAGCAAGTACATCCAACGTCCGAGATAGAACGTATGTTCCATGTTCCATGTACGATAGATAATACTACAGTACCAATACATGTAATTAGCAAGTACATCCAACATCCGAGATAGAACGTATGTTCCATGTTCCATGCACGATAGATAATACTACTGTACCAACACATGTAATTAGCAAGTACATCCAACGTCCGAGATAGAACGTATGTTCCATGTTCCATGCACGATAGATAATACTACTGTACCAACACATGTAATTAGCAAGTACATCCAACGTCCGAGATAGAACGTATGTTCCATGTTCCATGCACGATAGATAATACTACTGTACCAACACATGTAATTAGCAAGTACATCCAACGTCCGAGATGAGACGTATGTTCCATGTTCCATGCACGATAGATAATACTGCTGTACCAACACATTTAATTAGCAAGTACATCCAACGTCCGAGATAGAACGTATGTTCCATGTTCCATGCACGATAGATAATACTGCTGTACCAACACATTTAATTAGCAAGTACATCCAACGTCCGAGATAGAACGTATGTTCCATGTTCCATGCACGATAGATAATACTACTGTACCAACACATGTAATTAGCAAGTACATCCAACGTCCGAGATGAGACGTATGTTCCATGTTCCATGCACGATAGATAATACTGCTGTACCAACACATTTAATTAGCAAGTACATCCAACGTCCGAGATAGAACGTATGTTCCATGTTCCATGCACGATAGATAATACTACTGTACCAACACATGTAATTAGCAAGTACATCCAACGTCCGAGATGAGACGTATGTTCCATGTTCCATGCACGATAGATAATACTACTGTACCAACACATGTAATTAGCAAGTACATCCAACGTCCGAGATAGAACGTATGTTCCATGTTCCATGCACGATAGATAATACTACTGTACCAACACATGTAATTAGCAAGTACATCCAACGTCCGAGATAGAACGTATGTTCCATGTTCCATGCACGATAGATAATACTACTGTACCAACACATGTAATTAGCAAGTACATCCAACGTCCGAGATAGAACGTATGTTCCATGTTCCATGCACGATAGATAATACTACTGTACCAACACATGTAATTAGCAAGTACATCCAACGTCCGAGATAGAACGTATGTTCCATGTTCCATGCACGATAGATAATACTACTGTACCAACACATGTAATTAGCAAGTACATCCAACGTCCGAGATGAGAACGTATGTTCCATGTTCCATGCACGATAGATAATACTACTGTACCAACACATGTAATTAGCAAGTACATCCAACGTCCGAGATAGAACGTATGTTCCATGTTCCATGCACGATAGATAATACTACTGTACCAACACATGTAATTAGCAAGTACATCCAACGTCCGAGATAGAACGTATGTTCCATGTTCCATGCACGATAGATAATACTACTGTACCAACACATGTAATTAGCAAGTACATCCAACGTCCGAGATAGAACGTATGTTCCATGTTCCATGCACGATAGATAATACTGCTGTACCAACACATTTAATTAGCAAGTACATCCAACGTCCGAGATAGAACGTATGTTCCATGTTCCATGCACGATAGATAATACTACTGTACCAACACATGTAATTAGCAAGTACATCCAACGTCCGAGATGAGACGTATGTTCCATGTTCCATGCACGATAGATAATACTGCTGTACCAACACATTTAATTAGCAAGTACATCCAACGTCCGAGATAGAACGTATGTTCCATGTTTTTGCAGGATAGATGGTACTACTGTAACAACACATTTTATTAGAAAGTACATCCACCGTCTGCGTTTGTGACCACCAGTCAGTTACGTGCGGGGTATAACATGACATTAAAGGTCTTACGTAACCGTCCTGTTTCATTTTATTTATTAAAATGTATTTGGGAATATATGTTTAACATTTTCGCTGAGTTGCGAGACTACGTGACATAGTGGCACACACTGCAATCAGCGCGTGATCGTACGTTTGAAGAAACACACTTATTTATATTCAATTTTAAAAACGCACTTGTATCCAGGTCTAAACAGATTAGTTCTTAATGTAATTCCTAAATACGATTTTAAACTGTTCATATAAACATACTTTGTAAACCAAGTACATTTTTTAATAATTTTCGATAAATTATCGTATTTTAAATTCTAATTTTCTTTCGACATAATTTTGGTGAAAATTTAAAAATTTCCTGCTACTAGAGCTTTGTTAACAATAACAATTTGTAAATTTACCTATTAACGGTCCTTTGTTAAGGATCGTCACGAAGATGACGAACTACCAGAAGGTAAATTTACAACTTATTAAACGATGGTTATAGACACTCAACTTTGTTTTAAAACATTTATTATTATTGTAGGTACAGTACTTATAGAATACACTCGAACCACACTTACAGAAGTACTATACACTTCAAATTGGAAGGATAAACATAGTAAAAGATCTTCCAACCCAAAAGCCGAGGGCTTCTAAATCTTCAGATGCAATAATTTACCGAGCAGAAACGTTCATGAGTGATAGCTTTACTTTATGATTATTAATAGAGAATAATAATTTACTCGTCCTTTTATTCCTTTATCGGTTCACATTTTTCTGAGGTGATAAGACATACGATTGAAGCTAAAATGTTCCCAAAGGATCACAAATACAAGCACCATTGTTATGAAATTAAGTGAAAAAGTTCACAGAAATCAGGTGTTAATAGTGCTTAAGAAAAATTTGTCCTCTTTAATCTACTATCCATCTGATTTTAATGCACAGTGAAGTTTAAATCAACTCTTGGTACTTGATTTAGAAATTAAAGTAAGTAGTGTGTATTTATTACACAGTGGATAGAGAAAATACCCTGTTTGAGCTGCCATCCATCCTAGTTGGTTCGAGCTGTACCCAGACATCCCTCCCCAGACAAAGTATAGTGTAGCGGCTGCCCAGACCCGATAGCAAGCTTTACCCGACTCAACCCTTGTGTACACAACCTGCCCTCCGCAGATAGCACGTTACGTGTCAGACTAACACCGGCCGGCATTACATCTCTTACGTTTACATTTTAAATCTCCTCAAAATACTCTGGCAAATTGGGCGGAGATTTGTTTGAAAATTGAAAATTTCTTATTATGTGTATGCCTATCCTGATCATTGATATTTTAGCGTTTCGGTCCCAATCAAACGTACAATGAAATGTTATTATATTCCATTGCGTGACTTATGCCCGTTAACTTTGGTACTACTCACAGACACGTAAATTATAAGTCGTTTCTTTTATAAAAGTCGTTGATTCGATTTAATGAGCATTTGTTTACAGTTAAAATTTAAAACATTATCGAAATTGCATAGAAATAAAAACAATTTGTTTGGCGCCACAAATTTTAAGGGAGGAATAGAAACAATACATTTCAAAAATACATGTCGATATTATATATTGTCCTTTTAAAAATGATTTATTTATCTTGCCGGTATGTCCATATGTGCAATAACTCTTGATAGAAACAACTTAAGGACTCAAGACTTTGCAAATTGTAGGTTTCTCTTGGTAGAAGGAAGAACGCAATTGATGTTGGGGTAAAAATTAAATTTTAATATTTCATTAGTTTTATGGGCATTCATTCTAAAATAAAATAAATCATAATACAAAAATTAAAAAATTGAGTATATTTTAAAAGTTAATCATATGAAATTTTTCAGTAGGTTACCATGACAAACGTGACACATATATCGTTAACTTACTTTATTTTACTCATTATTTTCTAAAAGTCGGAATATTTTAATTACGTTACGTTCTGTCGGGTCCTTAGTTACTTCGTTATATCGGTTTACATAGTAATTCGATGAAATGTTACTATTTTTATAGTTTAGGACTTCAAACTGACAAGTTGCAATTGCTTTTTATTTCGTTCAATAGCTTCCCTGATTATATAGGAACGTTGCACAATTCTTCCAAACAAATAATACAAGGATTTGTTTGAATGACCAAACATGGATGCAGGGGTGCTATGAAATATTACCGGGGTGTTGCGGACAAGGGAAGGGGTGGAGGGAGGATAATCTGAGAGCCGCAACACCTGCTGATGAAACACAAAACTAAGCCGTGTTTTGAGCCTCACACGACACAAACCCTTTGGCATTATCTGAGGACGCTATCGGTATGTGTAAAGTTCACCCATCGAGAGAATGCCGAGATGAGTTTAAACATCCTATCGTCCTCTAGTCCTCTTAAACTTCTGAAAACTGAATGATTATCTAAATGTATCGTCAATATATAATTACTGAATAAGTCTTTAATTATTCAATTTAGATCATGTGATATTGGAGTAAAGTTCAGTATTAGCGATTAAAGTTGTGTATTCATGTAAACGTTAAACCGAATTGTTTAATTTATTACAATTAAAATATAGCTAGAAAATTTATGTAAGGAAAATGAGGTATTCTATATGTCTCTTGGTACCCATGATGGTGAAATATGTAATGATCCTAACGTTTAAGACATATTTAGTATGATTTTTCGAAACTGTGTGTTTGCTTATTTGTGAGAACGTGTTTTGTACGAATATTTAACGACTTTTTACAAATCTTCTACAACCCTTATTCTCTGAACTGTCTGGGTTACTTAAGACATCTGATAAAAAAGAGGAGCTCTCTGGATTCCCATTAAAATTATTTCTAGTTCAGAGAATATTTATTTGAACGGTTTCATTTAGAGCCTGTACTGGTAGCCCTCTTGATTTAGCCACGTAAAAAACCATGTTAAACTTTATAAACACTTTTATGGCCTTATATTTAGTCGTAGAATCGTGGAAGATGTCTCATTTGAACCGTATATAAAAGCTTTCATCATATATATTTGTTTTTGTATAAGAAAAACAACTCATATACATAATTAGAAACATCTCAAAGCTTTTTGTACTTTGTTTAAATATTGAAAACGCAGACTGCTAGCAAACCTATAACTTCTATAAATATAACTATAAAAATCTCTCTCGATTAAAATGTTATTGGCATAAAAACATGAATGTTGAGTTAAGCTCCAGTACACCTTCCTCTTAATGCAGCGCCTGAAATTTGCCGCTGTCAAGACTTGAACCTGGAATCTGGAGTACCTCTTCAACAACAATACATTATATTTTGTAGTCTAGGTGGCTCTGATGTCTAAACGATGCAATAGTTCTATTGAGTTTCTTCGTTGCAGACTTTTTAACATTTCTTTAGAAGGACGTGACTACAAATTCCAGGAGTAGTATAATATTCATAAAAATAATTTCGTTTCGTTCATTGGTTGAATTGATACCTAATTGGTATAGTTCTACGTTACATAAACAACATTGATTAGTATTTTTCTCAGCAAAAGGCTTTATAAAATCGTTCTTTCGGTTAATTAGTAGAGCTTGTTTTTCTAGAATGATCCAAACGGGTTAATGGAAAATTCAGCCTGAAATACAAAACAAAGTATTACCATTCTATTCAAGTTCTAATATTTGGGCTTTAAACTATATTTTCGTTTAATCTACTTATAACAGGCAAAGCCCTTACTTAATCATCATTATTTATCCAGCTTCCCGATTTCGCAGAAGGCTGAAATTTGGTACACGTTTTCTTCACTATTTAAATAGAAAATCCAAGCATTTTTATGAGGATTAAACATCCATAGGGATTTAAATGGGGTTGTAGTCCATAGAACAATTATATTCGTTCTTAACTTCTTGAAGTTCTAAATATATGAAATTTGACACACTCGTGCTTTATCCTCTTAGTAGACAAATTGATTTTGCATGCATATTAACACCCATAGGGGTTTAAATAGGATTGCAACCCCTAGATAAACAATATATTTTGTTATTATATATTCTGTTATTACACCATCACAACGTTCTAGAAAGATGAAATATGACTATATATATTACTTACTTATATACTTACTTATTTATATAAGTAACATAAGTAAACTCATTTAATCACAATTAAATTTGTATGAATCGGTACCTGTTTGATTCGAATAAGCGATCCTCAGGCAATACTAAAAATCCTAAATAATGAACGACTAGGTTATTTAATACATTGTGTTATCAAGTAAACAATACAGAATTGTTTATCATAAATTAATCTACAGTAAATGGAATAATAATTATACAATACCCTTTGTGCCACAGGCTATAATTTGTGAGTTAAGGAAAACAGCAGCTTTGCACTTTTTAAACGGGTTCCATCCCTTGATATCTCATTCACCCCTCTCTCTACTTCCCCTCCCGCAGATGTTGACTGTTGCCCCAAGATAACTGGATCTCCAGAATTTGCTTTGTTTGCGTACACTCTTTACCTCAAGGCTAATCATAAGTCTTTCATACTCATTTACATTAATTATACTAAGTGGACACTTCTTTATAATTGGCAATCATTTTAAGTACCGTACGGTAAATTGTTTTTTAATAATGAGAATTGTTTAAGATAATTATTTGTTTCTGAAACATAACAGTCATTACCCAAAATAAATATGTAATGCAACATTTATTTAGTTAAACTTATTTATTATAGTAGTCATTATTAAGCATGTTGTCAAATTATTTAGTCACAGTTTTCCTTCCCCTAGACCCGAAAATATGATTCTATGTAATAATGATTTGTTATATGCCTCATTATCTTTAGCGTGGACCTATAATAATCGATTATCTAAATAACTGACATGGTATCATTGAATGTATCATAACTATCTAGTGCTTATTTACTCTAATCTTAAAACTATCTACGCAATAATTGGCTGAGTGGGGCTGGAAAAGTTTAATTTATGTCTGCCTATATGCACGATATCTAGAAAACGAACAGAGCTCTAGACTTTAATTTAGAGTGAAGCTTTTTTATATAGGCAACACTGAACTCGATGATGTGTATCATTCAGAACGGAAGAAGGGGCAGAAAGAAGAAAGAGAGAAATGTTTCTTTCCCTTCTTTTGTTCTTTCTGTTCTTTATTTTTGTATGTATTAATATCTCCTCCCCCCACTTGACGAAGATAATAAATTCCAATCCTGGAAACGTTGTATTATACCTTTTATAACATTTAACGATGGCAAATATCCGAAATTCTGTTATCCTTTCATACCCTGTATGTTCAATTACTACATTTCTTCTATATATTTAATCTTTCACACTTTAGGCTATGTGGATGTTACACCCAAACATAAGCTCTGATCAAGCCAGTAAACACAATCTAGCCTTACCCTGCCCCTAATCTAATGGATTGTTTGAGTGGACACTCACGGCTATCTCGGAGTAAGCTGGGAACAGAGACATCTGACGGCACAACACTCAACTACTTGTACTATAACTACACACCGTTCATAAAGAATGTCTTGCAAGATTTACCATACTATTAAAGATTTTTTTCTTTGGTTCTTAACAAGCATATAAGTTATAATAACTCTAAAATGGTAATTTGTTTATTTCTCTTTCCCCTCTCCCTCACTATCTCTTTCTCCATCTGTTTCACTCTCTCCCTACATCACCCACCCTTTCACCCCCCCCCCTCTATATCCATTAAAAAGTTCTCGAATAGTCCCTGGTAGTAAAAGACTTAGAAAAGCCGGTCTCAAATAGTATATTCTCTATTTTTTATATTATATTATAGTATATTCTCTTCTGGATCTTTAATGTGACCAAATACATTTATTGTTTACGCTGGTCTCATTTTCCTCTACTGTAAACCAAAAATGTCAAATGTAAAATAAAAAAAAAAATATTATTGATTCTTGGTAAGATTTGAATACTTCAGGAGAATGTCCTATCGTACTTCCATGGTGGCATCTCTATCACGAAAGAACCCCGATCTTCCTTGACAGAATTTGCCTGCAAACCCCTATTAAACGTAACTTGAATTAGAAGGCAATTAGGTGGTGGTTAAAACGAGATAAGTATCCAGACTCGTCATTTATAAACATGGAGAATTGGGACCCAGGTAGGCGTGCGTTGTCCATGGAAAATGCCCTAAATTCAAGGATCCTTTCCATATTGTCTGGTCGGTATATTTCAAGATCCCTTATCCTTGAACTTGTGGTGCAAAAGTGTGATCATCTTGAAGAGAAAATGAAATCAGTCAGGGCCATAGACAGTAAGTAGCTCTCCAGGCTAAGAGTCGTGATTCAAAATTATCAGAATCTAGCTGATAAACCTAGGATAAACCGAGGATAAACTCCTGCAACTGTGCTAGCCGAATTTAGGAACGTCCAAGCAGATTGTCCCTTCCACTTTGGGCCGGAGCAAGAAGACGCCGGGACAATTGTCCTAAAGTTCCTTTGAATCGGAGAAATAAAGAAAACCTTAGATGGTGTTTATTTGTTTAGCTGTTTGGTGTTAATATTATTGGAGTTAAGAAAAGTGTAGATTAAAAATTAGTGTTTATAAAATAAAACAATGGCTGAAGACAAACAAAGCTTAGAAAAACTAAGAGAGAAGAAGCCACTAGTAGCTCTTGTAGAGGCATCTGAAGGAGCAACAGTTTAGAAAAAGAGATCAAGTAAACCCTTACCTTCTATGGGTTTTTGGAACACATATATGATGCTATGAACAATTTAGGTGATTTAGAGTCTGAAGCTGTGAGAAGAAAGAGGTAGAAGGAAGAAGCCGAGGGTATTGTAGATGTAGAGGAGGGTGAGACAATAGGAGAGGATCCCCTGAAAATGGTGATGCTGTAGTAGGTCCACTGCCCAAGTGGGTGAAACAGGCAGTTATAGTGCACATATCAAGAAACTAGAATACACAACTTAGGGCTCTCATGGAAGTAGAGCGCTCTCTTTTTTACTCGCGTTTGAAGATACCGCATGCCAACCGATGTGATAAGCAGAAACACTACTCACTTGGCTGACATACACGTCTGTGTGTACTTCCGCCCCACTAACTTAGAATTTGAATTTTAATGGGCATTAACTTACGGTCACAACACATATTGTTCCTTCGCAGTCGATACATCTGATATTAGCTTCTGTTAATGAGGGACGCTTTATTTTGACTGGAACTGAATCGGCTGAAATTGAACCGTGAAAAAGCGTGTTGGATAGGCGTTAGCTAAGCCTATCCTTCGAGAGGCAGGAAAAATGTCATTTCTTTCTTTAATTTTAAACATAGTTTATTGCACACGAATATATTCATAATAGAATATTTATCAAAAGAATCTTCATAATATCCAGGTTAAACGCAAACGAATTAAAACAATATAAACTAACCTAGTATAAGATCACATTGTTTAAGACAAGAACTAAGTATTTGAAGAAAATATATACAATTAGATTACTGTAACCACAGAATTATTTGTACAAAGAACTAGATACAAGAAAGAGTAACTATTTAAATCTACAAGATGGAGATGTTACTGACTATATTCAAAAAGTAAAATTTATATTCTAATAAATGTGGTAGTGTTTTATATGCTATCCTATAAATTACAAATTGGTAAGGATTTTATGAATTACCTGCTCCCTAATAGTTTCTATTAAAAACACTCACTGTGTTTCAGTAAATATTTGAAGATTGACTAATTCTATTAGAGGCACTGTACCTTAAATAATAAATATTAGACTTGAATTTGAAGTCTTGACCCAGGTAATTCCGTTCAAAATATTTCAATACTGAAAAATACTATACAGTTTCTATGGCAATAATTTTCACTGTATTTATCATTATTGTCACACTAATACAAAAGTACAAAACAGATTATTTTAGTACGGACCAGCGCTGTAATAATGCGATACAACACATTTATAAAAGGGTAAACGCGTTGAACGATCTGAAAGGGAAGGAAAACACGCACTAAACACGGTATCCCAAGGCACTCGGGGTTAGTTTGAGGGACGTGTTTAAAATGTATCGACCCCGCAGTGTTGGTAAAGGGTGGGAAACAACACCTGACCGCGGCCTCCGGTAGTAAAAACATGACACAACTGGATATTGTAATAACATATTAGCATATCAGTTACTGGCCGTGATGTTACAGCAACACATTCAAACATCCCGTGTGTACGCGATGGCTGCTAACAAACATAGTGGATAACTCCTACTGATGTAACTGATCATTATTGTGTCAACACAAAAGGATGATGTGATGACGGAATCAAAGGCTCTGAATAGTAAGAGAAACCATTTTGTCATATTCGACGTGAATGAATTCATAAAGTTAAATATTGGAATTATTTCTTAAGAGTAGCTCATTTCCAAAATGAATCAATTAACCTTATCCACTAGAATGTCAGAGCTACGGCGACTTCATCAGCTTTTTTGACTACAATATAGCTTTTTTATAGTATGTTCTTATAACTGTTACTTGTTATAAAAATAATTATTAAGCTTTCCAAAACTCATGCTTGCATGCTTGATAATAAAAAAACCGGGTAATATAGCTTTATATTAAATTTGCCATTACATTAAATTTGTATAAGTGGCAATAGCCTAATTTAATTTAAATAAACATTGAATCACAAAAAGTACTTGCTCCGCCGGGACTCGAACCCGGATGAATGTGCTACCATTACACCACAAAGCCCTCTCTTTTTATGATTCAATTATTTTGTATTTGGGCGTTTCTTTCACATATGTGTTTAAATAACCAAACTAACATATGATCGGAAGACCAAATACCTGTCAAATGACTTTTATTTATTTACTCATTAAATTTGTATTAATGGCAATAGCCTATCATATGTTAGTTTGGTTATTTAAACACATATGTCAAGAAACGGCCAAATACAAAATAATTGAATCGTAAAAAGTGAGGGATATATATATATATATATATATATATATATATATATATATATATATATATATATATATATATATATATATAAACATTTCGTGTCATAGTCTTAGTTGCCTTACTGTTCCGAAACGGCTTAACCGAATTTTATGACATTGTATATGTACACTGTAGTTTTGAGAATACGTTGTTATCTATTTTTTCATATCGCTAAGTGATAAGGATGGTTCACCTAAATTTTTATATTTTTTTACCCTTTTACCATAAACCCCTATTTTTAATAGTTATATTAATAATTCAATTACTTTCAACCCCGGTCGATAACTGACCAATTATCACTTACCATCATATAAAAATGCATGCCTTACTGGAAGACGACGACCTGTGGGAGCTTGCTGAAGCAGCATTGAACTGTACAGATAAACAAATTCATGTACTATTTTCTGTAGTGTTGACTACATGTTTCCCGGCTCGAGTAGAGACATTGTGGGACAATCACAACACATCGGACACGGCGCAACGATCTAACGATTCCATTCGGCGATCATATGTACAATGAAGCTTTGATTACTATTGAGGATCATTGCATTATCATGGCCAACTTATCACTCAGCCATTCACCAAATCGAAGTGCGTCTGATTTAATGAACACTGGCATGAATCGTGAACAATACAACACTGTAGACACTCTGCAGCGATTGTTAGTTGCAATGTCCCACTAATAAATGAGGAAAAAAACCATTTACGACCGCATTATGCTCGTAGTTTCTGCAAGACAAGGTTATTGTTTTGGACGCACCAGGTGTTACTGCCAAAACATTCCTTACTTCGCTAATTCTCGCCGAAATACGATCAAATAACGGTATCGCATTGTCTTTTGCATAGTCTGGCATTGCGTCAACTTTATTGGATGGAGACAGAACAACCAACTCATTCAGTACTTAAGCTGCCACTGAATATTCAAAATAACCTAGATGCAGTGTGCAACAAGAAAAAACAATCTTCCATGTCCACAGTACTGAAACAGTGTCAGATTATAATCTGGGATGCCCTATGGCACACACAAATTCACTTAAACCGTTGAACAGACCATTGAAAGATCTTAAAACCTACGACAAACTATTCTGCAGTACTCTGTTACTTCTTTCAGGCGATTTTAGATAAACACTTCCGCCATTCCATGTTCAACGTATGCTGGTGAAATCAACGCCTGCTTGAAATTATCGCCACTATGGCGTAATGTTGAAAAATTGAAACTAAAAGTAAATATACACGGTCAAGTGCTTCAAGATCTATCTGTTCATACACTCTCAAAACAACTATTAGATATCAGCTATGGAAATTATCAATTTTTTATTATCAATTTCCAATTATCAATTTCCAATTATAAAATTATCAATTGTCAAGTTGTACATACAATAGGATGCATATATTTACCGAGCGTTTCTGCACAATCGTTGCTTATGCTCTCATTAACCAGATGTTTCTCGTTGTACACAGCAGTTTTAGCAGCAAAGAATGTGGGCGTCGACGAATTGAATCTCAAGATACAACAGTTGTTGCCTGGGGACATGATGGCATACAAATCGATTGATACAGTTTGTGAAGACACCGAAGCAGTTAATTATCCTGCAGAGTTTATAAACTCATTATATACCAGGCATGCCACCGCATAATTTACAGTTAATGGTTGCATATCCGGTTATTTTGCTTCGTAAGTTGAACCCACCTCGGCTGTACAACGGCACGCTATTAGTTGATGATCAAAAAAATTAATGAAAACCATTGTCGAAGCCGTCATATTAAATGGCTAATTCCAAGGTCAAAATATATTAGTACTATGGATCTCTATTATACCCACTAATGTGTAAATTCAATTATAAAACTTTCAATTTTTAATTAGATTGGCATTGCAATGACTATCAAAAAATCTCAAGGCCAAAAGTTTTGTTGTTTGAGGCTATGATTGGAGCACACCATGCTTTTCACACGGGCAATTATATGTTACATGCTCTCGAATGGGCAAACCATCCAGTTTGTTTGTTGTAGCTTAAGAAGAACTAACAAAAAATATTTAACACGCCATTGCGTTGAGGGAATGATGTTATAATTAGTAAATGATCAAAGTATCATATATGAATATAATTTTCTATACAGAATAAATTTTAATGAATAAGAAAATATGAACGTTTAGTGTTCTGTTATTTTCATATTCCGTTATAGCTTACAGGGCTCCGTACTTCTTTCACTTATACAACACATCCTCACATATTTACAATTATTTATTCTTTTCTTTCGACTAAAATAATCTATAGAAATTTCTACACACACACACACACACACACACACACACACACACACACACACATATATATATATATATATATATATATATATATATATATATATATATATATATACATACATACACATACATATACATGCCAGATACTTTAAAAAAAAATTTCTTAGATTGAAAGGGTTGGTCTAAGCGGAAGCGTATCTCACCATGCCTGGTCCTCTCGTTGTGTAACACACACACACACACACACACACACACACACACACACACACACACACACACACACACACACACACACACACACACACACACACACACACACCACACACACACACACATATATATATTATACAGCCAGCTGTGAAGTTTCTTCAAATTTTATTTGATATTCTTGTGAATTTTAAAAGTAGTGCAGTGTTTTCTTTTGGTAATTTGTGTTAGTATTTCATTCCGTTTCAACAAATGAATTCATTTTTAAACATTAATCATTAAAATTTTATACAAATATTACTTTACATCTACTTAAATATAAATTATCTCTTAAAATTTGCTCTTAATATTCTGCGTTAGCTTTTTATATTTGAGAAGCTCTGAATAGATCCTTGTGTGTTTATATTTACTGGTTATTAAATCAATAACCCAATCATCTCTGTAACAATAACAACATTATTAATTTCTTTAACATTTTCAATCATAACCTAAAGTAAAGCTACAACATTACGTGTTTGAGATGTTTATAAAACCTCGTGTAGCGTAGTTCATAGTTGAGCGTAAACGTACTGATGTTCACGTACTATAGTTTTTTACTACTTAATATAAATCAGTATACAGCCGCAGTGTAGATGTTAAGTGCATGTAATATACCCAGATATTTATTGTGCAGTAGTTTAACATGTTGACTACGATAGACGCGGTAGTGCAACGTCCTATAGTGTTAGACTAGTAGACTAATAAAAGGACTAGACTACATTTTTAAACTTATAGAAGTTTACAAATATAGAAATCTGAGTCTATAAAGTCGTTCCTTTGAGGGCGAATACACAGGAACAATCCTTAATAAAATAAAGAAATTTTGATAAATTTTTACTTTTATCATCCTAAATGTAGTTGAATGCCGCAAACCGCATCTCAAAAGGTTTATCCAATTAGAAATGGCGGGTTGTTTTAGGTACACATTGTGAAGTACATTATGCGCTGCCATTTCTGACTGGATCGACGTATTCTGATGCGGTAGGCGGCGTTTCACTCTACTAACCGATGGTTTCACTGATTAGTATTTATAAAAAATAAGTTTAATTCAAAAATTAAGTGGTAAGTTAACTATTTCACCAACAAAGAACAATGGTAGAACTTAAGTATTGATATTATCCACTTTAAAATTTTTAAATGTTTACTAATTTATTTAATAGGAACTTGGATGTTTACTATTGTAAAAGTTTCCATTCATGGATGCTGTCACTTTCCTATAATTGATGAGGAAATATGCCATTAGCTAAAGATCAATTCTTCGTAAGTACTTAAAGGGATTACTATCGTATTTATGTAGATTTTATCACAAACCATTCTTCAACAGCGTTAAATTCAAAATTTCTTTATGATTGCAGTTGGCAGTGATGCAGTGACTTTAATTTAGCTTCGGGTTGCAACTGTAAGTAATAAGTATAAAGAGCGTTATTGTTATATAAATAAACTATTGGACTATTTTGCACCGGTCTCACAGTTAAAACCATAATAACGGAAGCATTAGCATCCTTTTTTGAGGATAGTATTATCGAAGGAAAAATTAAAATTTTTCAATTTGTTCGCTTATTCAATTTGTTAAAGTACTGAAATAGTTTTATAAAGTATATTACACCCTTGAAAAATTAAAGAGAAGATTCTAATCACGGTATAAAGGTGAAAACATTCTCTTAAACGAATATAATATGCAAAACACCAAGCATTCAAAACAAGCTGTTCAGTAAGTTAACTGAGGGGACACCCTCAATTAATTTGCCAAAATAGGAAGCGGAAAAATCTGGAAAAGTACTTAGTTACATAGTTCGTATGACCGAATTAACGCTAATACCGAATTAACCGCGTACGTCCAGTCTCATGCGACATTCGTATAACATGGCGTGTCCCAAGATGTATCGTTTGATATCGATTTATACGAGTAGATAGTTATATACTGGCTTAAGCGTCCAAACCCTCAGGATAGGGTTGTCTAAAATTCTTCTGATGCACGCTATTTTTCTTTAATACTATTTGCTTTATCGTTCGTTATTGTTTGGTTTTGAAGCGAGTTGCTTTGGTGTTCTCTGTAGCTATCCATGTTTTTAATGTTATAAAAATGTTTAATACTTTATACACAATATTAATAATTTATAATTATTTAGTAGTGTATCCATAGTACAAAATTTAAAAACATACAAATATCACAATAGTTTTTTAATTTTATTTAATTTGCTTATTGTTATTTTTGCTAAACCAGATCAATCGTGAATTTCAGATGACACTCTATAAATAATAGCTTGAATGAAAAAAGAACGAGTTGAGAATATTTAGTTTAATGATAATATATCGTGATGAGTAAGTTTAAATAGAAAATATGAAATGTGTACAAAGGTACATTGATAGGGTGAGGGTGGGGGAGGTAATCTGAGAACAAGACACCTGGCGAGCAGTCTGAGCTCGATGTTGTTCTCGATTGTAGGCAGGAACACTTGTATTGTGGCACAGGTGGAAACTGCTGCAGCACTTTTACCATTACAAACTCGGAATAATTAAGAATTGTCAGACTGTAATGAAAGTCTACTAAATTTAATTAGTATTAATTTTAGTGGTTAAATCTACAACAGCGTTTAATTATGATATATATGTTTTACCTGTTCTATAGAATTATATGTACTATATAACAAGACAACGAAATAAAAAGTTATTAAATTATTTACTATATAGCAGGTGAAGACGTATCATAACGGAATAATTCTAATATTTGATAGTAAAGTAAAAAAGCGCCATAAAAGTTTGTTTTTACGTGGCTGAGTTAAACACCCATTTGCAGTATAAATGTGGTGATATCCGTTAGGTAAGTTATTAATCAATACCTCGGCTAAAGATAATTCATTTGGGGTTGTTTTGGACTGGTTCGTGATTATGAACTTCGTAGTTAATCAATATTCGTGGGAACTTTCACTTTGTGGTCAACATTCGAGGTTACCATACCAGTTTGCATGACCATCAGCATGCAGTGGATTTAAGTTATATTGAATTATTTTGTATGGAAGTTTATTTGGGAACTTTGCATTGATATAAAGAAAGTTTTCAGGGCTATAGGATTATATTTTGTTTTTATAAGCTGTGTATTTAACAAGTCGGTCAGCGATTCGTCTTAGTCAGTTACGTGCATATGTGCTTCGTATTTAAAATCTGTAATAAATATTTTAATAATTGATTTCAAAATGTTTTTACTTGCAGATTAGAATTTCTGACTGAGTTGCAGCGAATCACCAGAAGTTACCCTCGCATGCGTCGTCCAAATAACGAATAACTTTAAAACGCCGCCATTTCAGTTAGAGTGAACCTTTTGAGGTCCGGTTTGCGGCAATGTGTTCTACTAACTAAGACCTTTATTTTGATATAAAACTCGACCTATGCTGCTATTTAAGAATTTTGTCTGACTCCTCGTGGGCCGTCCCCCATAAGGGATAAAAAAGTTTTAATACCTTAAAAAACTAGACATTTATGGCTATTATTGATATACCAAGTCTCATTACTTTATCTATATTGGTAACAAATATATTAAACCGTTCCGGGATTTTTTTACCATTCTGTATATGAATGTGTATGTATGCATATTATAGGTTGGTTTGTTTTTCTCATTTACCTTGAAAATCTATTTTGTTTACTCATAATGTTTTTTTAACTGTGTCCAATTTTAATTAACTTTGCTCTCTTTTCTCCTTTTGTTCTTATTGTATAAGAAATTAATTGAAATTATAATTGTATAAATTGTATTATTATTACTATACAGACGTCACGCAATGCTGTATGTTAATGATTTATAATTGAAATTCTGAACACTGTTCATTTACAACTTGATTTTTAAAAATTACTTTAAAACTGAATAAGTTACTGGAATTTTGGTTAGTACAGTCCCAATAAATATTTAGTTACATTTAAATGTAAAAATGTTATTAAATTTTGATATAGATATAAAATATTTGTAATTTTGTATTGCACTATTTATAAATTATGTTGTATCTACAGGTATAACTGATGTAGTAATTATTGCACATTGACTTAATAGAATGAATAAACGTTAATTAATTTATTATATGTATTTATTTCCATTAGCCTACTGTACATTTTAATTTATTGTACAAACTGTTGGTAATGCCTTGTGTACTAAAAGTTTAAATTATTACTTTGCGCAATTGATACAAAGATAAAGTATACTTAGTTAAGCATCCATCGTCATAGCGACATGCATAACGTTATAATTGTATTAAAACTACTGCAAAATATCTCTTTCTTTTAGCAGTAAGTTTGTACCTCAATAGATTAGAGACATCACTAATTAACGAGAACGGTACTATGCAGAAAGCAGTTGATGAAAACTAAACCGAATTCAGGAAACTCTAGGGTATATTTTAATTATTAAGTTAACTAATTTAGGTGAACCATGTTTTTATGTTACCTATTTTATTTCCCTCGTTAATGAAAATAAATTTGTAATGCAATTTGTTTGTTGTGTTATTGTGTACCTTACAAGATATCTTAAGCTATGAAACTTTATTGTTCTAATTTTAATACACATTTGATTCATTTTCTTAAATTTTAACAGTTCAATTCAGTTTTTTCTTCACAAAATTGGATTTGACAACCAAGCGTACAATGCGTTAACTTTACACATGACTGTAATATTATCGTTAAAAATGTAGAACGACTGTTATTCTAGTTGAAATTTCAACAGAAGACAAGATTATGAAATACTTTGTAGGACATGGACTATCTAATTTACCGCCACTTTTACGATCTCTGCTGCCAGGGTGGAGGCAAGGACACACGTAGGACTGCGGCTGTGGTCTTTGGCCTTGTTTGTGTTTATTCAGGACGTGTATTTATGTTACTAGTTGTTGTTGTCTCAGATCTACTAAGTGTCTACTGACCTGTTTACTGTAACATATTGTTATACGAAATATTATAGTTGTGGATAATATTACCAATTAATTTAACTTTAATTCAGTACTACATCCATTCTAATTTTGAAAATGATTCTTGGTAGCTAGAGTAAATTAGTATTGTGTTTTCTAAAAACTTATCCAAAATCTTGCAAAAGCAAACAAAAATCTGCTTTATATCGAAATTTGACATTTTTACAATACAGTTCATTAGAATTTGATAATATAGTCTCTTCATGTAATGAATCACCTAGTTTTATTTTTCATATTACATTAATATTAGTTTCATAAATAATCTATATTTTTCTCTCGAAGCTTTACAAACTATTAGCTCTGTAAAGCTAAGGATGGTCTGTAGATCTTTACATATGGCATGCATTTCTCAAATATTTTTCTGATCTGCCTTTCTAGATCTTTTTGATGTTTCTTTTCTTGTTATGACTCTTCCGTCCTGTGGTGAACGCAACTCCTCTGGAGCTGAATATAATTTTCTCTTTCCTATTGAAGCACTCTACTTCTTCATTTCCCTCTTCTTTTTGCTTTGTGTTTCAATCCAAGAGAAGTTGTCACAGCTGGATTCCTGGACATGCCAGTTGTAGAGGCCATAAACCCGCTGACGAATTAGCGATAAATTACCGAAAGAAGTAGTTTCTTGGACCTGAATCGGCTTGCGGTATAAGCAAGTCAAATGTTTACCAAGCTACTCGTATTAGGAAATGGTTCACAATAAAGCACTGACATCGGTGGCAGAATTTGGTCAGAAGCTCATTAGAGGCACCAACATCCATTTCACAAACTGACTGATTTAAAAAAAATGTCTTCTGAAAGGGCAAATTTGCTTATTACTGGACGTGGTCAATTCAGGAAACACTTACGCACCTCAGGACTCATTACTAAAACTCCTAGGTGTAGACTATGCAATCAGCCAGAGGAGACTGCTAAACACGTTATGTAAGATTGCAGGAGATTTGATACTTGTAGAAGAACCCTATTTTGGAACCTTTCAGCCAGGTGATGAATTTAACGTCAACATTGGACAGAAGGTCTTGAACCTCGTCGAAGGTATCTCGTTGGATAATCAAGCCCTACTAGCGGAATTGGGATTGCGAAGTAAGCTTAGGATGATGCGTTGGGAACTACGAGTTCCTTTATACCCTCTGTAACTATCGTTAATCTTCTACTAGTGAAATCCCCTTCTCCATTCCACAGCTATGTAGCTAGAACCAAATTTAAGTGCGAACACATTCAACTAAATCCATAAATTAGGTACATTTAATGTTCAACTGAATTACCAATCAGACTATCGCATAAAACAGTCTCGTATTTTCTTTATTAACAGCAACTATATTTCTACATACACACCAAAGGTCAAAATTCGGGCTCATCATTCTACACAATATTCTGTAAAAACATAAACAGCTACCAATATAGGTGTACAAATAGGAAAAGACGTGCCCGTACATAAGTGTATATGTACAATGCTTTATCTATGCTGGCTATAAGACATGACACCTTATCCACCAGAATTTCAGGTTTGCTTCAGTTACTATTCAAATTTAACCAGGATCAAATAATATTGTATTTTTACACTTTTTTGTCACAATATATCCAATTTTGTTTATACTAATACACACTACGCTATCATTTATTTTTACACATTGTTTGTGGCGATGATCTCACCTTAAGACAATCTTAAACAAATCTTAGAATACAGGGTGGTAGATTTTCCTATGTATTTTATAGTTCCTTAACATTATACATCGAAAGAGTACTCTTTATTCTGACCCTATGTATCTCCAGATCTGTACTGAGTACATGCTTGTCGAGTTGTACTTTTCCAGATGCTTGACGAGTTCAGAAATAACTGTCTAACAAAGGAAGATAATGTGGCGAACATTTGGGCTTTTGCTGTAACACACACCATCTTTGTAACCATATCTCAATAAACTGTAAATTCTTTAAATATTAACACAGATTGTCATTGTGCATAAATCTGTGAGTATGTTCTGTTGATGTACACTTTAGCGTAAGGTTCGTTTTAAATCAGTAAAAATGTTAATAATCAAACTCCTTTGTCTGGAACTAAAAATGAAATAAAATATAAGAATATAACGAACTCTTCTTCACATAAAAAGCGCGTTTTATGAAGAAATAAGTTGAATGGTATACTCGTACAGTTTATAGTCAAGTCATAGAGATTTGGAGTAGGAGAGGGTTTATAGGAATAGAAGAGAAGAAGAATTGAACATATAGTAGCTATACACATGCTTGGCCTAGTGTGATGACCACTAGGATCTGTTTTTCACGAACATTCTAAAACACATAATGAAAGGTTATAAAACGCTGACAGTTTGAGATTTACATTTTATACATTAGATCACATTGTAAATATATCAATACAATCACTTTATTCACAAATATTCCTTGAGTTTATTATGATATGAACCCTCTGAGCGTCTATCATAATTCCAGAACGTAAATATATTTTTATATTTATAATATTTCAACTGTGTTATCACTGCACACCAATAAATTTGCAATTTATTTATTTAATACATACGGCAATACACCATTTCACATCTGCATCATAAATAGTCTAACCAATAAGAAGGCTAATACTACAACTAACTATACTAAATTAGTAATGATATAACAAAATAGTGTTACCTATCAACAGTATCAACAATAAAGAAGTATATAAATATAGAAGTATAATAACAATAACAGAACTAACTAGGTAATAACAACGAGAATGGTATTTATCAGTAAAAATGACAATAGCGACAACAAGCAAGGTAATAAAATAACAATTTCGTGACAATAACAATAACCAAGATATAGAAGTAATAATAGTAGTAACGATAATATATTTTAACAATAAATAAAAGATAGCAATGAATTTGTAACAAAAATAAATTGATTACGAGATAAGAAGACAATGACAGTGTGGGTCTCTTGGGATCCCATCAAGCACATGGTATCACAGAAACTAATGTGGCCCTCCAAAGGCACCACCTAACACCATCGGTCACACAACACTTCGAATTCGGGTGTTAATTAGGGTATCTTCTCAAGACAGCTGCATGGAGATCCCTCCTGAAGGTGTAAGGCGATGGATCGAAGAAGTCCACATCAGAACATACTCCGTTGCCAGTTCTCAACATCCTCGGTATCCCGCTGTGGTACGAGTAGTTGCTGTGGTGGTGACGTTTAGCAAACAGCTGAATACTGCGACAATTGCGACGAGGTATATGTAGATCTATCATTTGAAGAATTGCTGGACATTCGATAATTCCTTTCAAGATCTTATACAGAAAAACCGAATCAATGATGGTGGGTTCTTCGAGCTGATAGAAGTGGGAGATGGAACAAGTTAGATATTACCTCCATTTTAAGTCTTCATTTCTCGCTGGGTCCCTGAGTTAGTTTTTGTTTCATTGTCTGTTGTCTGACAGTTGGTGTGAAGTCTGTCAAGCTAATATATATATATATATATCATCTAAAAAAAGGTAAACGTTTGATACTTTCAACCTGTAGCTGTACTCTTATTCATACCTCCAGCTAAATTAGCGCACTGACAATTCATTTCTTTCTTAGGGGGAATTTCTCTATTGACTTCACAAAAACTGTTTTATATACTTAAATAATGTAAATTGGCTCTCGGCATCTGGAATATGAAGCTGATATAACCCGTATAAACGTTTACAAGCCGCCGGCAACTTTCTAGGGTTTCCTGCGGTTCCAAAATAGAAACTGTGGTCACATATGAGTTAATTATTACTAACAAGCTACAATCGACTCTTTACATAATTACGAGTGTGTTTTATTTAAATTCTAAGATATTACATAAAACCCATACTTCAGTATAAAATACATATAGGCAGGGGGAGGAAGACAATAATGAGCTACGATGTTAATACAAGAGTAACTACTCGTAGTTATAAAAGAAGGGTGAAGCCGGAAGGTGAAGTTAGTAATAGAGTGAACAGAGAAGTATAAGCAGGAAGAAGAAAGATATATGCTGTGACATGTGTCGAACAAAGAGCCACTGTTGCGTCGCGTTCCAAATAAAAACACAATGAAACTGGGAGAGAGCGAGACCAGGCCACTGTAAATGTTATCTTGGACTTCTATAAACTGCACTGTTTCTTCGGCCCGATTCCTTTCGGCACTGTATTGCTTTTTCCGGTTGATTAACACTTGTTTTAGTAGTGGCAGTCTTTACCATATTTTTATTATAAATTTAATTTTGATATAAAAATTAGATTACGCAAAGGATAAATGAGTTATTAATTTATTTTCGTTTTGCTTGAATCTAATATTTTTCATCAAACTATTCTGAACATAATCACCAACATCAAGTAAGGTTGTAGTTATAGCCATCAAGGATTCATAAACAGGGAAATAGCATAGTTGGCATAGGCATGTTATGAAGTTTAAAGGATGTTAATTGCATTAACATCAAAATAGAGATTGGAAACACAGGGGTTTCGAATGTTTAAACAACTGTGAATTCGCTGTATGCTGGTCTAGAGTTACAACTGAATGTTTACTTTTCAATGTTTACTGAGCATTTAAGAGCTTTGTTTTATCCTCTACATTGTTCCAGGTGCAGTACAAAATTTAGCCCACGCTGAAACAATTAGTATTGAAAACAATTCAAAAACTAACTTTGCTCTGACTTTTCCTTAATCACTCTGTATTTTTGTGAATGTAATATAATTTATACATACAATTTATTACAGGTAGTCGCTCTGAAAACACTATATAACACTTTAATGTTTTAAATAAGGACAGATATATTTTATTGTTTGTGATAAACCTTTTGTTGTTGCATGTTTTGGATTTTCTATAGTAGAAAATATTTGATGTTCATTTATAAAAAAAAACACTTAATCAAAATGAGGCTCGATGTTAGGTTGTAGCTACCTGTTTTAGTTATGTTTTCCGGAAACGAACCTAAGACCTGTCATGGCGAAAAGATAATGGTGGCCTGTTTATCTATCTGGCGGTAAACATTAATCTTCTCGGCCAAAAAAGGGTACTCAGGAACAACAAGTATGGAAACAACATCGCTGCTGGAAGATTGATATACAATCAAAATCTATGTTTCCAACATTAATACATACATATACGCAGTATATAACAATATTTTTTCGATTACCTTTAAGCGAAATCAGTTATTGTGATTTTATTTGACATCAAACCTTTGTGAGGTGAACAACGTACTGATTTTAGCCTCTAGGACAGAGTGTATGGGGTGCCAGAGGGAGGTGGAGAGGGGGCGGTATGTCTGGACGTTTCTACCCGTATGCCTTAAATGATTTACTTAACTTTTAGCATAAAACTCCCTTCGGGAATTAATTTGGGTGAATTTTAAAAATGAAAGATTATTTTGGGAGACTTATTTTTAGAATTAAAATTATGTTACGGACAATTTTTTGTTTGTGCACAATATTTGATACTCTTTACAAAAATTACACTTTTAAGAATCGGCTATTGTGAAACAACTTTAATTTAAGAAAAGTAATAAATTCCAAGCACCTTTACGCCCTTATTGGTAATCGTATGATTTGTGGGCACTGTCTCATTTTAGAGATATATTATATCCAGTATAGGCAGCCAAATTATTTTTGTTTTTTATAAAGTGTGTAATTTTTTAATATTTAAATGATTAAGTACAACACATGTTGACATTTTTTCAATAAACAATCAAAATATTTCACGAATTAAAAATCGTTTGAATGCTTATTATATGTTTAAAATGAGAAATCTCCCATAATTATACGACTAAACATAAGCTCCTAATAGTGAGTGAAGCTTAACATTGTTCTTTTGGGGCTAAAATAAAGGTGTTTTTCAGTATATCTGGCTCTTATTTTAATAGAACGTTAAACTAGTAAAGAAGTTCTATACTATATGCACAGTTCTCTTAATTTTAAAACTAAATAGTTGTGTAGTTATTTTAATAATAGGAATACTTCTATTAATTAACCTGTAATTAATTAGAATCCACGCCCATCATGTCAGCGCTCCTGAGCTGTTGTGATAATATAGCTATATCACAAGCAAAGCTTTGCGCTGGAGTTTGTTTGTACAAGAGATGTCTTGATGGGCCGTTTCCAGCTGCTCGTTGTCAGACCAGCTGCAGTATGGGACTCGTCACATCCTCCATTCATTGCTATTTCCAGCTTGGACATCACTATTGTAAGGACAGATTTGTACACGTAGGAGGGTCCGTGGAATCTTCCAACCTTGAAATATAAAATCACGTTTGGTCAGTTCTGAAATAAACATTCCAGCACAAGTTGTTACACCGGTCACTGCAGAGACCCTCCTGTGCGTGACCCACGTGCACTTTTATTCTCTCCATCATTTATCTCACCTTCTTACTACATGTATGTAATATCGTTCAAAAATTGTATTTCATTCTTGTTTACGAAGAATACGCATAGGCGTATCTGCAGGAGAGGAGAACTATGAATGCCGTGTCTACATCAATTATAACAAAACATTTGCAAGTACATAAATTTCATTGGAAAACATTTAATTTTCTTATAGCGACAGGTTTTAACACAACCATATAAAATAGTTTCACTCAACGAGTCTCCACAAACCTTGAACTTTGGTTACTTTATTAACTTTCATTAAGATCTAAACAAATTGAATTAAGCGTTTTTCATATTTAGTTCTTACGGGAAAAAACTACAATTGAGTGGCTTGATAACACATGGACGTCGGAAGTAAGGTGGCACTAATTCGAAGCTTTCAGTTGCTTTGTAACTGTTGAATACATCAGAAGTGTAGAAATGCATCATGTAAAAATGTGTGTACAATTGTATTTTTATGTTACAACTTTCTCTATAATGGTTTTTTTAAACGGAGAGCAACTGTGTTACCAGGTTGTAGGAAAACTCTCACAAACGAGGAAAGACTCACCACATCCATGGAAGCAATTATGCAGTGCAGACCATTATAGGCTTTATTGTCTATAATCTAATATAATTTAGCTAAAAGTATGTTTACCCAAATTATTAATTTATTATTTTCAGTAACTGAATAAATTAATTTATTGTATGTTACATTATAATTTTTTTCAACTCAGTAATTTCTTTATTTATGTAGTGGAGTGGACGTCGATTAATTAAGTAAAAAATCGAACATATAAAGTTTACAGCTTAATTACTGAGTCTAACCTCATGTAAATACCGTTACGTATTGTTGTATCATACATAGAGAGTACTAATCGCGCAGATTACATGTTATTTGTGTACATGTAATAAACGCGTAATGTTGGTTCAGCATCAGCAGTATCACGGCTATCAGCGCGCCCAACACCTGCTCAGCAATGTCAACACATTGTGCTGACCGTACTGTTTATACTACCTCACTTACACATACAATAATACATAAACGGCAATGATTTGAGTCCTTATTATAGGGCAGTATGGATAAAAGGGGAGTTATTTTAAAATGTCATCAGATAGTTTATTTTTAATTTAGTTTATCTTTTACATAGCATGTATCCATTTAAATACACCATCGTGACTGTTAATACTGCCGGTAACGTGTTACACTTAATATACACTGACAAGAAAAGAATTATGTACTTTGGATGTTTAATAAAAACTCTAATAATAGACAGAAAAGTTTTAATCTGTCTATCTGTCCACACAGCATCTAAATAATGAAATGAGCTATGGATTTGAAATCTGGCATTCAACCTAGACGAACCCTGTTATGCTACACGTGGTGTGGCCGTACTCCTTGTTAATAAAATACAGTAGTATGAAATTATTCATTATCCAAAGTACACTGTTTCGTACTTCTTATGATTATCAACCAGTCTGTATGTTGTAAATGTGATTTACTGATTAAGGTACATTATTAAGTTTTCATTGTTTTTGAATGCATAACTTTATTACGTACCTCTAAAGTTGAGAGGGGGCATTGTGATCGTACTTTTTTGTAGTCTTTGTAAATAATTCATAAATCTATTCTACGTTCATTAATCTATACAGACTCTATTTGGATACATTATGGTTGTATTATCGTATTTCCTACTTATTTTGCCACCATCTTGTTTCTGCAGTGACGATTGCCATTTATTATTAGCCTTTGTTCATTCATAGGTGGGTTTTTTGGCGATGCAGACCTATTGTGACCTGTATTCTGTAGTTCAGCTTTAATAATTAGTGTTGAGTTTTGTTTGTATTAAGTGCATGTTGTAGAGTAAGTGAAGTTGACACACAACATGGTGCTTGTGATTCCTGACTTACATGTGTCACAACGTCTGGTATGATTTGTTTATTTTAACATAAATTGTAATTATGTGTTAGGTTAGTTATTCACCTGAAGAAGAGATCAGATTGCAGATCTCGAAACGTGTTACTAGTATTTGGTATCACTGAACGATGGCATACGTCCGGAAAATCCTATTTCCTTCACAATCATTCCATTGCCAAAAAGAAACTTGAATGAAATAATTTCCTACTATATATAATTATGGAACAAATTGTGTGTCTTGAATTGTAAGAGCCTCTTATTCTTAATAATATCTCAAATGCCCCTTATTTTATCCGGAATTCAAAAAGTTTACACTGCAAGATAAAGCCTAGACATAACAGATGCAAGTATTGTAAATTAGCTTACGAGTTAATAACAGCAAGTTCCTTCAAAAAGGAAAATCATCCAATAGATAGACGTACAAATAATGCAGCAAACATATTAGAAGGCGCTCTGCTTTTAATGTGTGTGTGTGACATCCTCCTTTCAAAACTTGTTTGTTTATTTGGAAGCTTGATGACTTCCGCCTTTGATCAAGGTAGTATAATATGCCCCTTAGAATGTGTGTATTTCTTCTCTTGAGCCATTCACGTAATGACTGATGTTTTAAATTCTATTTTATTAGCATTTCAACTTTAATATTTCTTTTTAAAAAATCCTTGTTTTTGTTTTCCATATCGTACTATAAAAACATAAATTATTATTATATATCATTAGCAATGTAGTAATCTAGTTATGTAATTTTAAGGAAGTAATCTTTTTGTTCACAGTTTAGGTACAGTATCTATAATATTTTCCTTTATACTTTTTGTATTGTTTGGGTTGTGATTAGCATAGTTGAGTCATGTAATGAGAAAGAATAAGGAAACTATTATTACTATTGTGAATACTCAAAGTAACAATTTAACAAACTTTTATTCCTGTGTTGTCTTTTATAAGAATCCTTATTTTTTGTAATTTGAAATGAGCCAAAGTTCTTTAACTTTGTTTTAAATGTAAACAGGCTAATCCAAAAAAACTGTTAAAAGCAAATTCAGTGTTTCTTTCTCCTTAGCTAACTTCGTGGTTCCAACCGTAATAGGAGTTACACCTCAGTAGGAGACGAGACTAATAGCACTTTGATTACATCTTTGTATAATATTAGCAACAGAAAACATAACAAAAAATTAATTTTAAAACAAGAACAAAAAATGTTGACACTTTTGGTCAACAAGCTGGGTTAAATGGGAATGTTGAAATTGTATTGTCAGGGACAGCACTTCACATTTGATACAATAGCAAACAGCTGGTCAGAGAGGACTCATAAGAGATACTAATATATTACAATATTCTAAGTTCAGACCAAATACCAAGGAAATAAGACATCTAAGACTTGACAGAAATGAGTGAGGCTGTCACAGCAGCTCTTGGTAACTAAACGGGGTAAATACATCGAGAACATGGGAGAAACCATCTGCTAGTCAGGTGGGGCTGCTCCCATGTGTGGGAGAGAGAGAGAGATATTGCTTCATCGATATTGTACTCCAACAACGTAAAATGTCAGGGGTGGATCATATTATAATAACAATCATGAGTTGGATTATGTCTGTGAGGTGCATAAAATACGTTTGCTATATGGAAACACTTAAATAGTGCCAAGAGTCTCAACATAATACATTGTATCACCGTATTCACACACAGTCACACAGTCGAAACAGCCTACATTATTGGAATAACCAAGCTTTTAATTAATTACACTTTACATTAAATCAAACTAAATATTTATTTCTTTCATATTATTTTTAAACATTTAACGCACTATTAAAATTTAATCAGTATCTTTAAAGACTCTTATACAAATTTTAAAGACATGAATGTATGGAATATGTAAATGTATTTGAAAATATGGTTTTTCGTATTTAATTAATTGCATGTTTATTTTCTTAAAATATAGACTCTTATCTTCATCTGATTTTTTTTTATACAGATACACTAAAGGTTAACCCTATATTTTAATTTTATATTTTTTGAACCTTAATCAAGGACATTTATAGAGATCTTAAAACGATGTTACATTACTTAATGATGAAATATCGTTAAGTAATGTAACAGAGTATTAAGAGAAAATATGTAGTCAAAGTACGAGTAGATAGCTATTGTAGATAAGTTTCAGTATGTAATTAAAATAAATTTTAAAAGCCCCTAAAACTGTTAGAAAAACATGAAATAATCGATTCAACTTTTATTTACTAACTACTGTACAGCTGTAAGCCATACCGCGCACACAATATACACATTCTCACAAAGAAGAATATTTTAGCTGGAACCCTTATTAATTCGAGTGATCCGGAAATAGATGGTATTAGGCCACCACAACAGTTCTCACATACCACTTATAAGGAGGAGGTTTAACCCACTGCGTTGTCCTACAACTTTCAGCTACCAATTACTATTAATCTGATATCTCGTGTGTAAGAAAATCCCTATCCCAGACATCTCATTGAGAATAGTAACTAGATCCAGTCAACAGATTGCGCTAGTGAAGCAGTGTGTCCCTAGTGCAATACTTATGGATGTGGGAGTTCTATGTTGCTGTCGCTGGTTAAACAGTGATCAGTGTTCTCAATGCCTGTGTCTCACACAGTTTCAGAACAGTTAACTTAACACTGTGTCCCCTAGCGCATAGTTACTGGATGTGGGAGTTCTATGTCGCTGTCGCTGTAAAACAGTGATCAGAGAGACTTCTAGAGCGTTTCTGAATGCCTGTGTCTCACCACAGTTCAGAACAGTTAACTTAACACTGTGTCCCCTAGCGCATAGTTACTGGATGTGGGAGTTCTATGTCGCTGTCGCTGTAAACAGTGAATCAGAGAGACTTTCTGCGTTCTGAATGCCTGTGTCTCACACAGTTCAGAACAGTTAACTTAACACTGTGTCCCTAGCGCATAGTTACTGGATGTGGGGAGTTCTATGTCGCTGTCGCTGTAAACAGTTGATCAGAGAGACTTCTGCGTTTCTGAATGCCCTGTGTCTCACACAGTTCAGAACAGTTAACTTAAACACTGTGTCCCTAGCGCATAGTTACTGGATGTGGGGAGTTCTATGTCGCTGTCGCTGTAAACAGTGATCAGAGAGACTTCTGCGTTCTGAATGCCTGTGTCTCACACAGTTCAGAACAGTTAATTAACACTGTTGTCCCTAGCGCATAGTTACTGGATGTGGGAGATTCTATGTTGCTTGAGCTGTAAACAGTGATCAGAGAGATACTTCTGCGTTCTGAATGCCTGTGTCTCACACAGTTCAGAACAGTTAAACTTAACACTGTGTCCCTAGGCGCATAGTTACTGGATGTGGGAGTTCTATGTCGCTGGTGTCGCTGTAAACAGTGATCAGAGAGAGTTCTGCGTTCTGAAATGCCTGTGTCTCACACAGTTCAGAAACAGTTAACTTAACACTGTGTCCCTAGCGCATAGTTATACTGGATGTGCGGAGTTCTATGTTTGCTTGAGCTGTTAAACAGTGATCAGAGAGACTTCTGCGTTCTGAATGCCTGTGTCTCACACAGTTCAGAACAGTTAACTTAACACTGTGTCCTAGCGCATAGTTACTGGATGTGGGAGTTCTATGTCGCTGTCGCTGTAAACAGTGATCAGAGAGAGTTCTGCGTTCTGAATGCCTGTGTCTCACACAGTTCAGAACAGTTAACTTAACACTGTGTCCCTAGCGCATACTTACTGGATGTGGGCGTTCTATGTCGCTGTCGCTGTAAAACAGTGATCAGAGAGAGTTCTGCGTTCTGAATGCCTGTGTCTCACACAGTTCAGAACAGTTAACTTAACACTGTGTCCCTAGCGCATAGTTACTGGATGTGGGTAGTATCTATGTCGCTGTCGCTGTAAACAGTGATCAGAGAGACTTCCTGGGTTCTCAATGCCTGTGTCTCACACAGTTCAGAACAGTTAACTTAACACTGTGTCCCTAGCGCATAGTTACTGGATGTGGGGAGTTCTATGTCGCTGTCGCTGTAAACAGTGATCAGAGAGACTTCTGCGTTTCTGAATGCTGTGTCTCACACAGTTTCCAGAACAGTTAACTTAACACTGTGTCCCCTAGCGCATAGTTACTGGATGTGGGCGTTCTATGTCCACTGTCGCTGTAAACAGTGATCAGAGAGACTTCTGCGTTCTGAATGCCTGTGTCTCCACACAGTTCAGAACAGTTAACTTAACACTGTGTCCCTGTAGCCCATAGTTACTGGATGTGGGAGTTCTATGTCGCTGTCGCTGTAAACAGTGATCAGAGAGACTTCTGCGTTCTGAATGCCTGTGTCTCACACAGTTCAGAAACAGTTAACTTAACACTGTGTCCCTAGCGCATAGTTACTGGATGTGGGAGTTCTATGTCGCTGTCGCTGTAAAACAGTGATCAGAGAGACTTCTGCGTTCTTCAATGCCTGTGTCTCACACAGTTCAGAACAGTTAACTTAACAACTGTGTCCCTAGCGCATACTTACTGGATGTAAGAGTTCTATGTCGCCTGTCGCTGTAAACAGTGATCAGAGAGACTTCTGCGTTCTGAATGCCTGTGTCTCACACAGTTCAGGGAACAGTTAACTTAACACTGTTGTCCCTAGCGCATAGTTACAACTGGATGTGGGAGTTCTATGTCGCTGTCGCTGTAAACAGTGATCAGAGAGACTTCTGCGTTCTCAATGCTGTGTCTCACACAGTTCAGAACAGTTAAACTTAAAACACTGTGTCCCTAGCGCATAGTTACTGGATGTGGGAGGAGTTCTATGTCGCTGTCGCTGTAAACAGTGATCAGAGAGACTTCTGCGTTCTGAATGCCTGTGTCTCACACAGTTCAGAACAGTTAACTTAACATACACTGTGTCCCTAGCGCATAGTTACTGGATGTTGGGGAGTTTCTATGTCGCTGTCGCTGGTAAACAGTGATCAGAGAGACTGTTCTGCGTTCTGAATGCCTGTGTCTCACACACAGTTCAGAACAGTTAACTTAACACTGTGTCCCTAGCGCATAGTTACTGGATGTGGGAGTTCTATGTCGCTGTCGCTGTAAACATGATCAGAGAGACTTCTGCGTTCTGAATGCCTGTGTCCTCACACAGTTCAGAACAGTTAACTTAACACTGTGTCCCTAGCGCATAGTTACTGGATGTGGAGAGTTCTATGTTGCTTGAGCTGTAAACAGTGATCAGAGAGACTTCTGCGTTCTGAATGCCTGTGTCTCACACAGTTCAGAACAGTTAACTTAACACTGTGTCCCTAGCGCATAGTTACTGGATGTGGGGGTTCTATGTCGCTGTCGCTGTAAACAGTGATCAGAGAGTGTTCTGCGTTCTGAATGCCTGTGTCTCACACAGTTCAGAACAGTTAACTTAATTAACACTGTGTCCCTAGCGCATACTTACTGGATTGTGGGCGTTCTATGGTCGCTGGTCGCTGTAAACAGTGATCAGAGAGAGTTCTGCGTTCTGAATGCCTGTGTCTCACACAGTTCAGAACAGTTAACTTAACACTGTGTCACCTAGCGCATAGTTACTGGATGTGGGAGTTCTCTATGTCGCTGTCGCTGTAAACAGTTGATCAGAGAGACTTCTGGGTTCTCAATGCCTGTGTCTCTCACACAGTTCAGAACAGTTAACTTAACACTGTGTCCCCTAGCGCATAGTTACTTGGATGTGGGAGTTCTATGTCGCTGTCGCTGTAAACAGTGATCAGAGAGACTTCTGCGTTCTGAATGCCTGTGTCTCACACCAGTTCAGAACAGTTTAACTTAACACTGTGTCCCTAGCGCATAGTTTACTGGATGTGGGAGTTCTATGTCGCTGTCGCTGTAAACAGTGATCAGAGAGAGTTTTCTGCGTTCTGAATGCCTGTGTCTCAACACAGTTCAGAACAGTTAACTTAACACTGTGGTCCCTAGCGCATAAGTTACTGGATGTGGGAGTTCTATGTCGCTGTCGCTGTAAAACAGTGATCAGAGAGACTTCTGCGTTCTGAATGCCTGTGTCTCACACAGTTCAGAACAGTTAACTTAACACTGTGTCCCTAGCGCAATAGTTACTGGATGTGGGCGTTCTATGTCGCTGTCGCTGTAAACAGTGATCAGAGAGACTTCTGCGTTCTGAATGCCTGTGTCTCACCACAGTTCAGAACAGTTAACTTAACACTGTGCCCCTAGGCGCATAGTTACTGGATGTGGGCGTTCTATGTCGCTGTCGCTGTAAAACAGTGATCAGAGAGACTTCTGCGTTCTCAATGCCTGTGTCTCACACAGTATCAGAACAGTTAACTTAAAGACTAAGTTGTAATGAGATGGGAAACGGAAAGATTTTCAAATTAGGCTATTATATACATGAACTGTTGACTAAAGACTGAAATGGCTGTGCTAATTCAAATGTGTAACAGCTAATAGTTCTGTTTCTAGGATACTTTTCTACACGATCGTTAGTATTACACCCAATCAATATGTATCCATGGTACTCCATTCTGTTCATCGTAAAAATCTAGATTGAAACCCTTCGTAGTCGTATATGTCACATTAGACTAGCTTTAAAAGGACACTTTAATGTATCTATAGATTTCAAATTGTTAACATTTATTGTTTAAAACGTAATATGATAATACTATAGGAATAAATCCTTATTTTTACCAAATACATAATAAACATAAGATTTAATAATCAATTTTTGTGATTTTATGTAATAAGCTTCCTTTAATTATTTACAATAAATCACATGGTTGTAAGCAAGAACCCTACATTGTTCTTCGTAATATACCCTGAAATATATATATGAGGGTATCCTGTTTTCAGCCCTAAGTTTGGAATACATTTTATTTCTGAAACCCTCATATGTTGGGCATTCAAAGATAAGATGTTGTACAGTCTCAATAGTAATCATAGAAAATGTTTAACATCTTGGTGTAACATTTTATTCTGTACAACATTTTATTGGTTGCAGCATGTGCTATTCTTAACCCGTCCAGTGTAATTATATAAAATATTGATGGACCGTTACAAGATTACAACGACGAGATTTTTGGATATATAGCACGGGCCTTTACCACTACAATAATACAACTGAGATAGATTCTCACACGATGCCTCATCCAGAAAGTTGAAACGTATTAATTTGGGATTTGAGGTGTTGTGTATAATCACCCAACTGGTTATTATTAGGTATAAAGAAAATATATAATTATAACGTATTATACTCTGAAATGGTCATAGGGGATGAATACTAGGATATGTAGTTTTAGGTGAGTACTGTGTGTGATTGTCCATAACCAGTTTTCAGTTTTAAATCCCCCAATAGTCAGTTATCGGACTCAGGACCCTAAATGTAAGGAAAGCCCAGACGTAAGGTGAATATAATGAATAATATATTCATAATGGAAAGCTATTTGAGTTGTACAATAGAACCAGAATTGTTATGAACTGTTTAACACTAACAAAAACAAACTTGTGGATGATTTTAGTCCCATTTACAACTAGTTGTATGTGCACAAGAAGCATGAACAGATTACGCATCCATAAATTGCGAAGCTTTTGTTGTAGTTGGTTAGAGATAACACATAGAGTGTGGCTAGCTGAACAATAACAAACGTGTTCCATAATATGCATTGTACCAGTATTGTTTGTCTCACTGTAAGTATTATTTTGGAATTGATAAGTATGAAAATATTATAGATTAGTCTTATTTGGTTGTGTTTTCTATGAAGCAATAACCATGTGGGAAATATTATGCATTCTTAATGAGAACCTAATGAGGCGTGCAAACTAATGAAAAAGAGACGTAACGGATTAAACCAGACCATATTTCACGCAGCATTAATTCGAAATTTCAAATATGTAGCCCAATTTTATTTATCAGATGTTCTACGACAGAATCAGGAGAGACGTTGCCAGCTCCACGGGTGATTTCGCTGACGCTTAGCCAAGTCCCATGGGAAGACATACATCATCGACCTCCATGTGGCCTGAAAGTGAAATGAAATTTCACACAGATTTTCAAGTTTGTAGCTCTATTACTTCTTGAGATATATCCTGTGGAAGGTTATAATATATACACACAAAAAACCGAAAATGAACTTTTCAACTCTCTGAGTAATAATAGTAAAATAAGAGACATTTCAAGCCCACAGCTCAATCAATTCTCGATGTGTATTGTGGAAAGTTAGGCTTCACTATCACCCAGCCAAATTCCATGAGAGGAGGGGGGAATGCACTATCATCGAAGGCAATGTTGCCTGTATAGAATTCAAAACATTCAAGATTTCAAGGTTATAACTCAATTACTTCTCAAGATATCCTGCGAGTAAACTGACATACAAACAATAGAGACATTCTGTTAGCATTCAGAGTGTCATGCTTGCCAACATTCAGCCATCAACAACCTTAACTGCAAAATAAGGAGATAACTTGAGAATGCTTTCTGTATTCTAGCAAAAGATTCTCGATTTACTTTCTTGGGTTTCTATTAATAAATTATCGATTCTGCTTTGAACCCATCCAAGAATTTCATGCCATTAACTGTGTAACACTATTCGAATAACAAAAAAAAGATAAAGTTCAAATATTCAATCTATTATGAGCAAAAAAAATATGATGTAGATAAGTTAATTATAGTTCGGAAATTGTGAAGACGGAGGTGAAGGATGGAGATGCAACATTCATTACAAGAGCTCTTTAAAATATAGCATATGACATTGTAAAATACATTATGCAATATAACATAACGGGCGAACTGGTCTTATAATCTTTTTTACCTTTCATAATATACTATACATTTGTCCGACACTTTTACAACTTTTACCACGTTGTGTGTGTTATTACAATAAACTTCATTTTCTACTCTGTATATCTTGTACAGAAATGTTTTTTCTTTAAAGCATTTTCTTATTTTTAATAACTGATACCGAACGGTATCACTATATTTTAAATTATATTTGAATTTGTATACGAAGAATATTTTGGAGACTATTGCGAAGAAACGCTATTAAACAAATGTAAGTAGATTTACACAAGATCATTTTCGTCATCACCTTCAAATACAATTTTCTTGCTGGTCAATTGTAGGAATACATCTGGAGTCCTAACTTTGTTTGTACTTATTAGTTTTAAGTTTTATATACTTTTACAGTGCTCTACCTTACATAGTACAGTATGCACTGGAAACTTTAGCCATTACAAAAAGACTCCATCCTATATCCAAACTTCCATTTTCACTAGTGGAATGGTACTATCTGGCAGGATTCATTGGGCGCCGCTTCTGGTTATCAATTGTCCTACAATAAATCTACACCTGATTACTCGCGGTATCTAAAACTGTGGTGCATACGAAGTTTCCTGTGTTCTATATTACCTGCAAGTTACTAATGCACCTATGACAGAGAGATAACCGGTTCTAAGTTCTGACCTTAGAACTAATACAGGCCTACAACGTTCTGTGACGTCCTTCTCTAAGTTATATCTCTGACCGGCGGCCTCCATTTAAACTGAATAATTTGAAATGAACATCTTGTATATGTAGTATATTCAGAAAGAAAGTTCTAAATTGTATTTAACGCAAAAATCCAAATACTTTTTCTGTTTTTTTTTAGTCTGCTTTAAAAATCTGTTCTCGTGAATTTCAATTTAAGGTGTTTCTCTTGTATAGTCTAAATCTTGAAAAACTCAGCACTAGCGCGGAAAGATTTATTAAATTAAAAATAAAAAGATAACCGCTTCCAAAATTTAAGAGCAGTAGTAAATTAAAATAATGTTTAAAATGTTTTACAAACTGTAAAATTTAGATTTTCGTAATAATAAAGATTGATGTGATTGAATTCCATTGATTTTACAGTATAGCCTAAACGATAAAAAATTATGGTTGCCTGTAAAGTCGGTTTTACGGGCGAAGATTTTACGTGACAACGTCTTTTTCTCGGTAGAATATTTATTGATATGAATATTATTAAATTGCACAATAGGAACAAGGAATTGAATGAAAATAAGAATTGCACAAATTTTAACTATAGAAATATATTTTGTTTACTAAAACATTGTACATAATTTGAAATTAATTAAAATTTGTTATTGTAAATGGTAAAGTTGAATAAAACATTTACTAAAATTGGAATTTGAAATTCTTGCTAAACACAGTTAAATTCTAACTCCGCGCGTGGTGATTGGTCGGTTTAGTTCGTTTGTTTGGTCGCACTGTTATGACAGGTTAGAGGTTATAATTTGTTATTTTAAATGTTTGACTAGCAATACGCGCTGTTTCTTCTCAATCGACTGAATTACGATTGATTGCAGAGTGATTTAAACTAATAATTTACTTAACACTATCAACATTTGTCAATAGTATGACATAACCTATAAACTCAGTTTCTCAACTTTTGTGTCAATCTAACAATTAATCAATCAATCATAGTTTACGATAATGAAATATCAGTGTACAATACACATCAAGGTTATTTACCTTTATTGTTGTAGTTGTTGTTAATGACGAATCTAAGCACTCCACATTTTCACGAATAAACATAGTTATCTGCTTTATCCCGTGCGGCGGACCCACAGTTATCTGCTTTATCCCGTGCGGATCCCGTGCGGCGGACCCACTGGACGGGCATCGTAACGTTACCGGGCGTTACACTTTTTCTTGAGTGACTCCGAGCCGCAACCTAATTTAAGACGTTGTCACGTCAAAAACTTTGCTTGGTTATATTATTAGTAATAATTATAATACAGAATAAAATACAAATTTAAAGTTTTGTTTGCACCCCATTTATCATATTAAAATGTAATTTAATTTTATAACGTTAAAGTCATGCACTAAAAAAGTTCTTTACGTCCTAAGGGTTGTTTTTGTGACGTTGAACATGATCAAAACCAAGATCAACATACCCTATGTCGCATATATTATGCATGCTGTGACTGTACAAATTTCGCTATACTCTAGCTATACTACAAGAAGTGCAAGCTAATGTTTACAAAGAAAATAACTGGGACTACACCATATTATCGTCAGTTGAGCCCTCGCAGTCTCTGGGCGACCGGACTCACAACTGGGCTGAGAAAAGGAACATGTTTGTTATTAGGTTGCTATCAAATTTAAATAATTTCTTTGTAATTATACAGTTAGTATAATATATTAGTATAATATTAAAACAAGTCACATATAACCAATATAATTTAAAAATTAATATTACTAAGCTAATTAAATTATAAGCTTACATTGGTCTTATTATAATAAACCCGAACGATGATGGTAACGAAACAATAGTAGAATAAATAATGTTGTAAACAAACTTACTATAATCATATAAGATTTTCAAGATGAGAAATGTTATTCAAAAGAAACAAATAATTAAAAGGAATGGCAATCTTGAAATCTGAACTAATCTCTGATTCCAGCGCACTCTGGTGTAGTACTCTCTCTAGCCTATAGAGAGCTGTCTTTTGTTTGCCGGACCTATAGAATCTGAACCCTGATACCAGTCTTCATGAACCAAAATCTGAATGCATCATGTGACAAAACATCTCAAAAAATATTTCATTCCTTCAAAGATATCAAGTAAAATGTATGATAGATGCAAATTTTCACTACTATACCTTACATAATAACAATATAGACTGCTCTAATAGTACATGGAAATGCAGAGAATGTGTAAAACAACATTATATATATATATATATATAGACTAGAAAGAATAGAAAAAAGGAACATAAAAATTCTCTATATTCCGTCTTAAGACATTTTCAAGAGATGTAGGTAAATAAGTAAATATGTCAACAATACATATCATAATAACATATCATATTATTAACATATGATATGTATATTATCATATATGTACACACACACGCGCGCGCGCGCGTGTAATTGTTTATTCGACACAGATAATAATGACAAAGTCTAGAAAGTTCAGGTCGACTATGACACGTTAATTTGATTCCATCAACGTTAAAAGTGGCTCTTAATTTCGGCTCTTAGTTTCCCGAATCATCGAGTCACTATTAATATTGACCTTTTCTAGGGAATATTAGACTACAGAGGTCACTGAGAGCCATTCACACAAAATCATTAATCTCAAGTTAGCGCCACTTTTAGGCTACACATGCCTGTACAAGCGCTCACTTTTGCATTGTATCAATTTATAACATTGGATTGATGTTATCTCTTATTCAACTAATACATTCAAAGGTAATATTTTGAATAAACTATATGTATTATGTTCAATCAATTTTAAAGTGTACGCACGTGTTGCTATGTAACAAGGCAACACCAAGAGTTTCATATTAATTCTAGAATCAATAGCCTCATAACATCACAGTTTTGATACCTCAAGTGAGAGAATGTTTTCAGTTCGGGTAGTAGAGCTCCTCAAGGAGTGTGCGGCTCCACACTACAACTGCACACTTAATACTTAGAACTCAAATTAGTTCAAGATTTACCACAGAACCGTCTGTTGCAGACTTTACTGATCGATGGTTTAATTTGTACTGTTTAAGAGCAGATTTCTTCACCAACTAAATTTTAATTATTTTGTTTTATAAAAAATATTTTACAGTTAATTGCCTTGAACAAGATTGCCTTCTAGTCATCACGCCTGTGTTCTTGACACATAAACATATGCTGTATATTTAAGTAGTTTGTTTACTAATAAGTCTTTCAATAATAATGCATATAACATAATTGAATAAAAAAATTATTATTATCGATCAAACGTAATACATTTAGTTTAATTTATTTAAAATCCTGACTATAAAGTAAAAGAACATTAAACTACAGCAGATATCAATTAATTGCATCGCACTAATTTTTAAATTTACTGTAGTACAATATAGAACTATAAGACCGAACTTGGTAATAGCGTGAATAAATAGCTTAGCAAACGAATTTGGTATAATTATTATATTTCATTATAATATGATGACGTTGTGGTACGTATTTAATCTGCATGTCGCTTTCCTACAAAAGCACATTGGATTCCCGCTAAAATCTAATGATTTATGGAAACAGCCCAATATCGTTGCCAATATCACACAATGGCTATACAGTGATTGTTAGTAAAACTGAACGGCTGTTTGGACAAAAGCATGGCTCGTGCTGCCAATTTGATATCGAAATCAGCCACACCAAAAGGATGTACTGTAGTAGGGGCATCACTTGGCACTCGAACACTGCTCTTGTTTCTGCCTTGTAGTAGCGTTATTTATTAACATATCCTGCCTTTTTAAACTTAAATATAATAAATCCCGATTCTATAAAGTGTACATTTAACGTTTTTAATTCAGTGCACATAATTTGAACTGTATTTGAAAAGTATTAAAAATGCTCTAGTAGAAAATATACATTTAATATTAATTTTCAAAGTCAATAAATTATTAATTTTCTTTTCAGTAAATTGATTTAGTCATACAAATGCTATATGATCGCAGGATAATTATTTTATACTGCCAATAATCCAGTAATCCGTAGCAGTGCAATGAATGAAATTTTTCATTTTGTCTAATTATGTAATACCCATTATTCTGTTGTATGTTGTTTATTGGCTTGGGAGATTGTACTTGTACATACTATTTTGGCGAAGATGCTGCACAGGCTCGTCGCACTGTTTAAATATGGTTTAGTATTTACAAATAAGTATTTTGAAATTTGATTGTAAATAATTACTGAAAAACCCCACCCCCCCCCCCCCCCACCCCCCCCCCCCCCCACCCCCCCCCCCCCCCACCCCCCCCCCCCCCCACCCCCCCCCCCCCCCACCCCCCCCCCCCCCCAGAAAATTTTAAAAATATTAAAAATTTATTTTTTAGAAAAATATTAGAGAAAAATTAATTTTAGCAAACGCCAAATAAACAACTTGTAATTACAAGCAAGACGTCCAGTAAAAAAATTAATAATCAGTAACAGGAAAACATAATAAGTTTGAAAAAATTGTGATTGTTTCAATAAACGGACTAATTGAAAAAGCCAATATCTAAAGGCCATAATGATCAATACAACATGTTCCCATAACAACTCAGTCACTCATCAATCTGATGATACACATGAATTATAAGCAATATTCTGCCAAGAACACAAACACAATTTGGTTTAGACCTATTGAATTTGGTTCAATTTCGTTGTTGCAAGATCCCTATTTGTATGTCAGCATTTGAAAAAATATATTTTCTATTAATGGTTTTATAAATAGTTAAAGTACACTACAAAATTCAATTTTATAGTAGTATTTTTTTATTCTGATTTTTATAGTGGCTTTGTGAAGAATTATGTTGAAATAGATAAATTGTGTTTATGTAGATGATAATATGTCAAAAGAGTTGATGAGTTGTCGTCACAAATTTTATTATTTGTTTATACTTTTTAGTGTTCTCGAGTTGCGGATTGTTGCAGAACTGCAAAAAATCTACTATTACTTTGACTGCGTCTTTCTTTTCTTGTAGACGAGAATAATACGCCTTGCAGTTATATACTCTCTTTTGTTATTTATATTGAAATTCAATTGACTGTTACGTTAAAAACCCATGTCAAATGCATAAATATTACCTCAGGACTATTCAATCGTATGTAGTTCATTATTTTACGCGCATTTAATAATATAAATAATGCATATGACTATACAAGCTATTTCAAACAGATTTTACTATTTTATAAATAAAATGAGTCTCTAAATGTGTAGCTAAGTGGTAATCTCGGGAACGGCGCTAGATTGATTCGGCTAATTCTCTTTTGCGATATATCTTGGAGTCCAAGGAAGGAGTTTATGAAGAGAAAAATGGGAAAAATTACTATTTTAGAATTTGAAGTAGTGATTCAGAAAGTACAATAAAGCATAATAAATATAAATATAAGCTATTAACTTACTGCTGGTAGCATACGTTAAGGATAAAATTGGAAAACCATTGAATACATTTTGATCGATTTGAAGGAAAACAATTTTTGACAATATGAGATATATTTATGCTCTTCAATATGGACTGGAATAGGATCAAGAACACCTATGCTACATACATTACAGTCTGTATGAAGTAACCTGTCTCCTGAGCCTCCGTCTACCTATGACTGGCCCGGACCTGTGACTGCGGCACCCTGTAACGGCCGCAGCTGATTTCCTAATTAGTTACCTTTTAGATTCCCACTAGCTTAAATAATTTTTGCCTGAATCATAATTTCCTAAATTAGTTCTAATATTTGAGATTACATAACAAAATAAGAAACAACAGTACTAAAACAAGGGAAAATTTTATAAAAAAAATTTGGTTTTGTGTATCAATATGACAATGAAATTGGATTATGTTTTGGCTCATTGTTATAGTTTTATATTTGCACGTAAATATGAGAGTAACACACACTTAATCTCCTAATAGCTGATACATTCTCACACTTACTTTTAGACGAAGGATATGGAAAATTACAGGAGTAAGAGGATAGTTCTGGCAAATAATCATGAAAGTCTTTGTGAGGTTGATAAAAACTTAGACAGAATAGTGAAACAGTGTTCATATATCATGTCAATGATACCGTCATATCATGTTTGAATTTAAGTCAGCAGTTCTCAGGGTGTAACACTGATTATCTACGATAGTGAATAAAGTTGAAGGAAGATCGTTAAAAATAGCTGGGGTTCAGGAGTTCGTGTTTCTCTCACGGTCAGCTAGCTCTATGTGACCTACTCTTGAGTAAACTCTCGTCTGGTGATTCTGTGCACAAAATGTCATAAACAGGTACAATATAAGACGACAATCTTAGAATGACTCATTTATTGCAGTATTCAATAAACATTAATAGTTAGCATATAAGAAATGATATAAATCGAAAATCCAATTTTGTCACACACGTGAATCAAACATAGATGAAACATATATTGGAAATATTAATATTAATTATTAATTATTATGATGTTTTGAGTGTTTATCTGTAATTTTTGTTCTCTAACAAAAGCATACTGAATTAAATCTTAGTTGATTTGTGGGAAAAAACATATCATCGTTGCCAAAATCAAACAAAGTCCAATACAATGAGTATTACTTAAACTGAAACTGCTGTTTGGGCAAATGAATTGTCGCACTGCCAATTACATTTTTAAATCAGCACTACCAAAATGATGCAGCAGGGCCACTACTGTGTTGATCACTTGGCATCCAAACATGGCTCCTGTTTTTGTCTTCAATTAGCGTTATTTATGACACCATCCTTTGTTTTTCAGCTTTATTATAGGGAAATGCAATGTCCTACTCTGTAAAACGCATTTATCAGTTTTTATAATTGTATGGCAGACAATTCTTTGCTTTTAAATAAACAAAAACTGAAATAAAACATTTAGGTTTAGTAGAGTGTTAAGAACCATTATTGCTAGTTTGAAGCACCACATTGGTTTTAAGGGATTAACCACTGAATCAGACAGTCTTCAATAGAAGAGGGACCAGCGGACTTGTGAACCAACAGATGTGGCTGACAGGAACACAGGTTGGTGGATATAATCAGCGCAATGAACACATTATGTATGTCTACTACAGATAAACAGATCGTCCAATAATCTTGTCTGTATCATTATGTATGTTTCAAACTGTCGAACGTTTCTTATCATCACGCATTATTAGTCAATAAACTAGTCAAATATACAGTTATTAAGAAAGTATGCTTGCTACAATTGTTTTTATTGTATTGTTGCTTCTAACACATGTTTTGGAATTATGCCATAATCACAGAGTTTGTAAAAATGAACTCTTTAACACTAGGTTTATACATATGGAATAAAAAACAATGTTGAAGATGTTGATTACAATGTGATTTTGACTGATAGTAAGACTAGAAATTAGAACTGTAAATCATAAAAAATTGAGATCCGAGAAGAAAGTCAGAAATAGTTCAGCTGGGATCAGCGTACAGATTCCTACTGTGATATAGAGTAGAACGGAAAAAACCATCAACGATGAGCTACGTACTAACTAAAATGCTATTGAACCAGTTAATTGATATTTTTAGTATTCAATTATCATAGTTGACATAACTCAAGCTAGGAAGTTGGTGATTGCACATTCTTGACTTAACTTGTATCTCGTTAAATAGAACTGCACATTAAAGTACAAAAAATATTAGTCCTGTGGTTGAAACTTGGATTCGACTTTATCGTTTTCTGCTTCAAAGTAGAAAATTATATATATATAAGGCTTTTGCAACCAACCATTAGGTAGTATGGGACTCAACAAATGGGTACTTGTCAGTACAACAATTTTGCAGAAGAAACCGCAAGTAATGCCGAATACTACAAAACACGACGTTGATTACTAGAGCCGCGTACTGAGAACTGGCAGCTGACACGACTACACTATTTACAATACTCGATATTTATATTTATGATTAATGACATTTGGGACTATTTTTGGGTAGTATTTAACGTAAGTAAATAAACATCGTATAACCGTTTTTGTTAGACTGAAGGTTTAAATTGGATATTTTTTTATACTAGATATATGGTATGTCACAATAAAGCTATATATATATATATATATATATATATATATATATATATATAGAACTTCGAAGATGTCTCGAGCGCTTTCGTGAGAAGGTTTATCGCGTACAATGAGTTAGTCTTGTATTATAGAAATGTGTTAATATTATAACACCAGTAACCTAATTATTCTTTAAAAAAATGTTTAACCAACATTCAAGAAACGTAATTCTTCTACTAATTTAGGACGAGACATATACGTACAGAAACGTTATCATTCCGATCCATACATAATTTTGTAATTCATCCGGATAATAATGGCTGGAGCAGCTGCAGCAATCTGTGCGCGTCACTTTAGTCAGTCAACTGTTACAATATTTCTGCACTAACCAGGAACATTTCATATAGTTTATAACTATCACACGTGCGACAAGGCAGACAATATCTGAGACTGGAGCAGCTGCAGCCATCTGTACCTAGTCACTTTAGTCATTCAACTGTTACAATATTTCTGCACTAACCAGGAACAGTTCATATAGTTTATAACTATCACACGTGCGACAAGGCACACAATATCTGAGACTGGAGCAGCTGGAGCCATCTGTGCCTAGTCACTTTAGTCATTCACCTGTTACAATATTTCTGCACTAAACAGGAACAGATTATATAGTTTATAAAAAGACGTACGACTTGAAGCCAAACAACTGATAGAGAAGCTCCAGTCTTTGGAAATGACCATGATGATTTGTTTTTGGAATAAAGTACTCATGAAGTTTCATGACATCAGTGTACGACTTCCAATCTGAAGATGGAGACTTAGATCAGACAGCACTTTCGTACGAGCTCCTAGAGTCTTTTCTAAGTTCATTAAGAAATGAGGAACAATTTTCTAACTTTGAAAGTGAGGCAAAGCTTATGTGCAATTCTCAAGAGTACAAACAAGACAATACAAGGAAAAAGAAACCAAAAATCCCTTTTGGAGAAGCAAAGATGGGCACACTGAGTTTGATGGGCGGAAATAATTCCTGATAAATTGTTACTACAAAGCAATTGATACACTCCTAGGGCAACTAACAAGGAGAAAATCAATTTATGTCACACTACGAGACTCCTTCAACTTTTTATGGAATTTGAATAAAATTAAGAGTTCAATCTTGAAGGAAAAGTCAACAAAGCTAATGAATGAATATTCAACAGACCTAGATGATTCATTTCCAGATGAGTGTTTGTATCTTCAAAAATTTTTAAAAGATGATAATACATTCTATGAAGAGGAAAATGTACTGTCAGACAGAATGGAGGAAAAGAAGAAAGTCAAACCGACCGGGACTAAAGCCTACAGGCTATTGAAACATGTAAAAACCCTAAAACTTGAATCTCTTTTTCCGAACGTGGAAGTGGCATTGCGGATCTTCTTGAGCATGGCGGTGTCTAATTGCAGCGGAGAAAGATCCTTTTCTGCTCTTACTCGAGTCAAGAATTATTTGAGTTCGACTCTACGGCAAGAAAAACTCCAGGCACTCGCTCTCTTATTTATAGAAAGTGACTATGTACAGCTCGTTCCGTTTGATGACTTGATCGATGCGTTTGCCTCATCAAAAGCACGGAAGAAAGACTTTGTTTAATCAGGGAATATATCGTCATGAAAAAATAAAAAGTTCTTTTGTTAACAGTAGGCCTAATAATTTTATAGTTCTAGCTCATTGTTTGTTATTGTGATTAAATGTTCAAGTCACCAAGTTGTATACCAAAGTCTAATGTCATTTCTATGTAACATAATGTACTTGAATAAACCAGAGAAAGTTGATGGACCAATTTGACCATGTTCATTGATTTATTATAAATCCTTTTCAGTGATTTACAGTTAAAACGCTAATTAAACAGGCTATACGTAGCTACTAAGCTTTCTTATTAAAATGGACAACAATAAAATCTCCATTATTATGGCAGCATTTATACTGAAGTAAGAGATAAAATTCACATAATTTGAACAGCCTTAAAATTACAGTATGCATTTTAATTTATTTTGAAAAAAATAAGCCTACAGATTTTTTGAAAGTAACATTACAAAGTGCTGAACTTTGAATTTTGTGACTATTTAATGATAGTAATCTACAAAAAATGTATAAGAATTAAAAACTCATGTAAGGTTTGGCTGTAGCTAGGACACATTTTTGTATGTCCTACAAAAACCAGTGGTAAATAAGAACCCTTGATTCTCTTTAAAGAATGTTACCTACAAGTCTACAACAATAGACCATATTCCATTTTAAAGATACAAATAAATGCTCAGCAGTAAGCATCCTTTCCCTTTGCAAGTTTGCACTTTCTATAATTTTGCTGTTTTTGTTCGTTTGTTTGTGTGTTTTTAGGAAATGACAGCAAACAGCATAGTTCTTTTAACCGTTGAATTTGAACATATTACATAGCAGTTTATACATACATGTATCATTAGACCTTTGAACAATAATTAAAGTTTATAGTTAGTTGCTGAATGTTGTTCTTTTCCTAAAGTTTAATACTCTAAATGGTCTCTCTCTGTAATGGTCTTTAAATTTAAGTAAGTTGAAATTTTATTACAAAAATATAATATGGCCGCTATACAGCAGAACACTTTTTATTATTGAAAATTGACAGAGGGAAGCCGGCCGGAAACCGTTGGGGGGGGGGGGGGCGCGAAGTACAAGATAGCCTACGGGCGCCAAAAACCTTAATCGGGCCCTGACTATCACACGTGCGACAAGGCACACAATATCTGAGACTGGAGCAGTTGGAGCCATCTGTACCTGTCACTTTAGTCATTCACCTGTTACAATATTTCTGCACTAATCAGGAACAGTTCGTATAGGTTATAACTATCACACGTGCGACAAGGCAGACAATATCTGAGACTGGAGCAGCTGCAGCCATATGTACCTAGTCACTTTAGTCATTCAACTGTTACAATATTTCTGCACTAACCAGGAACAGTTCATATAGTTTATAACTATCACACGTGCGACAAGGCACAAAATATCTGAGACTGGAGCAGCTGCATCCATCTGTGCCTAGTCACTTTAGTCATTCAACTGTTACAATATTTCTGCACTAATCAGGAACAGTTCGTATAGTTTATAACTATCACACGTGCGACAAGGCACACAATATCTGAGACTGGAGCAGTTGGAGCCATCTGTGCATCGACAGTTTAGTCAGTCAACTGTTACAATATTTCTGCACTAATCAGGAACAGTTCGTATAGTTTATAACTATCACACGTGCGACAAGGCACACAATATCTGAGACTGGAGCAGTTGGAGCCATCTGTACCTAGTCACTTTAGTCATTCACCTGTTACAATATTTCTGCACTAAACAGGAACAGATTACAGTATATAGTTTATAACTATCACACGTGCGACAAGGCACACAATATCTGAGACTGGAGCAGTTGGAGCCATCTGTGCATCGACAGTTTAGTCAGTCAACTGTTACAATATTAGTGACAATATATCTTCACTAACCAGAAATAGTTGATATAGTTTATCTCTACTGTATCACACTTGTGACAACGAAGACCATATCTGAGATGGCAAGCTGCAGCCATCTGTGTCTCGTCAGTTCAGACAATTAACTGTTATAATTTACTGAAATACGTTCGACCTGAGAACTTTGTTAACTTATTTATTAGGTTACATTATGAATACGTACTTTTGTATTTGAGTGGAAATTATTTAATGCACAAATCAAACATTTAAAATTTAAATAGCACTTCATTATTTTAAATACTGTAATAAAAACAGTACAGAGATTTCAACATGGTTTCGTCAATCAGAGTAATTTTGAAATTCTGTACGTATTATTAAAAACTATTTAAAACCGTAATTACTACGTTTACTCGAACATTATATACTGTAAAATTTTGATATCATGTGATCGATGGAACGTATTCTTACTCATTGATAATAAATTAACTAGAGAAATAAGTTTTTTTTATTGATATGCAGTTGTGGACAACAGCATACTCTATATTTTCTGTCTTCGAATTATGTTTTCTTCTTAGTAGACTTCGTTGACCTTTAGTTTTGTGTATCCCAGGGATATATTTTAAAATAACATACAAATAAGTTTTATTAGTTTATTGGCACAAAACAGTTCTAACCGTTACATGTTATTTTTTAAGTGTGATATAATTTTCATTTAGGTAGTTAATTCAGAAATTAATTAATATTTTGATAACTGTAATCTAGTTCTACAAACAGCCGTTACTCCCTCATCACTGATTCTGTGAGCATTAAATAATATGAAAGTAATTGTTATGTCACGATTAAATCCAGTTAAGCTTTATCTTATTTTCAATCATGTAAGCTCGATTTTTAATTGGAAAATGAAAGCTGACATCACTTTTTGAAAATTTTAATTTTGTAATCCACCTCTTCATTTACAAATTATACAATGGTACAATGGTAATCTGATATGCCTGTACAAAGATTACCAATTCGCATCCAAATACGACTTTCCACTTTCTGTGACTGATGGCGACGCAATGGTTTACTACGTAATAATGCGTGATTTTCAAATGCAATGAGTTACTTCACAATTTGTTATGAACGCATGTCAATCCGTAAGGGAAATCCTAATAAGATTTTAATAGACTAAATTGCATTTTGACCGACTACCTCCTTCTAAATTTAAGTTTTTATGACATTGCACAAATTATAAATGTGTTTTTGATACTTAAGTTGGTGTTTAATGTGATAGTTTTTCATAATCTTATAACAGATCAGCTGGCATACAATTCAAGTTTTTTTCAGAGGGTTATCTCAAACTTTGTTGATAGTAGGCTACTTATAACTTTGTTTCCGCATAAAACAAAACATAGTTTCATCTTAAGATTGATAATTTATTTTATATTTCTAGTTTTGTGTATATTATCTCTCAGCGGGGTACATTTCAAACTGGCTACATAGATAATTTTGCATAACATGTAATGGCTCGCCTTGTCTGTCATTGACCAGACGTCAACGCCTTTGGCCGCATTCCCATGTCCGCGATTGTTATGGCATGATCTTAGCATCGGTCGCCGTAGTTCCCTGTCTGCCCACTTGGTTCGAGTCGTGTAGGAGTTTGCTCGTTTTGGGGACCAAGTTCATGCCGTTTCCCTTTTTCTTTAACATTATTTATAGGTTGCTATTGATCAAGGTGAGGATTTAGTTCCCCTTGTACCGCCTTAAGTGTTTTTGTGGGCTTTGGTCCCCTCGACCCTCGTTTAAATGTAGTATGGAAATTTCTCGTTATACTTTACCCCCTACTACCTTGATGCTGAGTTAGTCTGAGTGTGGTAATTGTGTTTGTTTGTAATCTATATTGTGTATTCCAATTCATCTTACTTCCATAGAAAGTATGTCTCGCCACTGTGACAATTAGTTCGAGAGGAAGAGACATGCCAGTACTTGTGCCGAGCAGCTGTGTGGCAGATGAAGAAATTCCTGTACTTCTGCCGTGCAGTGTGGTAGAAGAAGACATGCCAGTACTTGTGCCGAGCTGTGTGACAGGTGAAGACATGCCTGTTCTTGTGCCGAGCTGTGTGACAGGTGAAGACATGCCTGTATTTGTGTCGAGCTGTGTGACACATGAAAACAACTGCCGTATATGATATTTTTACAATATTTATGCTTAAGTATAACGTTTCTTTCGGATAAGTCTGCTAAACCATCCTGTACCCGAATTCGTAATATAAATTGTTAAAATTCTAGACTTTTTGGTCAGTAATAATTTTTTTACTATATCCAAAAGAGATGTTTTTTTAAAACCAGAAATTAAGACCTAATTAACCTAAAGACCTAATTAAGAACCTAGTTAAGACAGGTTTGTACAGAGTTCTGAAACACGTTTAAACATCAAATGTATGATTATCCAAGTTTATACAATGTTTAAGGGGGCTGGCCCAGTATCGCAATCACGTTTGCATGGTTTTGGAAAAACAATTTTGTATTCAGTCAAATATTGCCCAATTTGTTGAAAACTTTCAGGTTAAGTCAAAATAGACTTTTTATACACACTTAAGAAAAAACAAAATTGTAAATATAAAATTTATTATTTTTTTTAATTTTTGTTTTTTTTTTGCAAAAAAAATCTTTAGTCTAATGGTTTTAATGATAAATAATCTACCTTATGAGATAATTTCACAAAATAAAATGTATCTTGTTCCTAGGCAATAGTTTCTTGGCCTGAACTAAAAATATATAAAAAAATGTACAAATAAAAAAAATTACTGAATTTTAAAGTAGTTTTACCAAAAAAAATTGACTTTTTTAGAAGGTAAATAGGCTTGGAATATAAGAAATACTTTACTCACCATTTTAATTTTAGTTCAAGCCATTTACACAGCTAAAATGAAGATCTGGTGAAAATTTGGTGAAGATTGCTCCAATACTTTTGGAGTTATGATTTAAATAATAGGAAAAAAAACAATGTTTCGGGAAATCGCAAAACAAACATATTTTATTGATAAATTTACTAAAATGGTACTCTAAAATCCTCCAGCAGCATAAGAAACACCTTCCTTTTCCTTGTCTTGACTTTCCTTTTTCTATTCTAAGCCTTCTCCTTGCTCTCCTTTCTTCCAGACTTGCCAACATAGTTCTTTTATTTGCGTCGCGCAGTCGTCGAACGTCAAAAAGTCTCCATGCAGCTGTTGAAGTGTTTTCCGGGTTTGATTTTCAAGTGGTCTAGCACTTTTGACTTTGCATTATTCCCTTCATTTAAATATCAGGGAAGCTTCATGAGCAGCTATTTCCACAATATCCCTTCCTGCAAATCCTTTTTTTAGGACACAGTGACCACAAAATACTGTTGAAACTTTCGTTTGGAGTTCTGTGTTTTTCCCATAAGACATCTTTGGAGGAGGTTTGGCATTGTTAGGTCTACAAATATTGGTTTTATCTCCAGCATGATGGCTTTGGGGATAGTGTTTTTATGTTTAAAAGTCCCAAGACTGTTTGAAGCAACTGCTTGTTGGTATAAAAGACTGGAAAATAGAATCAAAACAAAGTCTTGTCTGACATACGTTTACACTTTTACCTGTAACTCAGCCAAAAAAAAATCGTAATGCCCATGATATTTACATCAAATTAATTGAAAATAAACAAGAAAAAATTAAAAAAAATATAAAAAAAATTGCAAAAATTCAGCCCCCTTAAAGTTCAACAGAGAAGCTGTTTTCAAATTGAAATAAGTTCTAAATTACCTGTTAATATGTAGTATATTGGATTTAAATGAGCAGAATGGTTTACAAAAACAGAAATGAGACTATTAAATTAAATAAGTCGTTATGTATTGTTATATTGATTTTGAAATCACTTCCTTAGACAAAAAAGTACTTTTTGGATTTGATTTTGTAGGGATCCATTACATTTTGTAAATGTAAGGAAAACTGTAGTAGTTAAAACTTCCCCTAGTAAAATACGGAATTTCTTTATTTTTTGAGATCAACCACCCATGAATCACACATAATATCTTCAAAATGATTCGTCAGAGAGACCAGTGGACTATGAAACAACGGTTGCGGCTGACGGGTGGACCGTAGTAGAACACATATTGGTTGATATAATCAACGCATTGAACACATCATGTCTGCTACAGAGGACCAGGCCTGACCAATATTATTGTGTCTTGTGTAGTGAAATATGTTCAAACCATCACTCTTACTATGTATTCTCAATCAAAATAGAAGGAAATACAATAATTTGGAAATATGTAAAAATATTACTTTTTAAGCAAATCATATCTAAAATTTCAATGGAAATAAGTTCAACGTAGCTGTAAGAAATCCAGAAATCAGACGATTGATATAGGACGGAGAATGACGTTGGAGTTAAGAATGAAAGTTTGTCGTTTCGTTAAGTACTGTTCAGTACTCAATACCTAATAGATCGAAGTGATAATGTGTATCCTTCCTAGGATTAGCAGAGGATTAGTTTCATTCTCAAATTATAAATATTACCGATTTGTAAGTTACTGCATTCAGTTATAACTTCAGAGCTTAGAATATTGTAAATTATCAAATGAAAACTATTATAAAATATGTTGTTCATATCATTACGGTACATAATTTTTTATTAGAATTTCATTTACAATAAGCCTCAAACAGAGTACAATTCTTGCTAATTATTAGATAACCAGCTTAAAGAGGAGTCTTGTTTAACCAAAAAATGTAATTTGAATGTAGGGAGAAGTGACCACAGGGGTAATGAAACTTGGAGCTATATTAATTACAGAAATAATGTAAATAATATTTTTAAGTAAATCGTTATGTTTTTCAGATCGAAACAAATTAAACTCAGAAAGAAATATATTGAAAAGGTGTTACGAAACTTAAGTCACAAAGAATGAGTTTACAAAGTTTTCAGATGTATCAATAATTTCAGTATATCTGACTGACTGAAACTGATGAGACACAGATGGCTGCAGCTGCCGCAGTCTCAGATATTGTCTGCCTTGTCGCACGTGTGATAGCTATAAACTATACAAACTGCTTTTGGATAGTGCAGAAATATTGTCACTAATACTGTAATGGAGCGTTTGAAAGCGTATACCGTTCAGGTTTAGAAATAACACCATGCATTCTTGTGTTCACGAATACTTATTGATTACAATTAAAAAACATGATTATCATAAAAAAGATGAACTAGTCAAATTTTCAATAAATAATATTTACTTTTACAATATTAAACGAGATTTATCTATATAAATTCTACATCTTAGAAGACCAACCGGTTACTCAGAGGCACAGAGCCACTCCGAGGCAGAATTTTAAGTGGCCACCTATCCCAACTATCCTGCCAGCAACAGAGGAAACATCGGCTGCCGACGCAAAAGTGACAGTAGCCGCTCCAGCCCATCAACTATCCTGCTAGGAAGTATCGCTGTGCAGTTGACCGCCCTCACCTGGGATCGTCTCCGAGGTAGTATCCATCTGCGGCCTAATCTCCAGCTGCTAGACAGACACAGTTGACCGACGAGCCATTGAGCTTGTTGCTCAGAATCTGCCCAAAGATGAAGAGGAGAGAGCTAACGAGGCCATCCTAGAGACCATCTTATCACCAGGTTATCCTTTACGGCTCTGTAGAGCAATGAATGTAATGGTGATATGTGTTTGTTAAATTCATATAAATAAATGAAGTAACTAATTTTTAATTTAAACAAAATTGACCTGACTGATAATACAAGTCAGGCCGTTCTATCTAGGCGATTTGATCAATTTTCTTGACAAGAATGTTTAAACTGTAATATACAGAAGAATTAGAAAATAACTCCCACCTTATTATAATCGTAGTCTAAATGTATGAGATTCATTAAAATCATCATAAATTTCCATTGAAGGTGGTGCAATTGGTTTTTAGTTAGGATAGTTAAATAATTTAGGTCGTAGTTCTGATCATTTCCTTGAAGACGAAAAAACTGAAAAAAAATTTTCTCTGCCTAAGAGGAAGTACAGGTATTTAAAGTATGAAATTTGAATCTTCCGGTTTTCGAGATCTCTCTTCATGGGAGCTATAATTTTATAGTACGAGTAGATCTTGGTAACTAGAAGATTCTAGCTTGTTACCCTTCCAAACTCGGGAGACATACATTCCTGAAAGAATCCGGCAAGAGGTCATAACCGACCTTTTTTGAACTAGGAGCTGCATCCTATAGAAGATCTCCATCACTTGAAGCTCCAAGAAACTCTCCAGCACTTGCACTGTTGAAATTCCCATCCTCTACGAACTCACAATCTCTTAAACCTCCTTAGGGAGTTACGAAGATTCTCGAAATTCTCGACAACTAAGAGACTTCGGCCTTTTATAATTCCTGGTCCATTTCAGTTGTCGGTTTTGAGGCTTGTGAGAACTACTATTCAATGGAAGCACAAGGGGAACTCGAAAAGAAAATTTCAATCACTAGGATATCTTAGTCATTGAAATCCCACTACATTTCGTAGCTTTGAACATACTTGGCATTGGGAAGGTACTATGATGTACAGAATTTCCAGGAGATTCTGATATATGGGAGCACGCAGCTTACTTTAGAATTCGTTCAGTTTGTTTTAAACGATAAGAAACGATTATGAGTCCACAACCTGGAATTAGAGTTAGGTCAGTTACATAGATGTTATTGAACATTTAAAAACACCTTAAATGACTTGGTCCCGTTGCTGGTTTATTTCCAGGCTAATGTAGCCACAATATTAATACAAACATGACACCTGGGATGCTATATAGTGGTTGTGAACTTGTTCGTTTCTATATATAGATTGATATTGACTTGTAATAAATCCCTGCTTGTAAAATCTATATCCCAGAGTGTAAATAAGAAATAAGTATTGGGATCAAGCATAGTTTCCGAAACAAAAAACGTAACGACTTACACAGGATACATGAATGTGACAGACAGATTATTGCAACGAGTGGATCCGTCAAAGTACTTTCATCCGCGCGAAATTCAACTAGCCTACAGTAGGTCTGAGCCCGTATTTTAATTTCGGGTTGAATCATTTAAAACTAAGGTTGTATTTGACTTATTTTGTCACTTTGGTTTAACATTCAACGAATGTTTCATACATCTGGAAAGTATTTATATAATTACCTATGAAAAAGTACCTCTAAAAGTAAGTTACGGTAGGATAACAGGTTTATTATAATACACTATTTTACGTTATAATACTGAAACATGATGTTTTAACGATTTAGCATTTGTTCTCCTTTTCGATTATTGAACCCTGAATATTTTATAATCTTATTTTTCATGGTTTAACAATTGAAACAGATAGCAGATATCAGTCCTCGAAACGTCAAGTTACATATTACGTAACAATTAGTATTAGCAAGATGGATTTACTCGTATATCGAAGAAAATAATTTTAAACACTTTTAAAATTAAATTTTGCATGTACAATATTATTAAACTTATATTACATTTTTGTATTATTGAAAACTTATGTTTACTAACCGGGTGTCCAGGTTTAGCACAGTGTGTTTCCTCTTAATAAACATATCGCTTCCATATGATAATATAGAAATAATAAACACATAAAACACTGACAGTGCAATATCATTTTTATCCCCTTCATTGTTTCCCGTAAACAGTGTTTTAAATAGCTTAATTGTACTAAAGGTTGCTTCTATATGATACCACAATAACGAGGAAAATATTTAGTAATACATGTTTATTACATCTAGGAACATTTATTTAAAGACATAATGATAAATGTAGAAATAATAAACACATAAAACACTGACAGTGCAATATCATTTTTATCCCCTTCATTGTTTCCCGTAAACAGTGTTTTAAATAGCTTAATTTTACTAAAGGTTGCTTTCTATATAATACCACAACAACGAGGAAAAATATTTAGTAATACATGTTTATTACATCTAGGAACATTTATTTAAAGACATAATGATAAATGTAACGGCTGTAACCTGTGCTGTTTTCTTTTATGTTTGTACACAACTCTTACGGCAAAAAACAAAGCTGATATTTATGTAATAGCGATATATTCTGATAAATTGTTATGGGGGATTAATTTAAAAACATATTATCCTTTAATGATATTTACTACTAATATTAAATTAGTGTGTAAACGGGATTAAATGGTTTCTTAGTTACTGGATGCATATTGTTCAATCTTCTTAATCTCTGTTCTGGAGTTTCTTTTAATTTTTTGGATTTTTATACTTTTTTTTAATGTCAGCCCTACTTTTCGTAGGGTTTATGAGGTATAATTTTTGACAATATTAACAGACCCAGAGCTAAATGGTAACCCACCATGTTTGCACACTTTACTGATATAAGTTCTGGTAGATCATATATAAATTATTGTTAAAATATAACGTGTGTTCATTGGTTAAAAATGTGGACATCTATTACACATATTGCTAGCTGAGTAAAGCTTAGGGTGGGAAAAAACTGCCAGTTTTCTTGAAATATACCTACAAATGGAGTTTTTATCCAAGTGTGATGCACTCTTACCAAACAACTTAAATAGACTAACTGAATGTAACTTTAATTGTGTTGACGTGTTGTACTGTGAAGTATCTTGGCTACTCACGCTCTGGGACCGGATCTCTAGCGCGGCAAAAGAGCCGTATCACTGATGGCGTGGTTTACTCTTGAGCTGGCCGATGAACATCAGCGAACCCGTGGCGAGTGAGCGGAGCTGCTGGTGTTGGTCTCGCACTCTGTGCTTTTGTACGGTGCGCGATATGGGCGGACGCTATACATCAAGGGTGCAAAAGTAAAGGCACAGGGTAGGGCATTCCAGATGGACCTGATCGCTTTGGAAAGGCATAAGGACATCATGCATGGACTTAAAATAACTTTGAAAACAACTATACAAGCGAAAATAACTTTATTAGTGAAATACGAGTATTTCTATATCAGTATTAGCTATATCAGTTATTTATTCCATATATATGTAATAAATTATTTATTTTAAATAATTATATCAAATATTGTGCACGTATATATATATATATATATATATATATATATATATAAAGTATATATGTATATAATATAAAACATTGGACTACTTTTTCGTGTCAGTAAAAGTTCATTTCCGGTCCATCGTAAACACCTTGTTTACAAAAAATTTCATAATTTTAATCACTCACGTCTTTCTTCAACTTTGTTACGTTTTTACTGTTTTCGGATTCAAGCAATTTCTTTGTTTAGTTATTGTTTAATTTATTCCAAGACTACTAAGGGAATACTGTGTTTTGTAAGATAGAATTAACTGAACTCAACTTTGTTTGTACGCCTGTGAAATACTGAATTCAACTAACTTCATATACATATTTATGAACACAGAACATGACTTAAGTATGCTTTGTCACTGATATTTTTTGTCATGACGTGAAAAATTTGTTATTTATATTTTTTCATATTCGATCGGTGGTACACGATGCCAAGAGACGTTCGATGATTTATACAAACGTCATTGAAATAGATTACTATAGACAGGCCTCTGTAACAGACATAATATGTACAATGTGCTAATTATAGGCCTAGCCACTGACCTGTGTTCCACAGTCCACCTATCAGCTTCATCTATTGTTCACAAACCACTGGTTCCTTTCCCTTTGAAGACTGTCTATAATTATTAATTAGACAGTCTCACACACACACACACACACACACACACACACACACACACACACACACACACACACACACACACACACACACACACACACACACACACACACACAGAGAGGAGAGAGAGAAGAGAGAGAGATAGAGACGAGAGAAGGAGGAACACATTTTTTTGAAAGTTTTTATTTTTTTATGCTTTTAAATATGTTAAGACAAATGCTATTAGTTAAAAATATAATAATAAGAATAGAAACTATTTGGAAATCTGTTTAAACAAGTAGCTCCGTATGAAATTTTACAAAATTTACTTTTTTTTACCTTAATATGTTAACATGTTTACCTGACACCGGTTCATTGAAAAATGTTTGGTTTCTACAAGCTACATACTTTATTTATTCTTGTATTCCCTATTTTTTATTTTTATTACGAATAGTTTTTCAAAGATAAGTAAATCATAAAGAAACTATAGTTAAATCATGCAATGTAATAAAGTTTAAATTTTATTCTTTGCCAATAGTTAAATATATCGGCAAAAACCATTGTGTACTAATATTCGATAAAAAATGTTAACTCTACCACTTGCCTCTAATTAGGACTATAGCTAATGGGGGTTTTAAGTTATGGACAAATCTTTCTTATATCAAGTAATAATTAGAACAAATAAATAATTTTTAAAATCACGATCCTGGAGAACAGACGGGAAATTAATTATGATTAAAAAGCTGTTGATTAAGTATTAGACATTTGTTCCCCGACATTATTTTATGTGCAGTATAAGATTTCAATGCCAGACGAAATTCAGCCATGAAAAACTTGAAATTTTCCTCTTCTTTTAGATGTGTATGAAAATAAACTAAAAAAAAACTGGTAATTACCGAAAATATAAAAGTATAATATTAGTGATTCATGAAAACCTTTAATGCAGAAACACAGGTTAATGTTTGAAAGTTATATTATAACGATAAACACACACGCACACACACACACACACACACACACACACACACACACACAATATGTATGATGTTCAATCAATTTTTAAGTGTACGCACGTGTTGCTATGTAATAAGGCAACACCAAGAGTTTCATATTAATTCTAGAATCAATAGCCTCATAACATCACAGTTATGATACCTCAAGTGAGAGAATGTTTTCAGTTCACAACTGCACACTTAATACTTAGAACTCAAATTAGTTCAAGATTTACCACAGAACCGTCTGTTGCAGACTTTACTGATCGATGGTTTAATTTGTACTGTTTAAGAGCAGATTTCTTCACCAAACCAACTAAATTTTAATTATTTTGTTTTATAAAAAATATTTTACAGTTAATTGCTTGAACAAGATTGCCTTCTAGTCATCACGCCTGTGTTTCTTGACACATAAACATATGCTGTATATTTAAGTAGTTTGTTTACTAATAAGTCTTTCAATAATAATGCATATAACATAATTGAATAAAAAAATAATTATTATCGATCAAACGTAATACATTTAGTTTAATTTATTTAAAATCCTGACTATAAAGTAAAAGAACATTTAATTACAACAGATATCAATTAATTGCATCGCACTAATTTTTAAATTTACTGTAGTACAATATAGAAATATAAGATCGAACTTGGTAATAGCGTGAATAAATAGCTTAGCAAACGAATTTGGTACAATTATTATATTTCATTATAATATGATGAACGTTGTGGTGAACGTATTTAATCTGCATGTCGCTTTCCTACAAAAGCACAATGGATTCCCGCTAAAATCTAATGATTTATGAAAACAGCCCAATATCGTTGCCAATATCACACAATGGCTATACAGTGATTGTTAGTAAAACTGAACGGGCTGTTTGGACAAAAGCATGGCTTCGTGCTGCCAATTTGATATCGAAATCAGCCACACCAAAAGGATGTACTGTAGTAGGGGCATCACTTGGCACTCGAACACTGCTCTTGTTTCTGCCTTGTAGTAGCGTTATTTATTAACATATCCTGCCTTTTTAAACTTAAATATAATATGATCCCGATTCTATAAAGTGTACATTTAACTTTTTTAATTCAGTGCACCTAATTGAACTGTATTTGAAAAGTATTAAAAATGCTCCAGTAGAAAATATACATTTAATATTAATTTTCAAAGTCAATAAATTATTAATTTTCTTTTCAGTAAATTGATTTAGTCATACAAATGCTATATGATCGCAGGATAATTATTTTATACTGCCAATAATCCAGTAATCCGTAGCAGTGCAATGAATGAAATTTTTCATTTTGTCTAATTATGTAATACCCATTATTCTGTTGTATATTGTTTATTGGCTTGGGAGATGTACTTGTACATACTATTTTGGCGAAGATGCTGCACAGGCTCGTCGCACTGTTTAAAGATGGTTTAGTATTTACAAATAAGTATTTTGAAATTTGATTGTAAATAATGACTGAAAAAATAAATCATTACTTCACTATTTCATATTAGGTAATTTAGGTAGTTTGAAATTTGTCATTTTATGCATTATGGAGTACTCTACCATTATACTAGTGGTAATATACTTATAACACACACACACACACACACAAAAGTGTAACATATATGAAAATATACATATCATATGTTAATAATATGATTATGTTATTATGATATGTATTGTTGACATATTTACTTATTTACCTACATCTCTTGAAAATGTCTTAAGACGGAATATAGAGAATTTGTATGTTCCTTTTTCTAATTTTTATATAGTCTATATATATATATATATATAATGTTGTTTTACAGCATTCTCTGCATTTCCATGTACTATTAGAGCAGTCTATATTGTTATTATGTAAGGTATAGTAGTGAAAATTTGCATCTATCATACATTTTACTTGATATCTTTGAAGGAATGAAATATTTTTTGAGATGTTTTGTCACATGATGCATTCAGATTTTGGTTCATGAAGACTGGTATCAGGGTTCAGATTCTATAGGTCCGGCAAACAAAAGACAGCTCTCTATAGGCTAGAGAGAGTACTTACACCAGAGTGCGCTGGAATCAGAGATTAGTTCAGATATCAAGATTGCCATTCCTTTTTATTATTTGTTTCTTTTGAATAACATTTCTCATCTTGAAAATCTTATATGATTATAGTAAGTTTGTTTACAACATTATTTATTCTACTATTGTTTCGTTACCATCATCGTTCGGGTTTATTATAATACGACCAATGTAAGCTTATAATATTATAATTTTTAAATTATAATATGTGACTTGTTTTAATATTATACTAATATATTATACTAACTGTATAATTACAAAAGAAATTATTTAAATTTGATAGCAACCTAATAACAAACATGTTCCTTTTCTCAGCCCAGTTGTGAGTCCGGTCGCCCAGAGACTGCGAGGGCTCAACTGACGATAATATGGTGTAGTCCCAGTTATTTTCTTTGTAAACATTAGCTTGCACTTCTTGGAGTCGTATAGCTAGAGTATAGCGAAATTTTGTACAGTCACAGCATGCATATTAATATGCGACATATGGGTATTTCGTTGATCTTGTTTTGATCATGTTCAAGCGTCAACAAAAACAACCCTTAGGACGTAAAGAACTTTTTTAGTGCATGGCTTTAAACGTTATAAAATTAAATTACATTTTAATATGATAAATGGGGTGCAAACAAAACTTTTAAATTTTGTATTTTATTATTCTGTATTTGAATTAATTACTATTACATATAAATCAAGCAAAGGTTTTTTTATCGTTTAGGCCTATACCTGTAAAATCAAATTATGGAATTTCACTAATAATTTAACCAAGCCAAAGTTTTTTATCGTTTTGGCTTATATACTGTAACAATCAATGGAATTCAATCACATCAATCACTTTAATCTTTATATTACGAATAATTCTAAAATTTTACAGTTTAAACAAACATTATTTTAATTTTACTTACTGCTCTTCTTCAATTTTGGGAAAGCGGGTTATCTTTTATTTTTTTAATTTAATAAATCCCCCCCTTTCCGCGTAGTGCCTGAGTTTTTCAAAGGATTTAGACTATACAAAGGAGAAATACACCTTAAATATGAAAAAACACGGAGAACAGATTTTTAAAGCCAGTACCTAAAAAAAACAGAGAAAAGTTTTTTGGATGTTTCTTGCAGTTAAATACAGTTTAGAACTTTCTTTCTGAATATACTACATATACAAGATGTTCATTTCAAATTATTCAGTTTAAATGGAGGCAGCCGGTCAAGAGGTATAACTTAGAGAAGGGACGTTCACTAGGGGAACCGTAGGCCTGTTCTGTATTAGTTCTAAGGTCAGAACTGTAAGAACCGGTTATCTACCCTGTCATAGGGTGCATTAGTAAACTTGCAGGCGTTAATATAGAACACAGGAAACTTCGTATTGCACCACAGTTTTAGATACCGCCGAGTAATCAGGTGTAGAATTTATTGTAGGCAAAATTGATAACCACAAGCTCGGGCGTCCCAATGAATTCCTGCCAGATTAGTACCATTCCACTAGTTTAAAAATTGAAGGTTGGATATAGGGATGGGAGTCGTTTTTGTAATGGCTTAATAGTTTCCAGTGCATACTGGACTATGTTAAGGTTAGAGCACTGTAAAAAGTGTATAAAACTTAAAACTAATAAGTACAAAACAAAGTTAGGACTCCAGATGTATTCCTACTATTTGACCATCAAAGAAAATTGTGGTATTTGAGGGTGATGACAGAAAATGATCTTGTGTAAATCTACTCTACATTTGTTTGTAATTTAGCGTTTCTTCGCCAATAGTGTCCAAAAATATTCTTTCTTATATCAAATTCAAATATAATTTTAAAAATATCGTGATTACCGTTTCGGTTATTCAGGTTATTAAAAATAAGGAAAATGCTTTAAATAAAAAAAAAACTTCTGTACAAGATATACCAGAGTAGATAGAAAATGACATTTTATTGTTAATAACCACACACAACGATGGGTAAAAGTTGTAAAAGTGTCGGACCTCAAATGTATAATATTATGAAAGGTAAAAAAGATTTATAATGACCAGTTCGCCCGTTATGTTATATTGCATATATGTTATTTTACAATGTTATATTGCTATATTTTAAAGATGCTCTTGTAATGAATGTTGCATCTCCATCCTTCACCTCCGTCTTCACAATTTCCGAACTATAATTAACTTATCTAACATCATATTTTTTTGCTCATAATAGATGTGAATATTTGAATTTTTAATCTCTTTTTTTTGATTATTCCGAATAGTGTTACACAGTTAATGGCATGAATAATCTTGGTGCATGGAGTGCAAAGCAGAATCGATAATTTATCAATCTGAAAACCCAAAAGAAAGTTAAATCGAGAATCTTTTGCTAGAATACAAGAAAGCGATTCATCAAGTTATCTCCTTATTTATGCAGAGTTACAGGTTGTTGATGGCTGAGTGTTTGGCAAGCCCTTGACACTGCTGAATGCTAACAGAATGCCTTCTATAGTTTGTATCTCAGTTTACTCGCAGCGATATCTTGAGAAGTAATTGAGTTATAACCTTGAAAGCTCGAATGTTTTGAATTCTATTACAGGCAACATTGCCTTCGATGATAGTGCATTTCCCCCCCTTCTCTCTTCACGGAGTTTCGGCTGGGGTGATAACTTTCCACAATACACATCGAGAATTGATTGAGCTGTGGGCTACTTGAAATGTCTCTTATTTTACTATTGATTACTCAGAGAGTTGAAAAGTTCATTTTCTATTTTTTCCTGTGGTGTATATATTATTAGTCTTCCATCAGGATTTTATATCTTCAAGAAACTTAATAGAGCTACACAACTTGAAAAATTCTGTAGTGAAAACTTCATTTCACTTTCAGGCCACATGGAGGTTCGATGATGTTGTTATGTTCTTCCCATGGGGGCACTTGGCTCATAAGCAGTCAGCGAAATCACCCGTGGAAGCTCGGCAACGTCTCTCCTGATTCTGTCGTAGAAACATGCTGATAAATAAAAGTTGCGACTACATATTTGAAATTTCGAAATTAATGCTGCGTTGAAACATGGTCATGGTTTAATCCTTTACGTCTCTTTCGTCATTAGTTTGCACGCCTCATTAGGTGTTCCTCATTAAGAATGCATAATATTTCCCACATGGTTATTGCTTTCATAAGAAAACACAACTAAACAATAAGGACTAATCTATAATATTTTTCATACTTATCAATTCCAAAATAATACCTTACAGTGAGACAAAACACATACATCGGTACAATGCATATTATGGAACACGTTTGTTGTTGTTTGAGCTAGCCACACTCTATGTGTTTATCTCTAACACAACTACAACACAAAGCTTCGCTCAATTTGATGGATGCGTAATTCTGATTCATGCTTCTTGTGACACATTACAACTACGTTGTAAATGGGACCTAAAATCATCCAACAAGTTTGTTTTTGTTATTGTTTAAACAGTTCATAACAATTCTGATTCCTATTGTACAACTCAAATAGCTTTCCTATTATGAATATATTATTTCATTTATATTCACCTTACGTCTGGGCTTTTCCCTTACATTTTAGAGTGCTGAGTCCGATATAACTGGACTTATTGGGAGATTTAAAAACTGAGAAACTGGTTATGGACAAATCACAACACGTTTAAATCTCTCACCTAAAACTACATATCATAGTATTTCATCCCCTTATGAGTATTAAATACGTTATAATTATATATATTTCTTTATACTCCTTGTAATATACAAGTTGGGTGATTATACACAACACCACATAATACCCTCAACATATGTTTCAACTTTCTGGATGTAGGCATCGTTGTGAGAATCTATCTCAGTTGTTTTATTGTATGTTGTGGTAAGGGCCCGTTATGCTATCTATCCAAAAATCTTCTTCGTTGTAATTCTTAGTAACGGTCCATCAATATTTTATATTAATTACACTGAGACGGGATTAAGGACTAAGCACATGCATGGCAACCAATAAAATGTTGTACGGGAATAAAATGTTTAACACCAAGATGTTAAAACATTTTTCTATGATTACTTATTGAGACTGTACAAACATCTTATCTTTGAGACTGCCCAACATATGAGGGTCTTCAGAAATAAAATGTATTCTAAACTTAGGGCTGGGAAAGACAGGATTACCCTTCATATATATGTATTTCAGGGATATATTACGGAAGAACAATGTAGGGGTTACATGCTTACAACCATGTGATTTATTGAAAAATAAATTTAAAGGATAGCTTATTACATAAAATCACAAAAATTGATTAAATCTTGTATGTTTATTTATGTATTTGGTTATAAAAAATAAGGATTTTATTCCCTATAGTATTCATAATAATTACGTTTAACAATAAATGTTAACAATTTGAAAATCTATAGATACATTAAAGTGTCCTTTAAAGCTAGTCTATGTGGACATATACGACTACGAAGGGTTTCAATCTAGATTTTTACGCATTGAACAGAATGGAGTTACCAATGGATACATATTGATTGGGTGTAATACTTAACGATCGGTGTTAGAAAATATCCTAGAGAAACAGAACTATTAGCTGTTACACATTTGAATTAGCCTCACAGCCATTTCAGTCTTTTAGTCAACAGTTCATGTTATATTAATAGCCTAATTTGAAATCTTATCCGTTCCCATACTCATTACATCTTAGTCTTTAATGTTAACTGTTGCTTGAACTGTGTGAGACACAGGGCATTGAGGAACGCAGAAGTTCTCTCTGAATCACTGTTTACAGCGACAGGCGGACATAGAACGCCCACATCCCGGAGTAAACTATGCGCTAGGGGCACAGGTCGGCACAGTGTTAAGTTAAACTGTTCTGAAACTGTGTTGAAGACACAGGCATTCAGAACGCTAGAAGTCTCTCTGTATCCACTGTCTTTACAGGCGACAGCGACCATAGAACGCCCACATCCAGTAAATACTATGCGGCTTAAGGGAACACAGTGTTGTTAAGTTAACTGTTCTGAAACTGTGTGGAGGACACAGGCATTCAGAACGCAGAAGTCTCTGCTGATCACTCCCACCCCCCCCCCCCCCCACCCCCCCCCCCCCCCACCCCCCCCCCCCCCCACCCCCCCCCCCCCCCACCCCCCCCCCCCCCCACCCCCCCCCCCCCCCACCAGACTCTATGGAGAATTTCGCTGCCAAGGTAATAGTCATGCAAAAGTGGATTCCGAGATCTGGAAAAGGTCATAACTGAACATTTAGATACGTTCAGGTCCATAGAGAACTTAGCTGAAGAAATGCTATGAAGCGGTTCCGGCTAGGTGGGCAGGAAGGAAAAGGGTGGGGTTTAGCGGGTCGGCGATCTTTATAACATAGTCAACCCCGCATAACCTGGAGTGAAGGCAAGAAGATTAACCTCCAGGGTATCTGGCTGCAGATTCCCCATCCTTGGCCCAAAAAAAAAATTTTAGAAACAGGAACAAGACCCGGTTACGTTAAATCGACTTCATCAGATGTTTACGACAAATTTAGGTTTAAACCAATCAGATAATCAACATGTACCAACATCTACCACCAGAAAGTTTGATTATCAGCCCACCCTGACTTAAGTTACGTAACAATCTTTGTTAGGTGCTGAGCCTGACCACGACGTGAGCTCTACTTCAATTCGTGCTTCCGCATTACTCTGCTTTACAGTTGAACGGTAAACGTGAGTTCTACAATTGAGAGTGACCGTACAGACACTGGCTCCATTGTAGCACAACTTGGCCAATCTTACAACCAAGTTGAGTTGCAGTGTTGTGGGGTTGGCAGAGTGATTTGTGTCTCAGAACGAGGATAACATTGAGAGAACTTCGGCACTGCAATGAATTGGTGACTACAGCGTAATCAAACTCAGACTAAGACCTGCTCCTTGAGTTGGAGCCAGTTTTGGTATATCCGCCTCTCTTTTCAAGCTTTGTATTTTGCAATTTTGTAATTCACTAACTGTATATTGTTATGTATTTTATTTATATTGTATGTAGCCTATGTAAAAATAAAAAGTTACTTACAATCCGGCAATTCAGTGTCTAATCAGGTTATGCTATAATAGTGGTTAAAACGCCATATTTGCTACCATATATATTCGTCTTATCTACTTAACTCTTGCTTGATTATAAAAATAACCAATAATTTATTCTCTTCGCTTCTCAAAAATGTTCAAGAAGGTGTCTTGGGCACTTTCAGGTAAGATTTGATTATTTATAATTGGTAGAAGAATAATAGTAGAATCCAAATGTATTATTGTGTGAAGTATAACACCTGAAGGGGTCAGAGACAATATTGGGCTCCAAGGATAGATATAAGTAGTGTTTACTTACATATGGTGTCAGATATACGGGTACAGCACACCTGTGTTTATCATACTTCGCTAAACTTATTACTTTTAGCTCTGTTTAGACGTTTCCATCAGTACTGTTTATATTTCTGTCAATGTACTATCGTGTGAAGTATAACAGCACAAGGGATCAGAAATAATATCGGGCTTAGAGAAGATATAAGAATTGTTACCTACATATGGTGACAGATGTACGAGTATATGTACAGCACACCTGTGTGTACCATACTTCGCTAAACTTATTACTTTTAGCGCTGTTTAGACGTTCCCATCAGTTATATTTACTGTAATATTTTCTGTCAATGTACTATCGTGTGAAGTATAACAGCACAAGGGATCAGAAATAATATCGGGCTTAGAGATAGATATAAGTAGTGTTACTTACATATGGTGTCAGATGTACGAGTATATGTACAGCACACCTGTGTGTACCATACTTCGCTAAACTTATTACTTTTAGCGCTGTTTAGACGTTTCCATCAGTACTGTTTATATTTCTGTCAATGTACTATCGTGTGAAGTATAATAGCACAAGGGATCAGAAATAATATCGGGCTTAGAGAAGATATAAAAAGTGTTACCTACATATGGTGACAGACATATGGATACAGCACACATGTGTAAACCATATTTCGCAAGACTTTTTAGTTTTTGCGCTGTTTAGATGATTCCACCGGTACTGTTTATATCTTTGTCGGTTACATTTGTTTAGTTATATTAGCCCTAACATTTGTTACATAAAACCCTCCATGGAATATATAAATTTAAAAAAAAAAATACTCCAAATATCTTCAAAATACTAAGACTTCTTGTATATACTGATTTTAAATTAAACTGTTCTAAAATAATCTATATTAATAAATTAATAATAGTTGTCACAGAGATAGAGCAACCTTAATTTTCAAATTATAAAGTTCCTAACATTCCTTTTTTAATGTAATACATATTATTTAGTTTGACATGTTCATTTTTGTAGCAAAATTTCTAATTTCGGTTTTTTATTAGCACAAACGATTATAGTGCATTTTATTTACGTATTCTTTACAAGAGATTTAAACTTAAACTGCCATTTGGCAACCTGTAAATAAATCATGTTAAAATGTATTTCATGAAGAAAATGCTTTAAGAGTAGCTACATTTCTACATTTGATAAGCTACTAGATATTTGAAACAAGTAGGCTGTCAAGTTTCTGTATTTGATTAAAATGCATGCAATATTGCAGCATTTGTTTCCGTGTCTCTGGCTGTAGCTGTAATATTTATGTTTAAAAATATTTAAAATGTCCATTGATGAATGACTTTTCTCGATTAAAGTTTGGTAATCCTCTAGTAATGTAGATTCTAATAAACAGATTATTTCAGATTCAGTATCTATTTTGAGGTTTACTGTGATTATCACATCGGAATAAAATTTTGTCTATATACATTTTGCACCTTATAATCGGAAGTTGTTCCCTTTTTAACTACATCATTGGAGAATTATGTTACATTAATTCTTTCCCTCCAAACTTAAATCATGAAGAAAATGGTCTTTGGACAAGTCCTATACAGAGTAGAAATAGTTGCGCTATCTCTCCATTTACACCGTTAATTTTATTAATGATAAGAAAATCAAAATCCTTTTCTTTTGAATTTCCAATATTTTGGTATCCTCTGCTTTTTTCCAAAATGATAAATCATAGGGTTGGAACTCATATTTCAGAAATCAACTACCTTTTGTATACATAAAATAAAAGAACATAAATAACCAAACACAAAGTCATTTCAATAATTGTTTATCTGAAAAGCGAAGGCTGTATGGAATTATAAAATATACACGTTTCTAAATAAACATTAAAGTGTATATGTTTTATTATTACATTATTACTATTACTTTTAGTTGATAGTTATAATAATCCTTTAACTTATTCCAGCAATTAATAAGAATGAACCAAAAACTTCGGGGATATTATATATATATATATATATATATATATATATATAACTTATTCCAGCAATTAATAAGAATGAACCAAAAACTTCGGGGATATTATATATATATATATATATATATTAATATTTTCCTCCTAATTAAATATTTTCCTCCTTTAATTAGGGATATGTTTACTTAAAAATCACAATCTATATTTTTGCTAAGTAAAACATATCCATAATTAGAGGAGGAAAATATTTAACTACCTTTACATACAAATTTATAGTGTAGTGATAACTTCAAAAGACATTGGGCTGTATGATTTTAGACTGTGTAGAGAGTTTCTCTATCATACGCTATGTTCAAGATGCTGGCAGGATGGGAAATTACTTCCTTCAGTATCCATTTCCTTATTCCACCTGGGTGTCATACCACGAATTGGTCAAAAATTTATTTAAAGCTTATAATATACTTTTAGTTCAATCAACGACATATTTGATAAATGTGTCGTTATAGCGGTACAAAAACAAATTTAGTGTTAAAGATTTTAGATCATAAAATATGAGCTACCTTCATTTTACTGATTATGCAAGCAGGTCTGCTTTACTTAATTTATATTTTAGCTCATTAAAACACACAACAATCTATTTTTAACCTCCCATACAGTTGAACACGTGTATTGAAATCATTCCAACGAGTATAAGAATCACACACATTTATAATAATCATAACATTTTTTCATAATATTAGAACTGACAAAAAGTGACCCACAACAAAGATTATTAAGTGTATGTTAGAGATGTAGCCTCAAAAAGTGTTTTATAATAATTAACATAATATACAAATAAACTTTTAACACATTTTTTAACTTTTTATTTTTATTACACTATGTACATTTCGGAATCATTGATTCCATCTTCAGGTACGAATAAGGTTAAGTTAATTATAAAATAAATAATTAAAATTAATTTGTCATGTGTTTTTTACTTTCCTTGGTGGCTAAATTTGTTGTATTTAATTTTATGTGAGATCATTGTATATTGTTTAAAGAGTCTATCGAATAATAAATTTTTTTGTTAAAAAGTCTTTGTCATTTAATAATATATTATGATTAATTTTGGCACTTTTGTAAATTTCAAAATGTTCTAAAGTGGATAATAAGCAACTGTTTTTTTGCTTGTGTGTAAAATTTCAAGATTGTTTTCGATGTTAGTGTATGTATGGCCGGTGTTATTTAAATGGTCTGCATATTTTGAATTTGATGATGTTTTTCAATGCTTTTATGTGTTCATTAAATCTAATTTTTGAATGATCGGCCGGTTTGTCCAATATAGTTGGATTGACAATCGTTTGCAATTTAATTTGTATACTCCACTATTGTTGAATTTTAAATTTTGATTTTGGTTTGTTGAATTGCTTTTGTTTTTTATTAAAAGTCCAAGGTTGTTTCGATGTTTTAAATGCCAATTGATATCCTTGTTTATAAAATGATTTTGTTAATTTTGTGACAATGTTTACCAAGGTAGTCTGATTGAATGTATTTGATATCTCTTTCTTCTTTCTTCTTATTTTCTTTCTTTTTGTAGTTCTTCAATAATATATCAATCATGCTTGGTTTATATCCATTATTCTGGGCTATGTATTTAATAATGTTTAATTCTTTATAAAAATCTTCAGTTGTCATTGGAATTTTTGTGTAATCTGTCGATCATTGATTTGAATGCAGCCATTTTTTTGGTGATATGGGTGATTCGATGAGGAAGGAATAACTAAATCTGTGTATGTAGGTTTTCTGTAAATTTTGAAATTGTGTTTTTTGTTGATCTTGGTTATAGTCCAAATCAAGGTAGTTTATTGCATCACTTTCTTCAATTTCACTGGTAAAATTTAGATTATGATGGATTTGGTTTAAGTAGTTTTTGAATATGTCTATTTTGTCTTTCATTTCCTTTGAATATACATATTATGTCATCAACGTTTCTGTAATAATAAATTATTTGTGTTAGATGTTTGTTTTTTATCGCTTAGTATGAATTTGTCTTCTATATTGTCCAAGGAATATATCAGCCAATAATCCGGATAGTGGTGATCCCATTGGTAATCCTTCATGTTGTATGTAGTAATTGTTGTTAAATGTAAAGTAAATTTTGTCTTAGAGTTATTTTTTGTGAGTTCAAGTATTTCTTCAATTTCTTGTGTATTTAGAATGTTCTGTTCTGTTAAATTATTTTTAATTATAAGCATTGTTTCTTGGATTGGAACATTTGTGTATAAATTTGTTATATCGAAGGATACAAACTTACTGTTGTTTTTGGTATATCTATATAATTAATTTTGTTTACTAGGTCAATACTGTTTTTCAGTCTTATGTCAGTTTTAAATTTGTAATGTTCTTTAATTTTGCTGTCCAAGTATTTTGCTAAATTATAAGAAGGAGCATTTTGATAATTTACTAATGGTCTTATTGGGTAGTTTTCTTTGTGAATTTTTGGTAAACCTTTGAGGATTGGTGCAGAAGGCTTCATCATTTTTAATTTCTAATTTCTGCAACGATTGTCAATCCCACTATATTGGACAAACCGGCCGATCATTCAAAATTAGATTTAATGAACACATAAAAGCATTGAAAACATCATCAAATTCAAAATATGCAGACCATTTAAATAACACCGGCCATACATACACTAACATCGAAAACAATCTTGAAATTTTACACACAAGCAAAAAAAATTTGCTTATTATCCACTTTAGAACATTTTGAAATTTACAAAAGTGCCAAAATTAATCATAATATATTATTAAATGACAAAGACTTTCTAACAAAAAATTTATTATTCGATAGACTCTTAAACAATATACAATGATCTCACATAAAATTAAATACAACAAATTTAGCCACCAAGGTAGTAAAAAACACATGACAAATTAATTTTAATTATTTATTTTATAATTAACTTAACCTCATTCGTACCTGAAGATGGAATCAATGATTCCGAAATGTACATAGTGTAATAAAAATAAAAAGTTAAAAAGTGTTAAAAGTTTATTTATATTATGTTAATTATTAAGTGTAGTTGTGGAGGGATAAACTCAGGAGAATAGTTATATAAACGTTTAAACCCACTGGCGAGATCACCTCATATATCCACAGAAGATTTCTGGGTAGCTTAGGCGATAAAGCAGGTCACCGTTGTTTGACTTTGACTGGCAGTTAATGAGCCAAACTAATTCATCACACAATTTGCCTAAATTTGTAGATTGGTGTATAAACTCATAAACCGTATTTTAAAGATACAAAAAAGATACATTGTAAAATATTTGTTATTGTATAATGGCGTATATGAAACTTGAAAAGATACCTTATGATATTTTTGACATGTCGTTCATTATCAGCCATAATTTTGCGAGATATCTCAGCCGAGTAAACCTTAGCTACAAAACACTATCTCACTATAAGCTTTGGTCCTATGATTTACACTTACAAATATTGTGTATATTTTAAGAACTAATCTAATAAAAAATTATATAAGTACAACATTAAAATTGCTAAGTATTTAAATATATATATATATATATATATATATATATATATATATATAAATCAGAATATTAACATCATACGTATACGTACAAAAAACACACTATTATATATGTGACATGTTTTATGTTTGTACTTAAGTTACGCAAATACTACCTTAATGTATTGAAATTCTACCTGAACACTGAAAGGAGATTTGTTTCAAATTTGTCTTCTCCCGTTTCTAAATAAACAAAGGGCTCCAACATAGTATATAAAAGCTGTTAACGCCAATTAACGTGGAAATGCGAGAAGATCAAATTTAATTACGAGGAATAAATTAGTAATTTATCGTAATTTGGTTGGCAGTCTGTCTCAACCGTACGAGACCCTTATGGATTTAATATTAGCATAACTAACGGTATAACGTAGCACAGCAATATTCTTTCTAATGATACTTTTCTTACTTGTTACAATGTGAAACTCCAAAGATGCAAATAATTATGTAACGGAATTTCTACTGAGTTGAAAGCACGGAATTCAGAGAGTAATCACGTCAGCAATCAGAGAGTGACGGCTTTGTCACCGACAAGTTCGAGTTGTCACCAGCAGTCGCCCATTACCGCGGCTTGTGACAACCAGTGTGGAGCAGCTCGGGGTGGATTGATCCCTGATTACCAGTCACCTGCAGCTCATTCTCACCCGTCACATTTTGGGTTTGTTAACATTCGTATGATGTTGTTGTCTCTAATTTATATATAAGATATGAGGGTGTTTTTTATCACGGTAATTCTATGTTACTTCCAGTATCGACTAGCAGGAGAAAGAAAATCATTAAAATTGTCATAATTTGAGAAAAATTAATTTGTAAGTAGAACTAATTCTCGTCGCAATTCACACGATAAGTTCTGTCTTGGCAAGATAAATCCTTCTTGTATTACAACCATCATGGCGATTTATCTTTTGCAGCACGTTACTATGTAGACTTAACTGCCAAATTTTTAAATTATCATTCAGAAAATACACTGTCCTAGAAATTCCCACCAAACATGAACATTGTGATATTATTCTATTTATATTCAAATCAAACAATTTTATAGTTAATTAATATTTTCTCACACTAAATATGTTGAATCAATCAAATTTAAGTATTAGTTTATCATTTACGACAGGCAATCTTAATGAAAAATTCTAAACAATTGGATAAATGTATTAAGGACTGTCTCGAAATTACGTAACGTCCCAGATGGTGAGGGGGTGGGTATTCTGCAGTGTTACGTACCATTTAGGTGTGTTATCTTTACACAGCGTTACGTAACTATTAAACTTCAACAATTCATTACTTGAATTCGTTCAAATAATACACCTGTTCCCCACCCAAGATTTTAAAATTAGTATTATATTCCCTCCTCCATAAGAAATAATGGAGGATTAATATATTTTTTCTAAAGTTGTTATTAATATAACATTTTAATAAAATATATAAGACAATATTACAAACTATATTTGTTTACATTTACTTGTAATATTAAATTAAGTTTAATATTAAAACATTCAATAAACTATAATAAGGTTAAAAGTTAGTTTTACTTACATTATTACATTTAACTCCCTGGACTTGGTAAACTGCATTGTGTCATTTAACTACACGATTCGATAACAAGTTATTTTGCAAATTTTGTCGAGTCTTCAAAACATGTATATATTTTCTGAACACTCGGTTGAAAGATTTGAAAGAATACATTTGAACCATATAGCCGAGAGCCAATTCTATTGAAGACACCCTGGTTTTTTCTTAAAATCGAGCGAGACATTTTCTTAAGAAAGACGATTGTCAGCCGCCATAGTTTTAGTGAAGGCCGAAATGGGAGGATACAAAGGAGTTAAAATTGTTAAATACAAATTTTAAACTAACAATCAGACCTAAAGGCCTAAGTAAATGTTATATCAGCAACAGCCAACCATATACAAACCATTCATTTTGCAACATTCCTTTTATCTAGTGATTTTACGGTCGGTTTTAAGTTTATTAAGCTAGGAAAAATATAATTTAAGAAAAGAAGTATAATTTTATATTTTATACATTTCGATACCAACCGCTTTCGATCCAGTCTTCCTCCTCAAAACTAAGGAAACTGACTATCGATTGTTTGGTCAGGAAAACTTTCTGTATCGATTCCATGAAAACCCCGATTGTGCAGCTTAAATTGCTCTCAGCTCCTAGACGCACAATTAGTGCTTTTGCAATGTTAATATTTCAGTAATAATTGTTCCTTTAGGTCTTAAGTGCTGACCAGCTGTGTCAACTGTGGTGTAGGTGTAACCGTCTTTTACTCACTCTCATTGCATGCAATTCTGTGAAACCTTGTTAACCATTATTGGATATTTTTGTGACCTTTCTCATTTATAGAAGCTACTTAATTTTTGCTTGCACTTGTGATTAAGAAGTGTTAAAAGGCTAAGGTTTTATCCTCTCTAGGGTCTTATACCACATGCTGTGTAATTGTAACAAGTATTAACAAGTGTGTTTTGTAACAAAATCAATCATTACTCCTTAGTTGAAGAATCCTGTGTTGTTTACCTTCAGCCATTAGTTATTCAGCACAGATTTTTTTTACTCTGATTAGAAATATAATATATAAGTCGTAAGGTTATTTAAAAATAAGTTAGGCATATCTTGCAGTAATCGATTCTTATCCATGGTTCCTCCCCAAGTCTTGAAGATGATTAGGCAAAAACTGAGGATTTAGAAAGATACCACTATTTAGTCATTACTGTAACTTTTAACAATTTAGATGAGCTGGGCTGAATGTGAATGATATCCGTGACACAGAACTCTTAATACTTTACATTCAGGGACTTTTGGCTGAAGTTTCAAGCAATAATTTGTGTAGTCTGTTGGTTTATGGCTATATTTCCTTCTAAAACGTTATAGAAAATCCGACGTAATCCATTCCCATAACCTAAATACTTCTAACACTACATTAAACCGTCCTTGCTGTTCATCTCCCGTTGAGTGACCAAAATTATAAAATTATCACTGTAAATCACCCAATTTGTGAGCTAACTCTGGAGTAGTATACACGACATCAAACACAATTTACTATATTAATTACTTCAGATCACGTCACATTTGAACTTTAACCTGTCATGTAGTAAATTTAACAAATAAAACTTAGTGTGAATAGTGTAAAGGTATTCACAACATTACAACATAGTTTATAACAACAACGAATAATGACTATAATAAATAGTGTAATGACTGTAGAGGGAGTGGCAACGTGCTTACCAATGATAACAATGCTATCATACCAGAATGTAAAAATAAATATGAGGAATTCAACAATATCAAAAGCCAGTAATAACAAATAACGACTTAAATATACAATTTGAAAAAAATGTTCCTAATAATAAAGGCATTCATTTTAGAAGATTTTGTGAAAAAACCAAACACAGGACTAAACCTATCGGATTACAGCAACTCTATGCCTTAACGTCTCCAAACTGTCCAGCAAGAGAGACACAAACACAAACGGAGACACTGTTGTTCGTGCTTTGAGTACTTGTATGTATACATGTGCAGCTACAGTACTCTTGGCTGCATAATTTGTCCTGTAAAGCTGTTCTAATACAAGGATATTCCATTTACAATCCTGTGGTGTAAACGAGACGAACATTATTCCTCATCACATAGGTGTTTTAAGATGATAAAGAACAAAACAATAACACAAGCCTCGACAGAGAATTCATGCTTGTCATTCACCATAATACTGTTTTTAATATTTCGCAAAAATATTTCTGATACGTACTAAAAATATCTGAAGCACCATAGCACAATACCAAATCTTCAGAGGTAACTACATTTTAATCAAAATTAGAATGAATTTGTTTAGTGATAGATTTTATTTGACAACTTCTATTTAGGAGTCAGTCACAAATACTTATTTCATTCATTATTATGATTGACATTTTTTGTAATTTATGAATAAATATTACCATACATTTCTGGTATTTACATTAATTATGCAAACACTATCTAATAATTGTAAATTGTAATAGAGATTTAAAATTAATCACTTCAGATAATCATATTAAATTAGGTGACATAGTGCACCTATTTATTAAATTTAGAGCAGATTTTTGCAGTGCGTGTCAGTTATTGTTCTATATTATATTATTTTTACATAATGTATTTTTATATGTATTCTTATTTTGTGTCATGGCGATCCCCGAACATGGAAATTCTATACTTGATCAGTTTCAAATGTTTCCTTTTCTTAACTTTATCTCATGCATTTCTTTCCATCGGCCTCTCAACAATTAAAAACTTTAAAACTGAAAGTTGATGATGGTGAGCGTCTGGATCTGACAGAGAAAAATAGCTAACTAATTTCACAATGTGTGAAAAGTTTAAGCTTGCCTGCGTCTGACGCCGAGCTTGGCCAACATCGTGAAAATTAAATTTCCCACTAGAAAAAAGTTGAGTGTTGCGACTGGCGGCGTGGTGGCGACACGTCATCAAGCTTTCAACCAATCCCATACCACCAACTCGTTAACTTACCGACAACTTACCTTGCGTTTGAACCCCGACTCTAAAATACTTTGTAATTAGTGAAAGTATTATTTTTTCGTTTTTGTAGTTTTAATTTTGCACGTCACGTATTACAGCAAAATCCATTCCATAAAATATTTACTACCTACAACAAATACCGTTAGCTAGTTAAACTCGTATAGCAAGTAAACATATGACTCTTAAAGTTAAATAACTGTTTTATATGATGACTAGCAGTTACCATCGGCTTTGCACGCATTTTTGCAGGTTTAGAGCGAGTATAAGCACTTGTGGGTCGAGTGAAATATATTTTCGACGCCAATGTTGAGTTTGCCTTTCTCAACAGAAGAAAATGCGTCCAGAAGTGTATATTATTTGTGGGTATTGTAATTTACTTCGTTCTTAGTATGTTTAGTGTTATAGTTAATTTTGCCTAGGTAGTAAATTGTTTTTATAACAGTCTTTACATTTATAGTAAAAGATAGTAGCTTTGTCCGTTATATCTAGTACTTAATATTATCTAACAATGTACAGTTAACAGTACATTAACAATGGCACTATTTACGTGTTTTTGTGTTAGGTGCAATATTTTAGAATATTTAGAGCTGGAATTAGTTCATTAGTTCAAAAATACAGTCCAGAGAACGTTCGTCTAGCATATTTCTTGCGTTGGCTTCAGGAGGAGTCTTTGAAGCAAAATTCTGACCATCTTATGTTTTAGAACATTTTCTAATGTAGATGAGTACTTACCTAATCGATTAAATCTAAAACCGGCGTGAAAACTAGTGATTACTCCTTAGAGAATTCACACTTTATAAATAATGTAAACAAATTGAAAACAGTGGTTAACATAATTATGGTTGTGCTGTCATAAAACAATGTTTACACAGAACAGTTAATAACATTTAACAAGCCCTTTCAATTGATATTTCACAACTTAAGAGCCCAAGATGGGATTTTCGCTACTTTAAAAAAGACTAGTGGGGCGTAGCCCGTAGGGATTTTATACATAAGAATAGGCCTATATTCGCCAATAACCGCAGGAATGTCCATAAAAAATTTCAGTACTATCGGTTGAATAGTTGAAAGCAATACAAAGGCACTTTCGCATTTATAATATTATTAAGATGAATTGAGAAATGTATCTTTCCTTAAAACTGTGCGCATTTAAATCGTTTTACGCAGTGGGTGAAGTCTTTCACTTCATACATTTAAAACCAGTAAGTTTCATTAAATTTTCAGTCTGAATCCTTTGACTGTAGAAAAATTAGCAGACCAATAATAACAAAGTTAAACACGTTTGATATTTTAGTGCTCCAATCGAACAACTGCTGTTAGTATTAATAACAGCAGTTAAAAATCAATAGACTCAAACATAAGTATTAGTATGAAGGAGGAGGAGCTCTTCTTATTGGAATATAAATTTTCTATTATTTTACTAAAGATTGTTTATTCACACCTGATGATGGCATCTTCGATGTCGAAAGGCCTCGTGATAAAATACACAAATTATTGGATAATTGTGAGTTTTTCTTTAGTAAAATAATAGAAAAAAAAATAAAAAATAAGTATTAGTATTTCAATATATTTAGGAGTTTCCCTAAAAATACGGAGGGAGTTCTGCTAGAGAGCTCAGTTTCACAACTTGCTTCTACGTGTGTGCAGAAGATACACAATGAAACAAATAAGCTTATTGATTGAGTAATATTGGATATATTGATTGAGTTTTGCTGTTATTTAATTATTAAAATTTTGGTTCTAAACGTTTTGTTAATTATGCTACTAATATTGTGTTTTATTATAATATTGAAAATACAATTTTTTAATGAATTTGATTTACTACTTTATTTTAATTTTCAATAAACTAACTATTAATAACTATATTATATTATTTGTAGATAGGTTAAAGATTGTATTTAAAAATTGGTAACGGTTATAAAATAGTAAATGTGGTCAATGTTTTTAAACCTCATTAATAAAGTAAAATAATGTATCCCACGTTGAAACCATACACCACACGGCGTGGGTATTCTCTAAAACTCCCTAGACTCGATTTAGATTTTGTGGATTGCGTCTTTCGCGACCCTGGACAAATGTGGTTTCCCCGTGTAAATCAGATCAGATCAGATTCTCTTTAAATACTTGTCCCTCCCCTCAACCCCCCCCCCCCACCGGTGACAGTGATTCTTCATGTTAATTGTGTTTATACTCCATCTCTGATTTCACCTGTAAATTTGCCTATACTATGTGTGTCGACCCCGTGGAAGTATTTTGGGATGATGAGACATCTCAGCCGTGGCGTGCTGTGCGTGTGACAGGTAGAGACGACTCCAATGAGTGGCATCATTCCTCTATTTAACCCTTTTTCTCTTTACATACCCGTGCCATTCCTATGCAAGTTTATTTAATTTGTTCTTGTCTTTAAAACGTAAACCAAACACTATTATTATTATATTGGATATATAATAATAATATTATATATATTATTAATATATTATATTGGCCCTCCGAGCCAGATTTAACTCTTTCAGTTTATTAATTTGTCTAATGTATTCATTGTCCTCTTCAAGCCGGATTAATAAATCACGAGTCATTTGTCCTTATAGGTATGGAGTAGGCAAATCCATGGCATTATTACCCAAGCCAAATTCTGAAGATCAAAATAGCCGTTTTTATTTTCCAACATATTTCCAAAACTTATAAAGTAAGCGCAACATTTAGTTTAGGGACCACTCTAGCCACTCTAGAGTCTGTCTAAATAAACCACATCGTTTTAATTAGAAGTTGCTCTATTGTGACAAATGATACAAAATATGGATTTGTATGTTGTCATGATTCATTTACAGTCAAATAAATTTATTTCTGAAACTTTGTGTGGTTCATGAATTTATAGTGTTTCTTAAATAAGCTAGATTTTAAAATCTATTATATTTTATAACATTCAACAACTGATAAGTTACCTTAAGGGGCCAGAGACAATATCGGCAGAGAGGAAAGATGTAAGAAGCGTTTTCTTCATGTGGTATCGGATATATGGATACAGCACACCTGTGCGTATCATTCTGCGCTGGACTTATTAGTTTTAATTCTTAAGATGCCTTGCGTACAGGCATACAATCATAAATAATAATGTTTACAATCCCCAGGAAGAAAAAACAGAATCTTTACCAGCCTACTGAATGACAAGCCTTCAATGACGGTGATCTAACTGTAATGGATGAACATGCACTATCATAGAAATAAAGTTTCATGAAAGATAAAAAAGCTGCAGTATAATATTTTTTCGAAATATCACGGTACATGAATAATTTACATTATTTTACTAAGTTGGATTGCATAGTATTGTTAAGAAAGGCTACACTTTCAGTTACCAAAATTATAGGTAATGCCGTATGTTCTTCTGGAGGTTGGCTATATTAGTTACTATGTCACATGTTAAAATGTTATATTATTGTACTCAGTTTGTTTAAAAATGTATGTATACTGCGGTTTCTTGTTGCCATCATGGTTACCCACAAAGCCTACACACAAATGTTCTCTAACTTGCAGCCAAATCCCATGGAGTAACATACACTATCACCAATCTCGGTGTTGCTTTATTTATTTATATAAATAAAGCTTCTCGCAAAATTTTCACTAAAGCTCAGCCAATTAATGATAAATAATGATTGTTCATACGATTTATGAGGTAGAAGGTTATTTTACTTCTTTTATCCACTTTCATTAGAACGCCCTAGCGCAGTTGAAACAGATCAAATTCGACTTAATGAATATGTTATGACTTACAGCATTACGTTTTATTTATTCAACTATTATAACAGTATTAGTGATATACTTAACTATGTAAATGTCACTGTTTAACTGAAATAATTGTTAATTGTAATTTACAATAAAAAATATTAATTTTAATTTTTAATGAATGATAATGAAACAATTTTGAACCATAGCATTATATAAAAATGTGTGGCAATTTTATTTTGCTCATTCCACAATACGATATTTGTCTTAAATGGATTCTTTGAAGCTATCCATACCAAGTATACAATTATGTACTCTGTTATATTATATTGTGGTTAGAATTAAAATTTTAACCTTTGTATAAATTATGTAGTTATTTACTGTGTACTTGGTCAAATGAACGTTGGTTACAAATTGTAATCGTGGAAGAGGAAAGTAGGGAGAAGGGTTATATAACCGTGTAAACTAACTGTGGAGATTACCTCATATATCCACAGAAGATGTCTGGCTAGCTAAAGTAGATAAAGCAGGTCACCCTTCTCTGACTTTCGCCCTAAACTGGCCGGGATTTAATGAGTGCAAACAGCCTAACAACTTCATTATATTTACTACAATATCGATTAGTTTGTGTAATCTTAATATTTATCTTACAGATCGATAACTATACACTTTTAGATATATGCTACCGTACAATGGCATATATGAAACATGACGAGACAATATACTGTATGTATTACTTCTTGACGTGATGTATGCAGTCTGACAGATAAAACAGTGTCTATCATAAAAATATATAAATAAAACTGTTAAATGTATGCCTGTGTATATATTATAATATGTACGTTTTCAGTGGGAAATTTATTTTCACAAAGTTTGCCGAACCTGCCATAGATCGCAAACACAATGGTATGTGTTATAATTTGAAGTTGCTTGATTTAGTCCAACTCAGTCTTGAAATCCACACCGGAATAAAGTAATTCCTCACAATCATCCTAATAATATTATAAAAGTGAAAGTGCCTTTTTAATTTGTTTTGTTTTCACGCGTAAACTACTAAACCGATTGTACTGAAATTTTTACATGGACATTGTTACAGTGTTTTATGAGTATATGCCTATTCTTATTTTGAAAATCCCTCCGGGCTTCGCCCCACTGATCTTTAAAACAGCAAAAAAATTCTGCCTTGGTCTAAAGTTGTGAAATATTAATTGAATGAGTCTGTCAAATGTAATCAACTGTTCTGTGTGAACATTGTTCATTATTTTCAATTTTTCTACATTTATAGAGTGTGAATTTTCAAAAGAGTAACCATAATCTTCAAGCCGAATTAGATTGACTAAGTACTAATCTACCTTAGAAAATATCCTAAATCTTTTGAAGCTGTCCACAAAAACTATGCTAGATGAAATTCCACTGGGATCTTCTTTAGAACTCATGTAACATCTCCAGCTCTAAATGTTCTAAAATAAAAAAAAAACTTTTAACATAAATTTAAACACTGGTATAAAATGTATCCCATGCTTAGCACTAAACATACGAAGACTACACATAAGAAAGAAATAAATTACAATACCCACAAATAATATACACTTTTTTACGTATTTTCTTCTTCTCGTGGCAAAAAGGCAAACTCAACATTGGCATTGGAAATATAATTTACTCAAACCAGCAGTAGTCATACACGTGCATCGCCTACTAAATTGCCTGCAAAGAAGCGGGTAACTGCTAGCAATGCAGATATATACGTAACAATGCGTTATAATTTTTACTTTACATTTAAAGACTGTTATGAAACCTAAATTAGTTGTCTTTTGTTAGAAGTAGGTTTCTCAAAACTGTGTATGTATATATATTCTCTTGATCAGGAAATATGTTCCATAGTATTTTATGGAACAATAAATACTAAGATGTGAATAAATTAAAATTACCATAAATATATCCTTTTTAATATATTTTTATGATCGTAGGAAGAAGGCAAACTAAACATTAGCGTCAGTAAAATAATTCACTCTAACCAGAAATGCTCAAACCTACGAAGTTTCGTGCGAAGGAGCGGGTAACTGCTAGTAGATGTCATAAATGTTTTGAGTTTTACATCCCCAACCTTTGTTGGAGGGGGGGGGGGGGGTTATATTTAAACTTAAAGATCAGGATAAGAAATAATACACCCAATTGGCTGAATTGCGAACTGTCCGCCATCCAGAAGATTCCACTTTGACTCAGCACACGTGACAAATCATCAGCAAAAGCCAAATAAATATAACGATACAAAACATAAATAGGATAAATTAAGATGGAAGTAATTAATGGACAATCAGAATCTTCTCAGAGAACACCCCTAAATTTGTACTGATATTAGAAAGTCACATGATAAATTAAATAAAACATTACTATTTTTAAGGCAGAGTTATGGCTGTTCTAGCTCTTTCTTTCTCTTAACATCAAGATAATATGCAACAAAATATAAACAATATTAAAATGTTAGTTGCGTTTTGTACCTGCTGCAAATGCCACAAACGTTTTTGTACGCTGACCTCTCTCAGACTTCTACGTCCTCCTGTGTTACATTCGGTCATCCTGAAACGCTGTGCGACTAGGTTCAACATAGCTGCAAACCCCTACGAATAAGAAGTTCAGACGTTAGGCAAGGTTGGCCCAGATTCCAGATGTGGAAAGAGAACCTGCCTCATAGTGTTTCACAATTATTTTAAGATCAGCGTTGGCAATAAAAACCAGAAGCTACTTTCTAATCCAGCAATTAAAACATTTTCAGGGAAGCCAGTTGAGCCAAAATCGAATTTGAGGATGCTGAAAACTCATTGAAATTCCTGGGAATGACGAGCTTACTTGTAGAGGATGTTAGTGCTCAGAACCTTTACACTTGTCACCGGATCTTACAAGAACGACAAACCATGCCAACCTAGGCACCGGTAAATGTTTTGGGACAGTGATTTATGTTGGACAACGAATACACACCAATGCTCCACCATCATATTTATGGAAGTTTCTCTGTATCTAATCATATATCCATATTCATTTCTACTCATAACTTCTCTAAATGACTGTTGTACTCGTATTTCCATTGCCTCAACATCCTAATTAAATCATTAGCGAGAGAAATATATCTCACTTTCGGCCGATAAAACAATCTGAACCGGAGAAAAAACTCACTGAGCCTCGTTTTTCCTCGTTTTAGTCTTCGAAAGACTAAAACTACTTACTAACTATGCAGTAAACATGACTATCAAACATGGATAGTTCAAATAACTTTTCTATTTAAGACCGAGACTCCTTACACTCCACTCGTGATACTATAGTTGAGATTAACTTCAGGGAAGAATAATTAAATCTATATCAATTTGTACATCTTCATAATCTACATAAAATTGTAGATATTTCCATGAGCTGCTACATATTGGTAAGATTTTTTTACGTCATTCGTGTAACTGCTTTTCTCAATTGCATTGCCGATCTCAATAATATGTGGTTTCGAAAAGTAAAGATCCTCCTGTACAGCAATCCCCCTTTTTCCGACTTAAATATAACTATCCAAAATGTCATTATCATTTAGATCCTTCTTGACTATAGTCTTATTGTTCGTCTCAAACGAATTGATTGAGTCTTCAACAATGATTACCCTGGAATATGTTTGAACTTATAGTTCTTAAATAGTTCAGACTCTCAACTAAATTTAAATTCACTTATTATGTACAGTGTGTACCAATATAAAGTGATCATTCAGGTGGCCTGTTAATTATGTATGTGTACCTGTATATATTTGATAATTGTATAACATACTGGATAAATATAAGCCCAGCTGCTCCTTGTACTGTTACTTTGAGTTACTGCCAGCAATGAAAAACTCGAAAGATGCAAATAATTATGTGAAGGAATTTCTACTGGGTTGAAAGCGCAGAATGCAGAGAGTAATCACGTCAGCAATCAGAGAGTGACGGCTTTGTCACCGACAAGTTCAAGTTGTCACCAGCAGTCGCCCATTACCGCGGCTTGTGACAACCAGTGTGGAGCAGCTCGGGGTGGATTGATCCCTGATTACCAGTCACCTGCAGCTCATTCTCACCCGTCACATTTTGGGTTTGTTAACATATATTTAACATTGTACAGTCAGTGCTACGACTCCAATTTCTGGTGTTCTCAAAATGTACGTATGTGGCAAGAGGTGGCTTGAATACGCCACGCTTATGTTATTTATTTCATAAGAAATGAAATAGTTCTGTTTCCGGTATAATGAGAAGAGTGTGCCATCCCTTTGTTTTTCCCTTAATCTGCAGTGAAAATGCTTTACACATTGTCAAGGGAACCAACCAGTTTCGATTACCTTATGTGCAATCATTACAGCTTTGTTCCATAAGATGGGTTTTATAACAGCATTTAAGTAGTATTTTTAATGCATTATATGGTGTGTTCGTCACTGGCGCAATCTTAAGTAAAAATTAGGTAGTAACTTGGTCTTTGCAATCTGCATTACACTACTGATCATGCGCTGTATAATTATTTTCTAAAATATATATGTAAAAAAATGTTTCTGCCTCTCTGGCCAACTTCAGCTAAGAGTGTCAATAGCTGTTTAGTGTCACTTACTTTGAATTACGTTTCATAAATATTATAATTACTTTCCTAATTTCTTAAATTCCGGAATATGTTTCATATTGTTATCTTTATAAAAATCATTCTCGGATGGTAATGAATATTTAAATATAAGAATTGTTGAAATCTTTTTAGGTTTCCTAGTTAGTTTTTTTTTTTTTTATATTGGTTCCTAAACTGGGCTAATCTCAAGCGAAGGTTTACTTAACGGTTCGTCTCCTAATTTTATTTATGATGCCTTAATAAGTATACTTTTGAAGAAAACATGTCGCGGTGTATTATGCTGCTTCATCTCATTTCATGTGGTGATTTTCAGACGAGCAGTGTTGAGCAATTTTAGACTTTTCCACTAGGCTCGTTCGTATTTTCTTTTTTAATTCTGAGAAGAAGATTTTATTTTACCCTTCTCCTCCCGAACATCGCCTTCCTGTCTTATTTATTCAGAGCCGCGATACCACAGTAAATACTCACACTGATTTTCTTACTGGTGTCCCACTTTCGAGTATGCTGGTGTGACTTGAGTTTATGCTTCTGACTTCTATGTAGTGACAACGCCTCGGTTCATTTGCTCCCGTCTGGGCTCTAAACACTTTTCGGGCATGATACCTTTTTATCTTTTGTTAGTGACAGCCCATCGCTGCACGCTGTGGGTTTTAAGTGCACGTTTTTCTATTAACTGCTCTCGCACCTGAGAAGCGGGGTAGATTTCAATTCTAATGAAACGTTTTGTAACAAACAAAGTTGATTGTGTTCCATGCTGTCAAGCATATATATAGTTAGTTATAGATTTACCAAAATTTTAACATCCATTTACCAAAATTTTTATAATTACGCATCCTGGTATTTACTAAATGTTTATTTAATGCTCTCGATTGTTTAGTTTGATCTCTATGAATGTATGTATCTTTATTAAGAATGAAATGTCAGTTATTCTTTATATCAGGTTCATTTTCATCTGTGAATAACTGTAATTTTAATGCTGATATTAACTAGTAGCCTGTTTTTGATCAATGATTTATACCTCAAACTCCTAATAAAATAAACACTACTATTAATATCAATAAAAGCATTTAAAGATTCGAGTCACAGATCGTATTGCTCATGAAAATCTTTTATAGATGTCACAAAAATATCTTTCTGGCTTTCCTAAAATCAAACTGTCCAGAGGATAATTTATCGCCGTGTATTCTTGTTGTGTGACGTCACCGCCTGATGACGTCATCCATCATGGTGTGTCGCGACCACCGGACATGGGAATTAATGACTTGTCCCGTTGTAAATCTTTCCTTTCCTTGACTCGACTTTCTTCCACCACGTTCTTTGCACCGGTTGTTTACAATTATAAAACTTTAAAACTCGGAATCGGTGGCGCAGTGTGTGGTTTGGACAGTGGAAAAACAAGGAAACTAATTTACAAAGCATGAAAAGTTGAAGGGTGTCTGCGCCTGTTTAAGTGCCGCCAACATCGCGAAAATAAAATTCCCGCTGATACGAGTTGAGTGTTATGACCGGGAGGGTGCGGCTTGGCAGTGACACGTCATCAAGCTGTACTTCCTTTCCCTTCCCACACACTCGTGCTTACAGACATTACTTTACAGAGCGATAATAAAATATGCAAATATTAGTGAAATGTCTCATTTTTGCGCGTGAAGTTCATCCTGCGCGTCATATGCCACAAACAAAACCACACGTGAATTTTTAATTACAAACACCGAGTACCACCTCTCAGGCCGAAGTACCACCAAAACTGATGCGTGACAGTTTTTGTGCTTGACTGTGATTTTATACAACGCATGAGATAAGCGCATTTAGTCTTACTGCCAGTTTAGCATCGGGTGAAAATAGATTATCTTTTGACAGCCATGGGTAGATGCTGCGTATATAGTGAGGATCTGATCTAAACAATCTAGACACACATTATATCGTCGTCTATCACTTAAGGTTCATATTAGAAACAAACGTATCTAGGTACATCTTATAGTCGGGTTCTATCTGTAATTAAATTTTCTAATCTTATCACATGCCATTAATTCGTATTAAACAAAAAGGTATTTATGTCCAATTTATTTCTACAGATTCTATTGTATTCATAATTTATTCGGCGAGAGATAAGAAATAGGTTTGCTGCAAATCAGAAAATCAGGACAGTCCACTTCTTCAAACAGTCATCTTAGGGGTATCCGGGGTTAGTTATGTTTTATAGGCTACATCACCGAACCGCTCATCCAAACCTCACAATTCCTGTTCATCAAGGCAGAAACATTGTGAAGCATTACGTCAGTCATGCAGGTTTATTTGCTAACTGGAACTCTTCTTAATCTTTTTGTTGTTACCGCACTTCCTCCATCTTCTTGCGCGGCATGATAGTGACGAACTTTCTGTTTACTGCGTTCCACCGTCATGTAGGCCACCGGATACCAACGAAAACATCCATGTTCTATAAGCACTTACAGCAGGTGGAGTTGACTCGTAATGTCCTGTTTTCAGCCACACCAGGATATTCGGAATAAACCCACTATATCCTACTCTAGTCCAGGGCCATGGCTCATCGCCTCCCACTGCAAAACTTAAAGAAGCCTGTTGAGGAGTTCTGTCTTCTTTCTTTCTTCACAGATACTGTCCGCTCTTTCCTATGCTTGAAGGTAGATTACAGGGGTGCCAACTAGCACCAGAACCGTTTCCTAAGGCGCCGTCACGTAAGCTAGTGTAATTCTAAAGATACTAGTAAAAGTGCTGCAGCCCGCTGCACACTCAGCAGTGAAATTCTAGACTTTGCAACAACCCAATTTAGAGTTCCTTGAATAATCTGTTGTATTCAATCCGGCTAAAACGATAAAATCCCGTTTGAGACCGGTAAATAAGCTAATTTCCTTGGGCACATTGCGCCTACAAAGTTCATTAAGTTGTGGCTCAGTCTACTTCGGGAGAACAACTATAAGAATTAATAAAAACATTAGGCACAGTAAACGTTAAAATACGAAAATTATTTATGGTGGATCATAAAATTTCAAAATTAACTATGCAGAATAATTCAACAAAACCAAAAATATTTGCGAAGATTCCACACTATTGCCAAAGATAGTAAGGAAAATTTGGAGATAATCAAGAAAAATTATACTAAAGAAGATAGCCTCAAATTATTAAAAAGCTAGTGATAAAGAAGACATATTGATCGTTGTTTAGTAATATAAGGTTTTAATTGGCAAAACTTCAGGCTATCAGGAGACCTTCTCCTTCAACTTAATTGTATAAGTATTATTAGCTGTTTCAGTTTAAACATTTTTTATTGAATACGGTTGTATACATTAATCCAATTTAAATGATTCTGTCAATACGTTTTTGACTTGGTTTGAATAGAAAACTTTGGTGATTGTAAGTGCAACTTAATATTTTAGTATTTTTTACATATAATGATGGTAAATGTCCAAAATCTTTTTGCCCTCTCAAATCATCAATCGTAAACAATCAGGTTTAAACAATGAATAAAGAAGACTTTTTTAAGTAAGAATATCCACTACATTAGATGTATTCAGTCGTATATTCGTATCAAAGGAGTGGCAATAAAAACAAATACGCATTGTTTTCTACACACTTTAGACCACCATTTAAAAACGAATTGCATAATAAAATTTGTTCTTCCCCAAAATATTTAGAATTCAACGACCTTTTAAATTATGTACAACATTACGTGTGTTTGAATTTTAAAGTTTTGAGATTTTTCAAACATGTCCCTGTGCTTTGGGACATCTTGCATATTCACAGAGTTGAGAATTGTTTCAAACAAATTCTTTAGGGTTGATTCAGTGAAGTACGTATCCGTTTAAACTAAATCTCTGCTGTTAGCCGTTTGGTCATTAGACATTTGAGACTGGTGATCTGTATATGACACAGACACGGAACGTGAATAGTGAAGTATGAAGTGAGTGATAATCAGGCAGGTATCCACCCCGAGCTGCTCCACACCGGTTGTCACAAGCCGCGGTAATGGGCGACTGCTGGTGACAACTCGAACTTGTCGGTGACAAAGCCGTCACTCTCTGATTGCTGACGTGATTACTCTCTGCATTCCACCAAAGATTATTTCAATTCTGGGGTTTCATGTAGCGAGCACTAACTAAAGGGAGACATGACTCTATTCGTGTACACCTTTTATATATATGTATATGTCATTATTATTTCAAAAAGCAATAAACCAAATGAGATTGTCTTTCAAATTAATGAGTTACGATCACTCAGTACATACCTACCGAAGGCGAAACCACTGACTGCTGTGGCGAGCCAGCCATTTGTCTATGACCCGAGCAACTCTTCACTAAAGATACAAATTGAATAACGTATCAAGTCTTCGATTTATTGCAGTACTTTTCGTATACTATCAGAGATCTGGATGTTTACTGGGTGAGAACTTTTAGTGCTTTTCACGTGTACTTTTATTTTATTTTTGTATGTAAAAGTATTGGAAATTATACACACACAAAATATATATATATATATATATATATATATATATATATATATATATATATATATTTCAATTTATAACATTTTATTTATAATTATATTTTATTAGATAATAGGTATGACCAGGTTTTAAATTAACAAGTCTTGCCTCATTTTACGGTTCCAGAAATGGATCAAGCAATCCTCCAACAAGATGGTGATCCTCCTAATTTCGTAAATCCTGTCAAGCTATTGCCTTCATGACTAAATGACAACCTTCATGGCCATTGGATTGGTCGTAGAAGTGATTTTTAGATTGGCCACCCCGATCCCCAGATTTAACTGAGTGTGATTTATTTCTATGGGGTTACTTAAAAGAACAAGTTTATACTCGTAGCTTCAATAATGATGAGGAATTAAAACAATCAATTGAAGAGGAACTTCTCCGGATACCGCAGAATTTCTTTGTAAGATTAATCTATTAAGCACTGTTATCAGTGTGTCGCTGGGGATGGATTACAGTTCGAGTAACTGTGAACTGTAATTAATTGTAGGTTTTATAATAGGCTATGTTCTAATTTTCTGATTTAAATGCTTTATTACTCTAGAATATACAATAAATAATTTTTCAAAACCAAAAATACTGTTTTTTGTTGTTTTTAAAGTATAGTTTTTCATAATGCCACCATTTTGTCAACAATTGCTAGAGAGCTGAAATTTTCACAGAATATATTTAATGTATAGTGTAGTGTTTGAAAATGCATAAATGAGCAAGTTATCTCAAATCAAACATTTAAACGTTGCGTTGGGGAAATAGCCGCCAACGTTATAAGAATTGCAAGGAGATGAGATTTGCTCTAATTGCCCACTAATTTTACATAATTAATGCTTCTTTTATAATAATAGCAATTATTTTATAACAATGAACAGTTAAAATGTCATTAATATTGCGTCTCAAACATAATAGAGTTTCTTATTTTCCTTATTTTGCAAGTATCCCAAATTTCACTTTATTACGAAATTTAATTCGTTTCTAATTGACTCATGAAGGCTACTCCATTTCCTGCACTCAGTTACAAAAAGGTCTACTATACAACATAGCTCTTTGGTCTGGAATAACCCATAGTGATCCAGCTCGGGTGCCTCGAACCACTAACGTTGCTAAGGAACGTAGTCTCGATAAATGGAGGTTTCGTTTTGACAGTTTTAGGCATTAACATTGATATTTTTTATTTCCGAATTTCTTTTACTTTGAAATGTCCGATCTGATCTTATCTTCGTTTCGTAAACCAATAATTAATGTAAGGCAGTAGTTTAGAACTCTGAAGCCATCTCATTATATACAGGAGAGCAGTGGTCAAAGCAATGGATCTGTTATTGTCCTTAGCAGTATAAATGAAGATATTAAGTGTGTGAAGAGTACCTAACACCGTGTTACATGTTTTTAAGGCCGAGTTTCATTACATACGTGGTAGTGGGCCTTACAGATGTTAAACATCACAGCGGATATCAGTAGGCTAGATAAGGTAGGTCACCCTTCTGGAACTTTGGCCTTTAATTTGGTGGATCTTAATGAGTAACTAGATAAAACACATAACTTTGCTTTAGTGGCGTACTACGAGTACATAAACACATAATCCTGTTATTAAAAATTACGACTGATGTTGGTGTTAGGTAGATTTTGTATACAAAATCAGCCTCCTGCAATAGTCCTTATGGTAGCACGTACTGAAAAGTTTTACATAACTTCACTGATCGTGACTCTCAGATTGGGCTATAACCACACGATTATATAAAAACATAATGGTATCTCTGTGTGTTTGTTAGTGTGTTTACTGTCACATAAAACTACTGGGCCGATTGTTACATGGACATGTTTAGTATCCCTGGTTAACATATACGCCTATTCCTATTTCAAAATCACCTGGTCTCTAAAGTTGCATTACTTTTGCACAATTGTGAGCCAAAAGTGTAATCTACTATTCTGTATAAATATTTTGTAATTACAGCACAACCGCCTGCCTACCCAAGAAGGGTTCTCCTATACGAGTGTTGTTTCGGCTTATATTTTTTACATATATTTATATGTTTGCTTATTTTTACTTATTTATGGGTTATTAACTATTCAAGGAAAATAACATTATAGATATTTTTAATTATAAATGATTTTATCTTCTTCTTTGTAATTTCTTGGACAGCAAACCAACTATTCATTTCATGTACGACAGTGCAAGTGCGTAGCAGAACATGTATGAGTAATATATTCTACTGATTTACCACACTCATGGAATTGGTTATTGTCACAGTGTATATTGTTGGTAGGTCAAACCGTCCAAAGTGTTATCCTTATTTTCACCTCATTGTCACTTTGTCTGTCATTACAATCAATTCAGCAGGGATGACGGAAATTTGTTTAATACTTCAGATTGTATATCACTATTGGTGGCTATAGTCAAACTTAGATATAAAATTCATCGGATAACGTTTCGTCTCTTATTCTTATTACTTTTTGATCAATAATAAATGCATCCATATAATTATATGGATGTAATGTAAAGTAATGCAATGTTATTTCCTCTCTCATTAGAGAGGAAATAAAATTTAGTGCACATTGAACGTAAATTATTGAGTTTTTCACTCCTCCACCTTCAAGTTGCTGGATCAAATCTAGACATTGCTATTACTTACTCTCTGTTAAAAATATTCTATCAGAATTTTCAAGTTTGTTTTTGTTATTTTCTGAGCATCTTAAGATGCGCTGTGACCTGAGAGCCTAATACACTTACTCCTGAAAGTATTAAGGGATTTGGAAAATGTTTTGTCTTTACACGATGTCTTAAATTGTTACGTATTCACTGGCAATAGCCAGTATAGAAATAGTTTGATAGTTTTACTTACTTTTGAATACACTAATTATAGTAACATTTTACCTTTTCAGTTTTAATTTCTAATGCTTTTTTGTAGTTTTATAGAATTGTTATAAAAACAATAAATACAATCGAAATTTTTATTTACAAACTACACTCTGCCACCCTCCAAGTACAGTAAATACTTGAGTCAGTTAAGCTATAATAGAATTTGAAAGAACATATCATAAACAGTAAATTGCCATAATTTCAGGTTAGTCAAATGATAACACTGGAGAAACTATTACTTGTCATCTAAATAATTTGTTATCGACATGAATTCAGGTGTTTTGAATCAAGTCCGGAGCGATGACTAAGATTTTGAATGCGTGTCGCAAAAATCCTCTTCGACAAAGAATTTATGGCCCTTCGAATGACGTCAAGGCCGGGATGACTGGGGTTTAGCGTTACTGCAATGAAAATTTTCCTTGTCAACGGAGAATTTCTGGCCCTTCGAAAGACGTCTAGGCCAGGATGACTTGAATTTAGCCTTGCTGCAATGAAAATGTTCCTTGTCGACGGAGAATTTCTGGCCCTTCGAATGAAGTCCAGACTGAGATGACAGGGATTTAGCGTTACTGTAATTAAAATGTTCCTTGTCGACGGAGAATTTCTGGCCCTTCGAATGAAATCCAGACTGAGATGACAGGGATTTAGCGTTACTGTAATGAAAATGTTCCTTGTCGACGGAGAATTTCTGGCCCTTCGAAAAACGTCCAGGCCAGGATGACTTTAATTTAACGGTGCTGCAATGAAAATGTTCCTTGTCGACGGAGAATTTCTGGTCCTTCGAATGACGTCCAGGCTGAGGTAACTGGGATTTAGCGTTACTGCAATGAAAATGATCCTAGTCGACGTTGAATTTCTGGCCCTTTGAATGGGTCGATCCCTGAGATTTAGAGTATTCATGTCAGTTGAAACACTTTTTTTGTGGAGGAGGATTACAGGGTCTCGGAATTAATCTACTCCATTTACACTGATTTGAAATTTGTAAGCATAAAACATCTTTTCTTTTATAATTTATATATGTAATATATTTTCTTTACACTGGCATGGTTTCCCCTAGTAAATGTTTTCTAACACTTCAGAATTTTAACGTCACGCTAACTCTTGTAGAATTTTGAATGAAATTTTGCTAAATATTTAATAACCATAGTTACTAATTTTAACAATCACACAATGAAAATATAAAATATGAATAGTTTGCAGCAATCTGTGTGGCTGATTTTGGAAGCCTCTGTTTCCGAGTGCATTTGTTGGAGACAGGTTTTCAGGAAGAAAATGTTTCATTTTGATTTTTAGAGAGATTTTAAAAGTTTTTGAGAGATCTTTATTATGTGAGATAAATGTTATTTATATGAGGCTATAAAGTTTCAGTAGTAATAATCGATTTTGAAATTTTAGTGATTTTTGGTGATCGGTCTCATTTTATTTTGTAAGAAATAAATCGCATTTAACATTACTGGAGGTATGACTTAACTTTAACTCCATAACCTCTGTAATTATTTATCTCCATTGCAAGACATATATTTCATGGAACGATCATGCCCTTTATCAAATCAAAATATAAATCGGTGGCACTACACGGATTGATTATAATTAATTATACCCAGGTATTAATTAACTGCTTTAATTAAAATTAAGACTCTCTTCCGTGTTAGAGTAGGAAAATGTTGGATTTCATGTGTCGCTGTTATCTCAAAATATCAAATAGAAGTTGCATTAGTTATGAAGGATAATTTAAATTAGTAATCCTATGACGACTGTATAGAGTGGATCTTTATTACGTAAAGATATAAAATCTCTAGCCTTGGAACCATTTGATATTATATTATCATCATTATAATCATATAAAATGATTCTTATATATGTGGAATTGGTTTGGTCACGGTCATTATACAATAGTATGTAAACATATTGATTTATAATGATTCAATGCTTTTATAATTGAGAATGAATGATTGCTTTTATGGAGCCTTAAGAAATAACAAATGTGACAATAAAAGTTACTTGGAATTGCTTATATTAGTCAAACACTGTAAACCAACCTTACATGTTTATTAAACACGGTATAACGTGTTCTAGTAGAGTATGATATAAGTTTGACGATTTAAAACAAATATACAACAGTTATAAATCACATTAGCATTGATTTGGGGCCAGAGGTGACAAAGAGCTCTCCAGATCCTCATTCTGGTGAATCAAATCCTTAGTTTAAGAATAAGATAGGACAGTGAAAGATGTATGTAAGGGAGACATGTTTGCAATTCTATCTCTGGCACGCATGGTCTGTCTAGAGACGCCTAACAAGAGACAAAGACGGAAATCAAGAACTATTGCTGTATAAGGCAATGCAGTGTAAGACATAACGTACGCTGACTCCTGAGAGCTATATATCAGTGAAACTTTACCTCCGGGAAGTATATAATGATATTGATCTCGATTATTCACGCTGCGATGATCTTATCTTATCTTTCAAAATCTTATCCTGTGATATATTATGTCGGAAATAGTTATATAGTGTAGAGAACCTAACAATGCACGAAAATATACTTTTTTTGGATTGTATGACCTGGCGATAGCTGTGAAGGTCCAGCAATCGACAGCAGCTTAATCTGCAGACCAGGCTGATGTTGAGGTGAAGTATATCCTTTTTAACCAGAACCTGTAGGAATTGTTGCAAGTTATTGTTGAGCAGGGGAAGCCGCCAGGAATCTGTCAACAAAGGCCGAATAACCAATTAAATTAGGTTTCTTGCAAAGCGATGAAGAACTTGATGTTACTTTGAACGTCTCATAAGGTGGGAACTGAAATAGGATAATTGTATCAATTATATCGTAACGCGATACGTATAAAACACACACACGCTCGCGCGAGGGCTGATATATATATATATATATATATATATATATATATATATATATATATATATATATATAGTTTTAGGTTTAGGTTTAATATGTACGTCCTAAAGTAAACATACTGACCTAAATTGTTTATTTAAACGTTTTCAATTAATGTGTAGGTTACTTGATATGTTGTTTGCATTAAGTGAGTGAGCGTTTGAATTAATGGAATAAGAATTAGTAATTAGTCAACTCATAAAATACAAACTTTCAGTCATAATTAGTAAAAGTAGCCTACTGTCCATTAATAACAGTATAACAGTAGTACAATTATATAAAACAGCTAGAAACCGGCCACAAGCAGGCACACTTTATCTTTGTGTCAATAATGATAAAAGGGTCAATTAACTTATCAGAGCTACAAATAATTAACTCTTTTGTATTCATTACAAATGTTTTATCTACTTTGATATCAAAACTGACGATAATTTCATTTGATTACAGTTTTTGGTGTGGTTTTGATTGGAAATTGTTTTAATTAAGCATCACTCTCTATTGATAACAGTGACTTCAAAAGAATCCTCGTGTCAAAACAGTTTTGCTATATTTATCTGCCAAAACTACTTTATAATTGGGTTTGTGAAAATATCACGACCCTAATAAATCAATCTGATTGGACTTTTAATGCAGCCATGAAACTTTGGTGGGTGGGTTGTTCAATAAACAAAGGACACTATTGTATTCCGATTGTGACATTGTAATTATTTATTCTGTCACATTTGCTGATGATAGTAGACTAGAGGATTAATTTTGTTTGATATTTGGTGAGTTTTTATTATTTCAATATGCTGACTCTTTTTCGTCGGAATATTATAATGTTTTGGTAATCATATTCATCATAAACTTAAATAAAATCGGGTATTTTAAATCATTTTGTGGTAGGTTCTCGTAATGTTGGTGCAAAGTTCGTGACAATATCTTCTTGTTGATGGGCATTAGATTCTGCTCTATTCATAGACATATATTTTGCATGTCCACTTTCTGTAACATGCCTAATGCCCAGTGCATAGTCGCATAGTTGAGATTATGCACAAGAATAATGTGTAGCCTACCAGGTTTGTTCCGGTCGACATATCCAACAATTCACTTCGATGCCTTGGGTCAAAGTTGGTACATTGCTTCTCTAAGCAACAACAGGCAGAAAACTAACTTCCTTCAAACTGTGTAGTAGCCTTTTGAGCAGTAAAATCTATTATTTATTGGAAGAGTATGTGAGAGGTTTGTGATAAAACACTGTAATGTTGTTTAAGCTTGGCTTATTCTATCGGCTTAGGCTATCGATAATTATGCAATATTTCTCTATGGATAGCAAGCTGGCTGTTTGAAGGGTGCAAGGGAAAAAGAGAGAAAGTAAATGTTTCAGAATTTGACAGGAACATACTTTTTAATTCGACTTAACTTACAGTTTTATTGTTATATTTTTCTTTTTAAAAACTGCCATTGAAGTACATAATTATCATATTTAGCAAAATGTCAAATATTATTTTGGTAGTTGAATTCTCCTTTCTATAATATATCATATATTATATATATTTCCTTTCTATAATATAATTGTTTTAATATGATACTGCAAAATATACAGGCTATAAAGGAATTAAGTAGAACAGAAACAGGGAAGAAATTTTGATCAACACCGGATTTGAAAAAAAAAGATATTTGGAGGAAAAATGAAACGCAAAACTATTTTTTGTTTTGTCCCCCATATGAGTCAAAAAATAGGTCCATTCTTGTCATATTTAAATCCTAGAAATTATAAACAAAATTATGTAGCAATGATCAAACAGTATCATTACCTTCAGCTCTTTGAGTTTCCGGATAAGTGTAAAATACACTTTTGCCTTTTTATAAATTGTGGATATTAAATGTGTATATTGATAAATGAAGCTTGTAGTAAGCACCATTAGTGCCAATATTTGGCACTGGTAAATTTTTCTGAAAGTAAAAATTCATCAGTTTTCCTTCTTTGTACTTCTTTTTCAAAAAGTTCTCCTTTTCTTTGTTTAAGTCATAAACAAATAAAAATTCATCTGAGCTATAAACGTATTGTTTGCGCTACATGTATCAACTCTTGGGTAATGGAAATATTGAACTCTTTGGCAAAAATTGAATTGTAAGTCTAATAAGATATGGGAGAATGTTTATTTAGATCACAATACAATATATTTGTTTTATGTTTAAATCCTCTGATAGATAAGTTTTGGAAGAGTCCTTTTATTATTTATTCCTTAACAGAATGTTTTTATCAACAGATAGTTTCTGTTGTCTATTAAGGAGCTTTCCTTTTTGTTCTAAGGGAGATTACCTGTTCCTTTTAATTTTCTTTAAAGGAACCTCAGCTTTCTTATTTCCATTTCCAAGGGTGAATAAACATTCTTTCGTATTCTGGAACTTCTTCTAGTTTGTGTTCGTTGTTTAAAACCTTACTCTATATGAATAAGGACGCATCACGTAACTCAGCACTGTCTTCATCTCACCGAGCCCGCCTGTTTTGTATTTCTTGAGTGCTAGTAAGACCTGAAAGATAACTTTTCTGTTCGTTTACAGAACATGGGTCACAAAATAGTTCCAACCTTATTATATTTAAACTCCCATTTTCTTCCTTAAAAAGTTCTTGTCCCGTTTCTTTGTTGAGAATGGTCTTTCAGCAGTACATGTCAGTAATACTGAATTATTTAAGTAATAATAAACGTTTACTAAAATAGTAATTTTAAAAATTGAAAATTTGGGGAGGTCTGGACCCCTTGGACCCCCTCTGTAGATAATAAGTAACTATTAATATAGAGCTCCAATAAGTCGCGTTGTCAGGCGATTCTTAGCAGCGGGGACCACAGAGACATTTACACAAACATAAATTATCATTTTATTGGTAGCAATACGAATAAGACGAAATGACGATAATGAATGCAACAGGAAACGGCGCTAGTAAATGATGCGGCACAGAGTGAGGTGCAAGAGCAGACACTGAGCACGACGGACTGTTAAAACATGCAACTGAGTGTGGTACATAAATATGCAAACATTAAGTAATATATCATTAACTCATTTTAGAAGTTCATTTTTTTTAAATCGTAATTTGGAAGAAATAGTTGTAGGCCGTAAACTTGATAAAACAATGAGCAATCGCCGCGTTTGATAAAACATATGGTATTGATCGGAAACGACATTTTACGTTTTGCACTTCATTTCCCAAATATTAGTGAAATTGACAAGAGACTTTAGAAACACAACTTAATTATTTTTAATGTCCGTATAATAATGTTAATATCATAAGTGAAATTGCACATTACTATGCGGCGTGGCTGATTTTCAAAGAGGGAGGTATTTACCGGGAGTTTATAAATGTACAATGGGACAGCCACAGCAAGAATAAATTGTTGAGTTACAACAAGAATAATGATTGATTGGTAACTACTGTTTGATACATATTATAGCGTAGATTGATATTTTCTAATTATTTTTCCTTCCTGTTGTAATATAATTAACTGCACACTTGGCTATATGTATATATGATGACTATAAAATATAAAAATACTGAAATAAAATCCATAAATTGACCCAATGTTTGAGAATCCAAATTAAATTCAGAATTTAGAATCTACTAACATGTTGAAATCAAACCAGGAATCAATGGTTTGTTTAATGTTCATTATTTATGAAAAATGATTTGAAAATGAAAGGATTACAGACATAGCCATTATTATATGTTACAACAAAAGAACAGTGTTTTGAGAACTGGCATTTACTTGCTCTCTTCTTCAGGGTTACAATCTTAAAACGTAATGCTAATAATGAAAAAAGAGAATTTACTCCTGAAGAAGAGTGTGAATATTAGTTCTCAAAATGTTGCGTTTCCGTTATTTATAATGAAATGTAATAAGTTCATATGAAGAATATATTTTCCTAACTAATACCAAAGTTATTCAGTTTTGAACAAAAGCTTTAATATTTTAATTATTAGCTATTCCTTTATTATTTTGTTTTAAATTTGCATTGACACTCCGTGAAAAATTAACATGTTTAGGTATGGCATACATCATTCTAAAATTTATAAAGATAATTATTTATAGACGAGAAGCCTATAATTAAATATGACTGTCATAGATTGGTTTCGTACTATGTAGGATTATTTTCATAAAACCAATACCTAAATATAAAGGCAATATTCTATAAAGTAAGTTGTTATATTCTATATAACTATTCATCTCAAGAATTTCTGAAAAGGATGCTAGTAAGATGGCCAAGTAATTCTATTCACAGATTTTAAAGGGCGAGGTAATGGGTAAGAGAGGCAAGGTAGTAATTTTTTTAACAGAAAGACAAACTCTGTCAAAGAGTAAAAGTAGTGAACTTATTAATATGTTTAAGTAGCAACCAAGGAAATTTAAGCTGCGCTCTAGCAGATGCTGTGAGTAAACTAATTAATTATGTATTATTGTATGAAAAGATAATTCATGAAATGCTATAATCATTTACAAGTTGATACATGCTGCTTGTATTCTATCCATAGACAAATAGAGGAATCATTGATTATTAATACATTATACTGGTTGGTCCTAAATAACCTGACAGTTTTTGAAGTGAAATAACATTACATGAAATAATACTTAAAATTTATTAAAGTAGTCAAAGTATGTACATAGTTATGCCATTTTCATTTATGGAATGGAATCATGCAAATCTTCCCCACCAACATCCTGTACGCATCTGTAATCTTTTACGAAAATTTGTCATTACCCAGCGTACCATAGACATTGGTGTTGCAACAACCTCATTTTTATGTATTCTTTTTAATCGGCAATGGTGTGAGGTTTTTTAACGAAAACTTTGCTCTTAAGGTAGCACTAGTAGTGAGATTTGTAAACTGGGCAGGCTATGTGACATTGCTAAAAATGATCGTGGTGAGAGATGTCATTGTGAAATGATATGTCCCCGGAAAACTTTGTAAGAGAGTAATTGAGACAATATATGCCATGTACACAGTCGCTCAATCTTGCTGGTACCATAATGCGTTCATTTCTATTCTCAACTATTGAGGAACTAAGAAGTTCTGAATCATTTCAAAGTGCTGTTCTTCATTTATAGTACCGTTTTACTTTTCACCTTTTTAATTTTTTTTTTTAAAGGCTCAATAATACCAAAACTTACAACACCACACCATACAGTCACTTTTCAATATGCAAAGGTCGTGTATGGAGTTTTTTAGGATTCTCTCTTGACCAGTAACGACAATTTTGCGTGTTTATATTACCATAAAGATAAAATGAGCTGCATCAAACATTGTTAAATGCTACATGTTTCCATGATTAATGAGGTGCAATAGTCTCACAAAATATAACCCTTACTTCACGCACATTTTCAACATTGTCTGGAGTACGTACAGATCTTGGCCTACCGGGTGGTTTCTTTTTTAATAGAGAAGCACAATTTCTTAAATTGTTCCCCCATCTTTTTTTTTATAGTACTACAAGGAACAGCTCCGTGATGAGGAAAATAGATTTGTTACAAAATAACTGTTGCGTAGCAGACATAGACTGAATATTTTTGAAGAAAGCTGCAATAACAAAAGCAAGATGTTGAACTGTCCACTGGAACATAATTACTGAAATGGCATCAGCTTTGTTTTAATTGTTGCAGCAATCAAGACTCTAAACATAATAACAGCAGAGAAACGGGCGTTTAAATAAATATCAGGTTTTATTGGAGTGCCCAATATAACAATATTAAGTACTTGGCATTATCTATGACAATATTGACAAGTACAAAAGGAAACTTAGTTGCCACTAAATAACTTGCAATATGATATTTATAAATAAAGTCTTCTATAAAAACTTTAAAACATGATTCCTTATTCTCTTCTTTTACAAGAAGCTTTTAAGCTCTAAGTTTGTCAAGATTCGCTTGGGATGAAAGAAAAGTAATTTTACATATTGTAGTGTCATGACGGCCTCTCCTCCCTAAAGTTTAGTTCTTCCAATTTTTTGGCTATCAAAGACAGCAGAGATGGCAAAGACTAGGTTTACAGTTTTTTTACAACAGTTAACTTGGAAGTTAACACAAAAGTCAACTTGGTCCCTCAAATAAGCCACTGCTAATTGCTCTACCTCTAATTGAGTCTTGATAAGTAGTGACCACATGAGAGTAGTGTTCAAGTAAACAAGCAATAAGGCTAACTGTCACTTTTATGAGTACCTCGCTTCAGTGACTTGTTATTAAGAGAATTCATAAATAGCCCCTAAAGGTAAAGCCATAGGTGCTTAAATCTCACAAGCAATATACACAATTTTGATAACAGTTTGGTTCACTCACAATTTTCCAAAACCACCAATCCGGTCGTCCTGACTTTTTCATCAGCTTCAGTTCCTGCTAGCTAACCTTCGGGTGTCCCTTCAAATTTCTATACACATATATCTGTTTTTATATGTTTTTCAATCGCTCTTTGTATAATTCATAAAAAACCTTATGAAAGTACTAACAATCACCCGCAGCTTTGCAAGCAATTTCGTAGGTTTCGCACTATTTGTTTCAAGTGAATTATATTACCGATATCAATGTTAAGTTTGTCTTGTTGCCACGACCAAGAAAATATGTAAAAAGTGATATCAATCAACATTCATGGCCATTGTAATTTATTCCAGCCATACTATTTTTTTGTTCCATAGTTGATTTTTCATTTTTCATAATACAGAAAATATACACATGCACAGCTCTGAGTAGCGTACTTCTTGTCAAGACAACTAAAATAGGTTTCATAACACTCTTTAATGTATATTAAAAGAATACTTTGACTTTATATCTGCACTGCTAGCAGTTACCCGTTGCTTTGCATGCAGTTTAGTAGGCGTTGAACATGTATGACCATTGCTGGTTGAGTGAATTATATTTCCGACACAATGATGAGTTTGCCTTGTTGCCATGATCGAAAAAAATACATACAAAAGTGTATATTTATGGGCATTTTAATTTACACCAGTCATAGTATTTTTTGTTCCATGGTTTATTTTGCCTCGGTTCCCGATCAAGAAAATATATATCACAGATCAGAGAAACATACTTTTGTCAAAAAAAACTAAGAAAGGTTTTAATTTATAGTAAATTGTAAATACAGTAGTTACTTCTTCTTTTATATCTAATACTTAATATTTGCTGAAAATGTACATTTAAAAGTACATTAACAATGACAATATTGACGTGTTTAATACTTCATAAACTGAAAAATATTTTAAATATTTCAGAACATTTAGAGCTGGAATTAGTTCAAAAGTACAGTCCAGCGAACTTTCTTATAGAATAGTTCTTGTCGACTGCTTCAAACGAAGTCTTCGAAAACTGAAAAGAATCTGTAGATTCTGACCATCTTATGTTTTAGGACATTTTCTAAGGGAAATGTACTTACCTAATCGCTAAAATCCAAAATTTATGTGAAAAGTAATGGTTATATTACTCATTATTGGAATTTAAACACAAACAACTAAGAAACAAATTTAAAATAGTAGTAGTTAAATTCAATAAATGTATAATTGTGCTATCATAAAACAATGTTTACACAGAACAGTTGATTACATTTGACGGGCTCTTTCAATTAAGATTTCACAACTTTAGATGGAATTTTTCAGTATTTTTAAGAGCAGTGGGGCATAGCCCAAAGGAGTTTTCGAAATAAGAATAGGTCTATATTCATACCAGGGACAGTAAAAATGTCCATATATAATTTCAGTACAATTAATTGAATATTTTACATGCGAAAGCAAAACAAACAAACAAAGGCACTTCCGCATTTATAATACTATTAGGTTTACACATAGCATAGCTAAGATGGAAAGTTTTGATTCAATATGAATATTGTTTAGCTCCAGTTCACATTCCTCTTAGTACAGTGTCTGAAGTCTGTCGCTGTCACAGACTGACTTCTTGAGTCTGGAGACCTGAAGAGATCCAAAAAAGTCAGTGAAGAAGCAGCTCATAACTGCATTACTTTTTCAGTGGCAGCTGCTAAGGTTAGACGTGTTTTATGAACTCAAATTTCATTTGTTAAATAAAATAGATCATAGAATTTATTTTAAATTTAGTGTGAAAAATGTAATAGAACTGTGGGAAATGTTAACAAAGGCCATTTGGAGAGTCTTCTATATGTATAACAAGGGTTTATGAGTGGTATAAACATTTTAAATTTGGCCGTGAAGATACTGAAGAGGAAGAACGATCCAGACACCTCACCACATCAACAACCAATGAAAACGTGACAAAATTGGTATAAATGGTTAAAAATAATTGCCATATTATGATCAAAGAAGTCACTGTTGAACGCACATACCATGAAATTTTTTCGAATGCTTTGGGTATGAAATATGTGGTAGCAAAACAAACACAGAGGTGAATGGAAGTTGCTCTGAAGTCACTAAATGAAGTCAATGACAATGTAAAATTACTGAAACGTTTTATAACAGGTGACGAAACATGAGTTTACGAATATGAAGTTGAAACTAAGACTTAATCATCCCAGTGGAGCCATTCCGGATCACTAAGACCAGAAAAGGCTCGACAAGTGGAGTCGTACATGGAGGTTGTGCTCATTTTATTTTAATGGCTAAAACATGAATTTTTGGCAAAAGCTCAAACGGTCAATAAGGAGTATTACCTGCAATTTAAAGCAATTTGCGTGAAGCAATCTGAAGAATACGCCTGGATTTGTGACAAAACATTTCATAGCTTTTGCACCGACAATGCACTTGCTCACACTTCGCTGCTTGTTCATGAATTTTTGGTCAAAAACTGTAACTGTAGTACTGTACCAATGATTCAACCTCCATATTCTCTAGACATGATTCTGTGTGACTTTCTTTATTTCCAAAAATAAAGAGAACCTTAAAGTGACGTAGCATAGTCGATATGGAAAGTGCATTGCTGAAGAATTGGCAATCCCAAAAATCAAGTTTGAAAAATGTTTCAAGGATTGGAAGTTGGAAGAAGCACTCTCACTAGTGCATATCTAATGGAGACTATTTTGAAGGTGATAACATTAATGTAGATGAATAAATAATAATTATTTTTAATGAAAATTCCTGTTATTTTTTAACGTACCTCGTATATTGTATACATCAACAAAATATAATTTAATCTAGGTGAAGACATGTTCTCATTGTCTCCTCAAGTACACCTAGCTAAAACATTGCAGTCCACTCAATTGTGTACCTGATGTCATACACAATGAAAGAGAAAACAATATAAGCTACAAATAACCTGTTGGCAAAATACTTATTACTCACTAATGTTCAAAACAACAAATATTACTATATTACCCAAGATGTTTCCTATTCAAAACAACAGCTGGTATAATCAACATAAACTAGCATCTGGTAGACCAAGAAATATTCAAGGACCACTAAATGTAATGAACAACTCAATGTCTTTATAACACCATTGCACCAATAATAGTACTGATTAAATGAATGTTAAGGTGCGTATCTGCTATCCAAGTTGGGTCACTGACATTTTGAGAATGTTCTGGCTGATACAATAGAAATTGGCAAACACTTGGAGGGTTAATTCCACTCTGTGAAAATTGACTTCATTTGAAAGGCAAATCTCTTGATAGCTCACCCAGTGAAAGAATCTTATGGATTGGACCTTCCCATTGGGAAAGGGTTTAGATTTAAAAACTTCCATATTTTAATTAAAGGCAACTTAAAGGAACTAGTGTTTGGTTTGACATTAGGAAGTATCTTTTTGTTTTTTTGTTTTTTTTTAATGTACAGCAAACAGTAACTTTACACTGAAAAGTAAAAGAATAACATTTATTCCAAACAATATAAAAGTTTGAGTCTGAATTTGTTGAACATATCTACCCACAAGTAGAGAAGGGTACAATAAAAGAAATATTAAAATATTGATCACATATTTTATTATCGTAGTATACAACAATATACATAAACCATAATTTACAAAACAGTGAATCATCCATTTTAATAAATATTTATTACAACTTTTATAAAACTAACAAAAATAAATTAGTCAACCCTTGATATAGTACACAAAAATTATAATTTTTAACTAAAACAATATCTATGTTTCAAATTCTTTCTGTAGTTTAAATAAGTTAAATCAATAACTGTAGTCTCATTTGGTCAGTCATCTTAAAATACAAATAACAAACATTATTATCTCACAATTAAATTAATGGATCTTATAATGGTAATCATCAGCCCAAGACCTATGTAGAAAAACAGTGTTTTATTCAACAAATTCGTTGGAAAAAGTAACCTAGATGGGTTCATCCCATTGCAACTTTTTGAGTAAGTCTTAAGCTGTTGCCAGAGACGGCAAACAAAATGTCACTAGAAAGATTTCAAAACAAATTACAATAAAATATCACAACTAAATCAGGTTACAGACAGTATAGCTAAACATTTACTTTAAATTTGTTTTATCTAACAGATTTTCTTATGATTGTGGGTAAATGCTTTTGTTCTTACATGATGAAATGACGATTTGTAGATTACACAGCAAAGATGGAAACATTAGACCAGCACTGTTAGGAAGTAGGAGGATAGATTGTCATGTAACTTTATCAAACTGTAACATTTTTTTCTGTTCCATATCACAAGAAAGAATCACCATTGAACAGTAATCCTCTCTTGACAACCAACATCATATACTTCTATTGTGGGATAGTTCTGTAAGGGATAATTCAATGTGTCATTGTAAAACAAATTGTTAAATAGGAATTAAAGTGCAGATTTTCATGAATAAATCTTCAAATAAACAGAATACTACTTGTTCAGTGAAAGACCTGTGATTTCATAACTTTAAGAAAAGTGAGCCACATAAATATGTCACACTTTGTTGTTACTTGGTAGCAATTGTTGAATAATTCAAAGTATCAACTCTATTATTTAACGAAATGCAGAAAAGTATGAATAACCTTAAAGAAAATAAATATATTATCTTTGTCTTGGAATGGAGGATCATGTAACACCTTTTAGTTTTATTTTAAGGGTATTTAGCATATTTAGTTGGACATAATGATATGCTCACCTACCCTTCATTTACAGAAAACTGAAACTTTTATTATTATTATTGAGTTATTATTAAGTTTTTTGATCTAGCAACTTTGAATTGTAACGTATTTCTCTAAAAAAGTAATATTTCTTAAATGCATTAAAATACTTGACCTGTGAATTTTTAAACTATTGTGTGATATTGTAATACACAAATAGATAATAGCAGAATGATTAAATAAATTGATGTTGGACTGCAAATATTTTAACTATAAATCTAAAATAATCATTAGAATGAATCTAAAATATTTGAACTAAAATAGTTTTGATTCACAACAAAATACTTTCCAAAAACTCAAAAGAAAATTCCCAGACAATCTTTCCTACCAATCCCTTCTGTATCCAATCTTAACCAATCCATTCAAAGATGTTCAAGATCCTCACATGTGAATGTCTATCACTAGAGGAACGTGTGCCCTGCACTAGTTTTGCCACACCACCACCATCTGTGACTCAGTCAGTATGATAATACTGGGAGAAGTGATTGTAGGTGAGCTGACCCTTCAAGACTACAGGAGACCTAGGTGATGCCCAGTAGACCTGGTAACGAGTAAAAATAGTTCGTTCGGTGACTTTTGTCGATGCAAGAATCTGCTGCCATAGTCTCTTCTCTAGTCATCCTACAATCAAAAAACCAACTTATTACAATAAATCTACAAAAATATACTAAAGATACACTAAATCTGATTTATCATTTAAATTATTTTGAATTGGTTCCTTAAAACTGAACCGTTATCGCAAATGCTTAGCAATAAAGAGTTGTAAGTGACGTCTTTAACTCTTTTACCCCTAAATGTTCAAAATAGGACGGTAAAAAAGTATAGCTAAAACTCATGCATTTATAATTAATACTGGAATCCAAATTGTATATGTAAAACTCGCCTTCGGCTCACTGGGGGCTATGTCCCCAGGCCCCTATTGGGGTTATTTCCAAATTCGGGGATAATTATGTATTGTTTGAATTTGGAGATGAGATTTTTAAATTTCATGTTCACAGCTGTATCCATTCTCGAGAATCATGCAGGTCATAATGCTTCGCTAACACCCGGCCAAGTGTTGTGTGATATATAAAAATAACCAATGCAGAAAAATTCACTTGTTCTCGAGACCAAATCTAATTGCACAAAATGTAACAGTATAACATAGTAAAAGAATAATTTAAGGTATGAAATCAACAAGAATTACTAAATTTTTTAATTTTAGGGATATTTTTGAGAAAACAAATAGAGATACTATGAAATACTAAATAACCCTTTTTAAAAATCACTTAATTTCCCATAAATATACTTTGTTACATTACCGTTTCGACCTCTAGATTGATGAAATATGGAATTTGAATACCTGGACCTTTCTTTTCGGAAATTTAATTTTCAATTGTGCCATTAGATTTGAGCTACTTCTCATTTAGCTGTAACAGAGCTTGGGAGGAAAGACTACAAAGGTCAGACATTACGAATAGTTTAGAATATTTTCAATATAGAATTTGCTACTATTAGGTGTTTTCTAGGGGTTACATGGGCTAATCCAGAATTATGTAAAATTTTAAGTTTATAGCATACCAGGAAGTGTGTTAGACTCTGTGTACTGAGTGCCACTTAAGGTTATTACGAGCTGTTTATTACAATCAGAGTACTTCATCTATGACAGTAAAATTTATCAGCAGAACAAGTTAATCAGGGGGTTTGAATCATTACCAGAGTTGTTTCCGGGAGTAGGGGGATAATGTTACCGGGCTCTGAAATAACATAGGTTAGTGGAGGGAGCTGTGTCTGTTATAAGAATAAATATATCAGAGTGACGTGTATCTTAGAAGTCTTTGTTCAACCCCCTCAATCACTATGCCCCTATCCACTAATGCTAAAAAGTTAAAAATGTTGAACAGTGAGTATTTTCCCGAAGTTATTTAACAATAAACAACTGTTAGGTGAACTGAAAAAATGCACTCTAACCCTATCTACTAGTGACAAATATTGTTTAAGCTCAGCCTTTTAAGGGAAACATAAACAAAATTCACTCTGCCTCTGTCTACTATTGACACTAGGCTAATGCTCAGCCAATTCCCGGGGGAGGGTGATGACGAAGGTCTCCAAATTCTCACTTAAAAATTACAAAAGTATTGTATTTAAACATGTTTTTCAGCCCAATTAACTTTTTCTGTAGATTACTTCATTTACTAATTTGAAATGTAATTGAACGTTTTTGTTGATCACATTATTTTCTATTTAAAACAAATTTTTGTTTTAAGGTAAAATAAATAGTGCAATTTCAATTGAGCCTAGAAACAAACACTTCCGTAAAAATTACAAAATGATTGCATTTACTTGATCACGGGGTTTAAATATGCAGTAATTATCAGGTCATGCCAGGGGGAGGGTTAATGGTACTGGGGGTTAAGACACACGTGGGTGTTGAGTCTGTGAACATAAAACAGAATTCACTATGTCCCTATCTACTATTTATTCCAGAGGGAGAATATATTCCGTCATTGAACTATGTCTTGATAACAGTGGAATCGGGCTTATAATTATGCATTTAACAAATTTGTCTGGAATGAAATTATGTCAAAAGTCCTTCCAAACTGGATGTGAGGTAAGCTTTTCGAATTACTATGCTCTACCCTTATAAGAGTACATTAATGTCATATCTATCTGTTTTTGTCCAGGATGTTGTGTTCGTTAAATGATTTGAATGAATAAAATATTGTAGTGAGCGGAACTAAAAATATATTCTGTCCCTATCCACTAAGAATATAGTGGAAGATGTACTAATACTGTACAAAGTACATTTTGACCAATGAAAATAGTAAATTGTTACTTTCATACCTTTGGAATGTTTGGTATTCTAATATCTCTTTGTCCCTGTCTACTAATTTTTTTTACTTAAAAAGTTTTTGGGGTTAATTGTTAAAGTTACAAAAAATATACTCTGGACAATATTTATAGATCACCAGATTTTCTAAATAGACAGTAAAACTAAATTTGAGCCATCCCTAATCAATAGCAATCGGACTCAAATAATTATTTTGTTTATTTTAAATCAATGGAATTTCAAATATGTGAATTTTTGTGGCCTAACCATAAGAGATAGGAATAAGTTCTACAGATATTATTTTGTAGGTCACATTATTTACTGATTCCAGGAAACATTTATATTTTGACCTCAGCTAACAGTTCAGTTGCTCTCATGACGGGAAACTAAATTCTCTCGTAAAAGTTACAAACTTTTCTTTTAAACGCGTTTTGTGGCTCAACCAATAGAGATAAGGCAAAATGTTTCTAGACCCTTTCTGTAGGATCACGTTATTTTTAATGGTAGGGGTTAATTAATTTTGAGCTACAACACACTCTTTGCCGCTATTGGGATAAAATCATCTTAATATATGAAAAAATTTCTGGAATTTGAAATATGCAAGCGTTTTGTAGCTTAACCGTTTTGTAGCTTAACCATAAGAGAGAAGACAAAAAAATCAATGGGCCTTTTTGTAGTTCACTTCATTCTTGACTAACAGTATTTCATCAGATTCGAGCTATCTCTAATGGTTCACCCGCTATCGGGCTCACAAAATAGGAAAGAAAAGATGAAAAAATGTGTGCATTTTAAAATATTTTTTGGGGGGTTTAAAATTTAAAATTTCCAGTTTTCAGACTTTTCCCAGTGGTTTCACGGCAAAAGACACCTGCGTGCCAAATTTAAAGTTTCTAGCCGTTCTAGAAGTAGATTAGAATGTGTATACGTGAGTAAAATTACACATGCTGCTGTCTATATATTAGATGTATGGTGTCTCCAATTTATATGGAACTGATTGCTGTGTCTTCTAAGAACCCACGATATTTGACACAAAGTTGTCTCTCTTTAGTTCTTACCTCCATATATCGCGTCCTTTTCTAACCCACCTCCCTTCCACCCCAAATATTAATATTAACCCTTCCCACACGGAATTTATCTTTCAATTTTGACTCATAACACATAATTAACTTAAAATTTTTTTTTACATTTTACCAACTCTAATTTTTTTTTTAGTTAGTGGTGGCTATTAGGAATAAAAAATAATACAGTATCACAAATTAATCAGACCCCTATATTTTTTAACAAATTTTCAAATTTTACAAAAAATCGTCAGGATTTACCATTGCATAGAACGATATAGGCCTATAACGACACAACAAATAAAGTAATAACAAAATAAAAAGATAATATAATGCTAAATACAACAGGAACACGAACAGTAAATAAGGAAATATGGCAAAACAGCGTTAAACACTAAAATATGCCATGCCGGGATATATCCGTTTACCGCGTAATGGTTCGCCGCAGACTGAGGCTAAATCACGCCACGAGGAACAAAGCCACGCCCTCCCACCACTGCGACGTGCCAATGAGGTTCTAACTGTAACATCTGCTTTTCGGAACAAGTATTCAACACTCCCTTGAACTCTAGCGGATTCCACGGCAACTACAATTTATTAAATAACACAAAATAGACTTTGAAGGATATATCCGTTTACCGCGTTTCGGTCAAAATTAGGCCTAACGGATATATCCGTTTGCAACGTGGGAAGGGTTAAGTTTATAGAAAATTTAATATACCAAGTATTATTCAAGGCTGTGTTGAAAATTAGGCACAATATCCAACTGGCTGCAAATGGCATCTCTTTCTGTTAACTGGGTCTATCAAACTGCTTGTACGACACGACTGTTGTGAAATTTAGTCATACACACTACGATGGCTCCTTTTTGTGTTAGCTTGCTCCATTATGCTGTTTGTTACAGTTAAAGTTGTGATGAAAGTTAATCACACATACCTATGATGCTACAGATGGCACCTCTTGCTGTTTGCTGGGCCCACCACGCTGCTTGTGTGATCCTGATGGAGATTTGTCATGGGCAGGCGGGGGTACAATGGGAATGGCCAGTTTGACTCTTCGAGGTGGGTTGGGGCGGGGTAGGGCATTCTGTGACTGCGTACTATAGTAGGTGATCCCACCTTGACCCTGGTATAGCTCAGGTGTCTGAGTCAAGTCTTCAAATTGTCCTGATATCTGCTGAAAAAACAAATACATCAGTATTACAAATAATATGCCATCAGTAATGAGAATTTGTTTAAACTATAAACACTTTATTGTTATATACATAAGATATGAAAAATAGTGAGAGTGAACGGTAATGATATTTAACTTACTGGGGGCTGTAGTGCCATGGGGGGAAATGCAGGTGGAGGCATATAGTTGAGCAGAGGTGGTGGGGGATATGGAGGGGCTGCTGGTGCTGTAGGCGGCGGTCCAGGGGGGAGGAAGGCTACCATCTGCAAGGGAGGCGATGTCACTGGTGGGGGAGCCACATCATTGTACACAGGCCCTGGCACGAAATCTGTACACACATACATATTGTTGTTGAATATTTTATGTATTTATATATATATAGTAGGAATGTATTTTCATGTTTAAAAAAATAATTACTAGTAGCTAAAGTCAAAAATAAAATGCCTACATTTACATACTGTAAAGTGTTCATGGGCCCTGCCATTTGAATCCTTTAAGTCATGCCTTCAAAACCTTTTGAGTCTAAATCCATATTTTTTCAGCTGTACATTTACGGTACTTTATTATTCAACTTAATTAAAGAATTCACAGTAGATTAGTAAGAAACTATGGATAACTTGGTTGTTAAATTACCAGTATATTCAAAATTAGTGCTGATTGTTTATGAATGACATTGTTAAATTCAAATATGATTTAATTGTTTTTATCTTTGGTCCTGGTTGTAAATTTTACACTTTTTTCCCCCTTGGGGCGGCCTACTGCCAAATGTAATTCTTTTTAAAGAAAACTGAAATTATAAATTTACATTTTGTTAGCATTAAATAGATTGTTATCAACAGTAGTATGTAATATTATTAAATTATGTAATATTTGTTTCAAGTTTAACTGCAACTCTGATTGTTTTAAAAAATTGTTCCGTTATTATGCTAAAAAGAGCGAGGTCATGGCTACTCCTTGTATGAGAGAAAACATTGCTACAGTACGAGACATATCATTGCAAGCCTGAGTTGTGGCAATTAAACTGTTATTTAACACAATTAGGGCTGAAATATATTGTTTAACACATTCATTCCCAGAGTTTACACAAGCTGACAATGTTGTTCACCTCAAGACTGGACACTGTGCCGCTTGAGAGACAAAGTGTTAAACTTCGCATGGGTATATAACATTAGTTACTGGTATTAACGAAGTATAACATTTATTAATTAAGAATTCACAGGGTGGCCACTCAAAATCTCTTTTCAAATTCCCGGTTTTTTCCCGGTTGAAAATTTCCGACTATCTAGTCTATTTTCAAACCAAATAGACAACTATAGTACTCTATTTAACCCTTACGCCAAGTACAACGATCATGTTTTATCGTCACTAGCAGTATTTGCAAGAAATACCACAAAGCTGTGGTGCTCTAGCATTTCGTCGCTAGCGATACGCGAGAAACTCGGTGACGATTTATCGCTATCACCTATTTTAAGTTCCTTAGTTTTTATTTCTGTGTATTTCGATGTGTCAACATAACATTGTGTAAAACTAATAACTTTATTTTTTGTTATGTTTAGAAAATACATGTATCCAATTCGGAAATACAAAGATATTAAATAAATACCAACACAGCGCTACCGTGGGGGCAGACTGCAGCTCAGTATTGAGGGTCAGAGGTCTAGTGGTGAACTTTCGGTAAAAGACGTCCGGTAGCGATCGTCTGTTTACCGTAGAGGAGCTAAAGTCCGCGCATAGAACCAGCAGACACGCTAGTGTTGACAAATATAGACACAGAAAAAACGAACTTCAATTAAAATATTATTTATAAATAACGTTATTCTGTTGCTATATATTTCTAAATAGTTTTATACACAAAGAACTACAAAAACATGTTTCACCAAATGGTAATTTGAGTACTGCCAATCGTTTTAGTCCATAAATAGACAGTGCAGACTCTCGACAATGTGCCACAATAAATATAAAAAATACTAATTATAACTGAAATATTATTTGTAAACTTATAGTAGTTTATTACTTTGGTTATCTATGTACATTTTTCTCAGACAGAATAAGAACAAAAGTGTTTTAACAACACTTATTTTTGGATTCGAGATTTAGCTTCTCCATATCAGTAATGTGGTGAAATCGTGATATTTCAAGCATAGTTAAGCACTTCTGTTGGTATCAGTATCGAATGAAAAAAGCCACAGTATCGAGTATCGAAAACAATACATCCCTAGTAAAATTTCCAGGGACATTATTCACGCAGGAGTCCGAAATGCATGCATAATGCACGCTTTTCCAGATGCTCATCGCTGGTAGTAGACCTGGTTAGAGTCCCGTGAAAGTATCGTGGTTCCGAATATATCCCACTAATAACGGCCAATACATGAAGAATGCCTCAGTATCGTTAGATTATAGTCCACGACTACAAAATAACATGACATAAAGATTCTCATCCACGTTGGACTATTCGGTTTGAACAGCTCGAATCGTTCGAACGATCGTCATGTGTGCGTAAAAGTCATTCCAGCAAATAGTTGACCGGAGAACTGACGGGATTTCCTGCCGTCGTTCAACCAATACCGCTTTGATGACGAAAACTGATGACCGTGGTTGATACGATCGGCTGGTCGTCTGCTGTTTGTAGACTGGCAACAACATTAAGTTGCATTTACACTCGCAATTAAAGTTGCGAGAGAATTTGCACAACAACTGTAGCATAATGTGAACAAGATAAGCAATTTTACTCATGAGAACTGTCGCAAGTACTTGCTACAGTTGTATCGCTGGGTGTTCCGGGAGTGAAGACGAAGTCTATTCACACACAGCAGTGATGTCTCAGCAATGTTTATAATTGAAATTTTAATAGCCAACACTGTTCTCCAGTTCTTGTAACCAACACTCCTCTGGCCCGACACTGGTTGCGGCAGGCGCTTATCCACCGCCAATTCTAGATATTACATGTTTCTCCTGCCGCTCACCCCTCAGCTCATTCTGTCATTGCTGTGCAACAGGACGCAAAGACCCCCTTCCCGACCTTACTTTTTGTAAGTAACCCACTACTTTCTTCTCCAAAACCTATCTTATAAAACCGTCAAACGAACCGAACTCTTAAACCTGTTTATAACACTGTACATTTCAGGCCTGTGCTATCTATCTAACACGCATCTTTTCAAAACACTATTTTCGCTCAAGAATAAGATTTTGACAACTTCGTCTGGAGACCCCACTTCGATGACTGAATAATACTTAAGTACAAAAAAATCGTGGTTACTACGCTCTGCCGCTTAAAGCGTACCACTCGTTTAGTGCCTAAGTCCGAAAAGATCGGTAGGCCAATTCTAATTATTCAATGCATTGTTACGTTTGTTTGGATAGGGGGGAGGGTGGAGACTTGCCACAGCACAGGAGTAGAACTAACCAAAATTAAGTCACTACACTAGTGGAGGTAACTTAGATCTACCGGCGTCAGATATAGCTCACGAACACATGTCGATCTCATTCACAATTTCATTATCACCGTTGTGTAGAATACAATGTTTTGAGATTAATCAGTTCTTGATTCAAGAAACTGTCAAATTATGTTTTGATTTAATAAGTTCTTGGAGACGGAAAATTATTTTTTAAATTTTCCGGGTTCTCAGAAAAATTCTTGGCTTATTCCCGGTTTTCCCGGTCGGGTGGCCACCCTGATTCATTACTATATAATAGTAATTCTTGTAAACATGTTTTGATTCTACTTAATATTAAATATGACGTTATGTACATTTGTTTTTATTATATCACAATAAAATTGTCTGAACCACAAATATTGGTTTTATTGTGAAAACCCTATCAGAGGATAAATTTGTAAGATACTATTTTTAACAAGATCCTAGTAAAATCTGTATTATTTTTTTGGGATTTTCAGTAAAACCTTTAACAATTAGATATACCTCCTGGTAATAATGTTATTAACTCACTGGCAGGTGGAGGTTGCGTATAGTACGGGATATTGTGTGGAGGGCTGTACGTAGGTGGTGGTGTATTCTCAGGGAGGCTGCGCTGTCGCTGTGTAGAGTAGCGCTTAGATCGTGTCGGCTCATTCTGACCATCTGCATCACCGCCCGCATGATGTGAACGCCTCGCACTCCCTATGTCAGACAGCATAATACTACAATAGGAACACAGATTACTGTTTCTTGATAACATTATATTAGTCAACATTAACCAACTGTTAATATCAAGTGTAATTTCTTTATTTGAATCAAAAAGGTAAAATGTATAATACAGTATATTTAAGTTTTTATTATAGCCCCATTTTATTTTTCCTTACTAACCCTTTTACTACCATTGCTCAATTTTCAGAACACTGGAAAATGGCATGCAAAAATCAATCACAAAATATATTTAAATTTACATCTGTTATTTAATGTGAGTAAAGTAAAGTAAAACCAACCAAAATTAGGGCTAAGGAACCCTCTCTAACACTTAACCTGGCATCATGTTTAGAGTACAACAGTAACGTTATATGACCAACTTAAATTATTTATTAATCATTATTTCAACACACCGCTACCCTATTCACTCCAGCTAAAAATTTATAATTCTGAATTTTGCAAAAATGTAAATAACTTTACCAACTTTTTATGTGTTCTTGTCTGTTTAAGTTTGACAATAAAACAAGTCCATTTTTAATTCATAAATGCTCCAAATTGTATTTATAAAAGAACCTCAGTGGATTTTTTTCAATTCTGACCGCAATGTATTTTTATTATTTTATTAATATTTTCTAATGTTATTGTTGAACACACCTTTCTTGTTCATTACTGGTATTAATATACAGTTTTATTTCCATTTTATCTTCTTAAAAAAAACATATATCAGCCCTCCAGGAACTGTATGGTGTGGGATATAACTGGACTATGAAAATACATACTATAACTAACTATTTATTATTAAGAATTTTGTTGGATTTACAAATAAGATCAAATGCCATGATTCAAGATCCATCACACATTCCATAAGTTGTAAAACGGTTTCATAATTAATTGTCTCAGTGGATATATTTTCATTATTTTGTACTAGAATACAAGAATTTTCTCAAACAAGTCTTCTTTCATTGTTAATTTCAGTTCTACTACAATTTCAAAATCTCTGTATTCATATTTTTTTTTTATATTGGGTCTCGTTGGAAAAATAAAAATATGTAAAAGAATTGGTACAAGCTGTAATTAATATTATATTGGTAATCTAAATATTTTACTCTTACTAAAACTACAGTTCTAAAAATTAAAACACACCAGAAGACTAATTTTAGTCAAATATAAAAAAAGTTTAATTCAAGAATCAACAAGTCTATCTATTTATGTGATATAAGTGACACCTACTAGGAATGATGGTTTCCTCCACGATGTTGTTCGTGTTGTTATTATTGTTGATATAAACATGGCCAAAGTCCTGTATCAACATGTCTGCTGCATGTTTTAGGCTGTCTTGAACTGCAAACATATAATTTCATTAATTCCCCCAATATACTCCAAATAGGCCAGTCGCCAGAAATGTGAAGGTCCAAAATATTGCAAGAAGTCCAATTTTGGGCGTGTGGTTAAGGCAAATAGATTTTCAAAATAAAAAACTTTGTATTAAACAAAGTTTGCAGCTTCAAAATCCTTTAGCTCAACTTTACAGCATTGAAACCCTTGAAATCTCTTACTTTTTATTTTCATTTAAAACTCATGAAGGGTGGGTTTTTTACAAATATCTTTTTTAAAATAGATAAACTAAGCAAATATTTCAGCCCAACCGCAGATCTGCAGCCCCAATAGTCCAAATACATTGGACTTGAAAAATTGACCTTTTCCCAAAAAGTTCCAAATTTGTTTGTCATCTGTCTGCTAGAATATAGGGTCTAATTATCTTCCCACGGGGAATTTCATATGGAAAAAAGTGATAGAGCAGTTATTTAGCTTTAATTACAGAACCGAGTCTGTAGGTCCAATAGGTCTCTATTTTTTTGTAAAAACTACGTTGGAAAATCAGATTATTCAATAAATTGACCTAAATGATTAATTTTTAAGAAAATAAATTTTTATTTACTGGTAGTATTACTTATTGTTAAATGTACATGTATAACCTTACGTGGTACATTTAGGTGAGATGTACAAAAACCTCATGTTCTCAACAATCCCACGTTTCTGACGATAACAGTGAGGGGAAGCATTAAGTGTTCTGCCCTCCCTTCCAACCACCTTTATCTCCGAGGCATTCGTCACTACACCCAGACTGCCCTTCGAAACGCCCTTATCTGTGAAGAACCTCTCAAACAAAACTCGTCTAAATCTCGATCGTTTTATGCATTTTAATAATTTCTTTCTTAAACAATATGTTGGAGTTTCCCCCATCAGATGTTTGTTTCATGTGTCGGGAAGTGCATAGAGAAGGAACAGTGACAGTGAAAAAATACAGAATTCAGATATTAATAGAATTGAATCAGAAACGTGGGTATGTAGAGAACATGAGGTTTTGTGCAACTTGGATGAAGTGACCATACATGTCACATGTGGAAAGTAATGTGAAAGCAACTGTCTCGCGCGGAGGAAGCGTTTCATTTAGTTATCGTCTTCACATGGGGAAAGGGTAAAAAGTGGGTTGGGATCGAGGCGTCACATCATCGGAAATAGTTTTTACCTCTGTTGTGAAAAATTTTCAAAAGAATATTTCGAAAAGCAGATAAACTGCCCAAAAATCTATGGGACGAACAAATGGAAACACTGGAAGTAAAAGAATAGATTGTAGAAAAAGCTTGACAAGCTGGTGAATGGGGACAACAGATTCAGATTCTTCAGCGTCTTTCATGTATAAGTGAACTTGTTGTTGCTTAGGGCAAGTATCACAAATGGTGCTACCTGAAATTGCAATCCTTGTCGCAATCTACCAGTACAAGAATGTCAACGTGTCCTGAACAACCCCTCCTTATTGAGAGTAAAAAGCATTCTTAAAACTGTCCCCTACAAACTTTTCTCAGGTCTGCTGCGAGTGCCCAAGTACCCCCAGCACCCCTTGGGTGGGGATAGTGTTGCTCATCTTGCCCAACCCAAGAAGCAATAACCCAGCATTCCTAAAGAACACACCACCAGAGCATTCTGACTAGGAGCCAGCAAGGGCTAACTCATAATCACCACAACCCTGCTCTCAGCACTACTGAACATGATTTCGTGCAAATGTAGAAAAGGGTGTGTTAGTGGGACCTGCTCACGCCAAAGAGCAGGGCTAAAGTGCCAAATCTACCAGGATTGGATGTGCAGCGAACTCTGTATGTCTTGGCAGATTTTGGAAGAGGAAGACGAAGATGTGGACGAACTTACTTCAGTAGTAAGGATCCAACAAACAGAAGAAATAACAAAACACAAGCCAGGTAGGAAAAAAATCTCAGGCTTTCTTGTTAAAACAAATAGTACGAGAAATTTGGAATAGATACTTACTGCATTTCATTTTAGTTCACTGCAGCTTAAAAATTGGAACTTAGCGCATTACATGAATGTTGTGGTGTAACTCTGTTCCAAGAGTCAGCAGGCGTTCCCTTCGACAATAAACACCACCACCACCACACCACCCCCACAGCCACCTACCTCAACTCTCACCTTGACATACCAAATTCTGTAATAAGCACCACTACACGTAGATAAAAATTTATTTAAAAAAAAATTAATTGTCTGGGTCAACTTATTGAACAACTTGATTTCCCCAACTTTAGTATTTTACGTGTAATCAGAAACCTATTGAACCTATGGAGTTAGTTAGTAGTTAGTTACAGCAGTATATTTAGATTAAAGCCAAATAACTGCTGTAAGACGTTTTGTACATGACTTTGTCCATGGAATAACTACTGCCAAGTATTCTAACCGAAAATTCCTTTTTGGGATAAAGACCAAATCTTCTAAGTCCAATATTCTTGGCAACAATTGGACTTTTAGAGCTGTGCAAGGGGGTTAAATTTATGGATATTTTATCTACATTAAAAAAGGTGTGGATGACTTTTCATACAAAAACCCACTCTTCACAAGTTATAGGCCAATACCAGAAAAAGTTCATACATTTTTTGATTTTTTTGGCTTAAAAAGGTTAAGCTAAAGGATATAGAAGCTGCAAACTTAATTTTTAACACTACTCTAATAAGTCCTTACATCATACATAAAATTAAACTTCCTGTAATTTATTTGGACCTAAGGCATTTTTTTTGTCTTTGACAACTGGCCTACAACAACTTTGTGGTGAATATCATATAGAAAAGTTTACTTGTATTTGCCATTAATACTATGTTAGATTCTTGTTAACTCTTTTCAGCACAGTGATGCACTTATTGGAGATAAGACATTCATCTTCAAGGCATCAACCAGCCAGATACACCAGAAGATGGTGCAACTTTTGCAGCACAAAGGCAAAGCCAATGCATACTTTCTGGATTTGTAATGTTTGTAATGTTTCCCTGTGTCTTGGAGACATAAAGATTGTTTTCAGAAATATTATGGGCGCAAGCATTAACTAAGCCAAGAAGATGGAAATTATGTGATTTCAGACTAGTTCTAAATATTTTGAACAGATTTTTTGTGTGTTATTATGTAAACAAAATACATTCCTTTTAATTTAACTAACAATTGCATTTTTATTTTTATTGTCTTTTATCGGTTATTTATGAGTTGCACGACTTCATTTACAAAAAAATACTCGGTGCACAGTGATGAAATATCACCATTGAATCCGGTCTGCATAGTGATGCACAATATGCATCACCAGATATTTGTAAAACTTAGCATATAAAAAATTAAAAACACTTTTAGCCCTTTCAGATAAGCCTAATTACTGTAAAATTAAAAAAAATTTTTAATTTAATATTTCTGTGCTGCAAGGGTCTACAACATAATCAAAATGCTGTGCTGCAAAGAGTTAAGTGGACAGACCTAGAGTGAAAATAACTAAATAGCAGTAACTTGTGAGTGGTATAGACACCTATAAATATAAGAGTGTTAGGAAAGTAAATTCCAATACTGTTCGGGGGTGTGGAAGGAGCGAAGAGGGCAAATAGATGTCTATGTAGTGTTGCCCAGCTCAAAACAAGTCTGGCAATGCTGTAATGTATATGTAACACTCATTCACCAAATCTTATTCAGCTCATTTTAGGAAAACAGTATCGAACCGTTACTTTCTGGCTGTTACAGCTAGTGTTATATGATCTGACATTGTCACTGAGGTGGTGTTGTAATAATAATAGAATTGAAAAGCTCGTGTATTGAAGAAGCACAAAAGAATTTTATGTTAACTAGAAAGCAAGTAAACATTTATTCCTAAATGTTATACATCTGTTTTAGAAGTGGTTATCATGACAAATGAACATTCTAAATGCAACTGTATTGTAAGTGATACCTTGTGGAGCAGTCTCCCTGTTGAACGCAGGAGGTGGTCCAGCTCGCCCTCGAGATGCTGTAAACTCTAGTGTTGGCCTAGGTTTGCCGGTGCCTCGGAATCCTCGCCCCCTACTCACCTTCATCTCCCCTTCCTTTTTCTCTCCCTTGTCATGACGGTCCTGTATACCCACCACCCTAGAAATTCAGTTGATAGTTAATATAGGTATAATGTACTAATTATTACCAAGATAACAATTTAACATTGATTTATTTAATTGAACTCAAACAACCTTTGAGTTTATTTTGGAAAAGTGTGAAACTGAATCACCCTGTCTGATCACTGTGTAATTAGTATACAGGGTGTAATTAAAGTCCCGCACAGGTTTGATAATTCTAGAAAAATTACAGGTAAAGCAATAAAACCTGATACACCAAATCTGAGTCCTTACAGGCCATGTACCAATAAATCTACTTATCAAAGTAATTACCATTTTTTTTGTTATGTCAGGGGCATTGCCCACAAGGAGTCCGAATGAAATCTTAAATTAGAGCATAGGTCGAGTAGTACATCAAATTAAAGGTCTCTATTAGTAATCATAATCATAATTTTTATTGCCATTGATCACATTTTACATATAATGAAATAGGCATAGTCATGTATTAATAATAATAGACATAATAGAGAAAATAGAATAAAATATTTTTTAAATTATACATGTAAAATTTACAGTACAATTTTACAATTGCGGTTTTACAATGTGTGAGTTTAATTACAACTCTGGCACTATTTAGTTATTCAGAATCAAAATTCTACATCCACATTATGATTTAGAAAATCCTCTAGATTATAAAATGGATTTTGTTGTAACCAATGTAATACCTTACTCTTAAACACCCCAGTTGAGGCAGTCCAAGATGTTACATTAAGTTTATTAAAGAAAACAATGCTGTTCACTATGTGAGATGAACCTGTTTTGGCCAGCCTGTGCTGGGGTATATCAAGCTTATCACATTTCTAGTATTATAAGAATGTAAATCTTGTCTAAGTGTGAATGAACGCATATTACATATAATAATAGATGGAGGATGTATAGGTTTATAATTGTGAGAATTTTTAAACTAATAAAAAGTGGTTTACAGTGTTCTAAGAATTCAGCTCTACATATTGCTCATAAAACCCTCTTTTGTATTATAAAAATATCTTTAATGTAAGAAGAATGACCCCAAAGTATTAATCCATAAGAAATCCATAAGTAGACTATGCCACAAATCCAATATGAAAAGGTTCACTAATTAAAAATTACGCTGGTTCAAAGTGTGAAACATTTACAATGTTGGCCCTGTTTTAGATGGTTTAATATTTTTGTCTTGGCTCAAGTTGTGAAGTTAAACTTAGTAAATGAATACTCAACTTAAGGGAAAAATTGCTTTTAAGTTAGTTATTGTTTCATACGGAAAGTACAAAAATGTTTTAGTGGTAATTTGCGTACTGCCAATCAGTAGTCATCCGGGAATAGAATTTTTTTGGATTCGAGGTTCAGCTAGGTGGTAGCCCTGGTTAGAGTCCCACGAAAGTATCGTGGCTCTCAATATAAATCGCATTGACGGCCAATAGGTGAAGAATGAGTCATAAAGTTATCTGCTACAAAAGTTACCGAAGTGCGATTTTGTAATTGAAATTTAATAGCCGACACTGTTCTCCAATTCTTGCAAGCAACTGTCTGACACTGGTTGCGGCAGCGCTCATGAGAGCTCTTGCACCCGTTGAGACACAATGTAAACACAGTTCAGTAGAGATTTGGATGCGACCGTGATATCAAAACATGACATAACTTTCTTTGTTTTAACCTATGTAATCTGATGACCGATCGGAACGTGTGCGAGGAGCAATCAATCATTCATATACAACCGAGGTCTCGGTCGCGATACGAGTGGTAAGCGGTGGGCGCTGGACCGAGCGGCGGCTTACGAGTAGTTTATCGTTTGTGTTGTACATATTGGATACACTCACGACAGACGCGAGCGGCAGGGCGGTACCACACGTTGCCGGTTATCCGTTGCCAATTCTAGACGATAAATGTTTCTCTTGCCACTCAGTCCTCAGCTCATTCTGTCATTGCTGTGCAACATGATGAACGCAAACGGGCTTTTCCTAGCGTTACTTGTTATAGCTTACCCACTATTTTCTTCTCCAAAAGATATCTTATCAGGCCTGGTAAAAATTCAACTGAAATTCTGGTGTACTCAAAAAACCGGGTATGTCAAACCATCAAAAATATTACTCAACTTATATTATAAAACCCGTTTATAGCCCCACGACTGAATAATACTTAAATACATAAAACCCGTTTTGTATCGCGGATACGTAAAAAGTGTGTTTGTAATTTTTCCGGTTATCAAAAAAATTCTGGGCTTATTCCCGGTTTTTTTCCCGGTCCGATAAATTTCCGGTTTTTCCAGTCGGGTGGCCACCCTGGGTATACCATATAGTAGTGGTTGATTAAAAGTTAAACTTATTGTACCTAAAAATTTGTATTGTTCCGGAAAAGCTCCTCATACATTATTATTATTATTGTGCCTCACACAGTAATAATTCAATGAATATTTTTGTTTTTCATAAATATTACTAATATATGTTTCTTTTTAGATATTTTTATAACTTTTTACTCTATTTTACTGAGAAATCTGCTATATGACTCACATCATGTTGAGATTCTTTACATTCTTGCTTAGTGTTTGTAATGAATTATCATGTTCTTAAATGGCAAAGATATATAAATATACACACAAAATAAAATAACACCTATATTGACATTGTTTTTCAACTGTGGCCTCCAATTTTGTTTTTGAAACTGCATGATTCTAACTTTCAGATTTTCATCATTATCATCATCATCATCACCATCATAATCATTATTATTATTGCTATTACTCTTCATATATCAGCCAATTTTTTAAAATAAAAAAAATCTCACATGGGAGGAGGAGGAAAGTTGCTGCTGGGAATCGATATGTGTTTTTCTCCGATGGCTGGCGTCGGCGGGGGCCGTTTGACAGGTGCAGTTGGAGACCCCTTCTCCCTCACTACAGAGGCTGAGGACTTGACCTCTCTCTCTTTCTTGGGTCCCCGCTCTCCCTCTCCCCTCTCCCTCTCTGTGTTTGGGGGTGGTGCGGGAACCTGTCTTTGCTTCGGAGATTTGCTCTTGCCTGGGCCTTGTGGCTGCAACATAATTGGTTATCTCAATAGCTGTTAAGCTATCAAATGACTATCAGGTGCTTCTAAATGACACTTATTATTAGTATTTATTATAACAGCGCTAACAGGAATTCTAAAGTATAACAAAAACTGACAAAGCATGAAAAGAGAATAATGAGAATAATGATTTATGCCAGCATTTAAAATACACAAAACAAATTAAATGAAAATTACCCTGGAAAACACTATCCTCTCTTACAAGTATTGTGGTCAGTGATAGTATTAAATAAAAACTAATACAATTCTTGAGTCCATAAATATTACGTTGCTACCAGTTGAGCCACACTTTGTGGCGTCTGTCAGACACAGCTGACTTTTATCTTGCTAATTAACAAACTACAAACATATTTAGACTAAAGACAAAATATATTTGAAAAGCTGTTGTACTTTTTCCAAAAATATTTTACTGTATGCTTATAATAAACAAAAAAATTAATACAATGTTTAAAAGAAAGATTACACTTCTGGTTCAAGCGAACTATATTTCCAACCCCAATGTTGAGTTTGCCTTCTTCCCAGAATCAAGAATATATTTATGGTCATTGTAATTTACTCTGTTTTTAATATTATGTAGTATGATTTTGCCTCTTTCTCGATCAAGAAAATATGTATTCACACACAGCTCTGAGAAGTCTACTTTTGTCAAACCTTTCATAACACAACATAGTCATTAAATGTATAGTAAAAGTTAGACAACATTGTCTCATATCTGCACTACTAATAGCTACATGCTGCTTTGCAGGCAATTTAGTAGGCGTTGTGTTTATATGACCACTGCTGGTTTGAGTGAAGTATATCTCTGATGCTAATGTTGAGTATGCCTCGTAGTCACAATCAAGAAAGTATGTGAAAAAGTTTATATTTTTATGGTCACTGTAATTTAATTCATTCTTAGTATATTTTGTTCCATAGTTGAATTTGCCTTGTTTTCCAATCAAGAAAGTATATATTACAGATCAGAGAAGCCACTTCTGTCAAAGAGAACTAAGATGGATTTTATATCAGTCTTTAAATGTATAGAAAGTTAGATAGTAACTTAGTCTTTTATATCTAATACTTAATATTTGATCAAAATATACAATCAAAAATACATTAACAATGACACAGCGCTTTGTTTCTTTAATAAGATGTCGCTAAAATAGATGAGTCCCAAATACTGAAATTTAATCACTGAAATCTAAATCAGTGTGAAAAATCATGGTTAGTCCTTAGAGAATTTACTTATAATAAATGTAAACAAATTGAAAATAATAAACAATGTTTGCACAGTTAATTAGATTTCACTTTTTCTTTCTTAATATTTCACAACTCTAGATATCAAAATGGGATTATTAGTTACTTTAAAGGCCAGTGGGGTGTAGCCCAATGGGATTTTTCAAATAATAATAGGCCTATATTCATACCAGACACCATAACAATGTCCATATAAAATTTCAGTACAATCAGTTGAATAGTTTACTCTTAAAAGCGAATAAAACAAACAAAGGCACTTTTACATTTATAATATTTATTAGGATTGTAACCTAACCAAAATTTACTATCGTGAACTAAACAAAATTTGTATTGGAAAAACATTTTTTACACTGAATTGTCTTCAAAGATATTCCAGATCAGGTACTGTGTATTTGGTGATGTACCGTTACTTTACATTTTAGTCTTCTTCCTACTTAGAGCTATGATGTGGTGTTTGGTCACTAAATAGCTATTATTGTTTGTAAACATTTTCATATTCACTTGATACCTATTTTTTATACACAAAATAATGCTAAATTAATTCCAGATGTGCCAAAAAAAATTTGCATATTAAATGTTTTGGGAATTGTGAATTACGATTCAATGATAAGTAGCATAAGCTGTGAGTGTGAGGAGATCCCACATGTATGTATTCGTGGTACAACTGAGTGCAATTGTCATCTCCTGGTGGCTAGTACTGTATACTTTTAAAATGCAACATTTCAAGAGAACTATCAATATATATATGTAAACTTACTCTCTCATGTCGTTTCTGCCCTGACTCAGTTAGTTCAGGGAAGTCCTCACGGTTATTGTGATAGGGGTGACGGTGCCCACCCATGGAACGTGCATATGCATTCTCATCTTCCCAGTGGCGATCATACTTGTGTGGCCCACGTCTGCAATAAAACAACTCCCTTTTTACCATGCACAACTACCAATCTCTGTACAACACAAGAACTTAAGATTGCGAGATATCTATTGGTCTTGATGATATCATGTCATTTTCTCTGTTATTAACAATCAAATCAAACAATACAAAAATTAGAAAACAATAATTTTCTATGACTTTGTAAAAGCTACAAATGTGTATTATCTCACAGCTATCAGGTTCTTGTAACCAAGCAAATGTTTTAAAACGTGAAAACATGGGCTTGGAAATTAAACGCAAAAGGAGGTGTTGATACTGGTCACCCATATTGACACTCAAGAGGCTAAGAGAAATTAATTATTAATGCTGTAAAATAACTAATCACAAGAAATATATTAGTACACAAAACACAATTAACTATTTATACCAATCAAATAATTTTAATTACCCTATTATAATACAGTATCTTTAATAGAATGTAATAAGGTACAGATAAATTACCACATGCACAGAATAAAACATTTGAATATAAAATTATAATAACAGACGACAATTTTGTTAAAAGTTCGCTAATAAACTCTTTTTTACAACAAAATTGATCTATGACAATGCGCAGAGTATATACTTACGTATATTTCCTGCGTCTCCTCGACTTCGGCGGGGCCTCCTCATTACGGATGTCATAGCCATAAGTGTCTATTAACTCCTCCTTAGACTTAGGCAGCTGCTCCTCCTCTATGTACAAGTCATGTGTCCACCGGTCTGCCTTCTCCGTCCACACCTTGCCCTTCCTAGGTCCTGCCGAGCTTCCCGTTCCCACCTTCCCCTCCTTTTCACCCCCCTCATCACTCTTCTCTTGTCGGCTCGCATCGTTGCCATTGCTTTCCTCTTCCCTATTCACAGATAAAATTATTACATTATTGCCATAAAAATGTTATAAATTTCTCACTAATTTACATGTTTATTTCACTTTGCTTAGTTAATAAAAAACTAAAAATGTCAACACATCCAAGAAACAGTAAAAGGAAGAAGACTAATACAGACCGTTTGATTAAAAAAGTCCTTAGTTTTTTACTGCTGAGTAAGCAAATCGTCAATTTGTTATTGGAAAAGATGCCAACTTGCTTGTTTACACCGTGTTCCAGTGCAGCTTAACCTTTCACCTTTCAATTCCAGTCACTTAAGATTAAAATATCTATCTAAAATCCTATCAATTTAGTACAAGGTATCTGCTAGAATCCCATCACTATGTTGTCCCTATATGCAGGCCTACAAAAAGAATTTTCTACTTTTTTTGTAACTGGCTTTCAAAATTGAATTTTCTTTATATTCATCAAGAAATATACTACTATACTATACTCTAAAAACTGTGGAAAATATTTCTTTTTGAAACATACTACAAGACAAATAATTGTCTAACAAACTGTTCAAACATTTCTAGAATTTGTATTTATGAGAAGTACATACAAAAATTAGTAAGCACTTATAAATAAGATCATTTTGTACAAATGTACAGTTAAAAATTATAAACTGTACCTAATTTCATTAGTTTGTCCCATTAAATCAAATATAAGATTATTACACAAATGGATGTTTTTAAGAAATTGTAAATTCATGCACCTGCTGTAGCACTGGTAGTCATATCATTACATATGTTAAAGTGGAGAACCCTAAAATGAGGAACTCCTATCATAGTTTCAGTAACTAGCCACAAAGTAAGACTCAAAGTTACTTGGTCTTTCTCTATCTAAGATTAGTAGTTACATGTGTTTAGTTTATTCTAGAAAGTTGTAAATATATTGGCACTTTCTAATAAATTTGTATAAGATGTTTCTTGATGACTTTATATTTAAGCTTGTTTGTAAATATTTAGATAAATAAAATGAAACGGGCACATAGCCTACTAAATTAAAATACGAAATAACAAGTGACAAACCTTACTTGCTGCACAAATGTTAGTTCACAATAAAATTGTATAAAAAGTCATGGGAAACAGTTAAATATTACATAATATAAAATTTTAAACTTTGGGCATGTTTTAGTGATATTATTTTATTATGTGACCTGTAATATAGTAACTGAAATAACTATTAGTATGTTTTTTCATTACTCTGTCCTCAAAACTGAAATAGTCCTTTTTGTGATTTTATTTTAAATCTCAGACATTTGTGCATATAATTAGATATTTCAAGGCATGAATGCCAAGGACAGCGAGAAAAATATCAGATATGACAAAAGTTACCCGGGCTTTGCTCCACTGAATTTTCTTGGAAATCTCCATAAGAAATGCATTAGTGAAAAAATTGTTGAATTTAAACCACACATTCAAAGCCAACTTTGTATAACTACTTTGTGTAATCTGTTGTAAATATATTAGCTGGTGTGTACTAAAGTCGATGTCGACATTACATATATTATTGTTTATTGATTGTACTATTCCGTTTGATGATTATCTGCCTACTCAATGATGATTGAGAAAAACTTAGCACTCCAGTTTATAACATGATTCCTGTAGTAGTAAAGTTTTACTTAAGTATTGATTCCATAATATCTTATGATGAAACGGAAAAATTATATATGCCACTGGAGTATTTAAACTCAATAACACCATTTAGAATCCCACCATACAATTTAAAAATAAAATAAAAATTGGAGCAATAGTTATGTTACTAAGAAATATGAATTTGTCTTTTGAACTGTATAATGATGATTGTAACATAATACGTATTTATATTTAACATGTAATTATTATTATGTTTGTATATAAGTTCATTTTATAATAATAAAAGCAGCAATTGCTGCTACAATCTACTAGTCAATATGCTGATTTGTTCTTCCTCTTTACAGTTGTATGGATTAAAACATGATTGGTGTATAAAAACACTTTCATGAATCACAAATAATGACATGCATCTGGACCGGATGTCCGGCACTGCCAAATCAGGAAGACTTTTTGAACCGGATATCCGGCAATTACCACATGTAGGTTTAACCCTTTAAGGAGTGCGTGTAAATGTGACATACTGAGTAAGGACATCATATGACGTATTATCTAATAGTGGCCCAAAGGAGTATGGATGTCATATGACGTTTAACCTCTATATTTTTGTATTATCATAAATGCATACTGATTGCCTTTAGGTAGATTAATTTGTAAAGTGGTTCCATCTATCGGCAACATACTTAACTTCCATGTTTGTGCTCGCATTCACTTGTAATCTGATTTTACCACCAGATCGCAGTAGACACCCGGTAGAAACCACCTACTCAAGGTCGCGTCGCGTGCACATTGCTTTGCTGTCAGAATATGCTGCCACATTATACTAGCCATTTTTTTGGATTTCATCCATTACTCATTTTGGACTATCAAAGGAAGACGTCATATGACGACCACACTCCTTAAAGGGTTAAGAAGTATCTGGCAAGAGGTAGCCCTGTTTTCGACTGAACCCCAGGATCTAGGCTAATGCTCTGATTGTGCACTCTGTGTGGCGGTTGCTCTCAGCACAATGCAGTATTGGTGCAAGGTCAGCTACAACCAGCCCTGATTGGTCTGTCCGGAATCGTTCCACACACTACATTTGCGTGATTGAGGGCCCCCCCAATCCTATGGTGTGAGGCGCCCTGTGCCTGAGGGATGCATGGCGCAGGGGTAGTGCGTTACAAATAGAGCCTATGGGAATTGGGCACTCTCCCAAGCATAAAAGGGGCTGTGACTGGGTGGGCCTTTTATTTTCTCAGTACTCGTGGGACCTTTTATGGATCCTGAAATCAAGAACCCAACAGATCTTTTAATCTGGAAAGGTTACAGCAGGCAGTTGCATCTGGCAGTTGCATCTGGCAGTTTGGTTTTGAGTGTCTCTGTCTGTTTATCATGCTCAACTACCGTCGACGAAGAGTACTAAGCAGTTGGTGGTGTTGATGTAGAGATCAAGCAGACTAGCAGAGTACACGAGGTTTTGCAAATGATCATGGGAATCAAGGTCCTCCAGGTCAATCTGCTGCACAATAAAGCTGATTCAGCTGTGTTATGCAGATACTTTTTGGTGGAAGAATTTCACGTGGCACTGAGTAAGAGTAAAATATCAGAGCTTTCCATAGCAGGGATCATAAATGTTAGTGCCCATGTTAATAATGCCAGAGCTTGTATTGTTGTAAGCAACAAGGTGAACAGCATTCCTGTTCTGGAATTTTATTCCAGAAATTTCTTCACAGTCAGGCTGATTGGGGCTGGTGCTGAATGGACACTGTTAGTCTGGTGGCCAAAAATGGCCAGAATTGTGGGAGTGAGACCATTTAGAGAGCTGATGATCCCAGAATCAACAATGTGACTGTTTGTTGGGTTTCTGGTCATGAGGGGATCTCTGGGAATGTAAGCTGATTTCCTGGCTAACTTGGTGTCCAATATCATGGGACCTCAACCATTCTGTGACATTTCTAGGTGTGAATACTTTAGGATGTCTCTGAATAGGTTCACACTGTACATGAGAGAAAATGGAGCCTGTATCCAGGTCTGAGAATAAGTGGAATGGTTCTACAGTCGCCTTCCCCTAGGGTGTTGTCTGGCCTTCTCTCCCTAAGTAGATCAGTGTCCTCTCAGGTTATGGGTTTGATTACGGAACATGGTCGCCTAAGGAAGCATCTCCACAGAGTCTGTATCCTTCAGGAGGATCCACTCTGTGGAATGTGTGACGAGCAGGAGGAAACTGCTGAACACCTGCTCTTTGACAGCCCTGCAATAGCAAGGGAGCGCTACGCCATCTTTGGTAGTTTAGACAAGGGTGGCAAATTTCCCCAGGAGGAACTGATCAATTGTTTTCGGTGGTTTGTGGAACTGCTGAGACCGTGGACTGGTCGACCTCATGGCGTGCTTCCGGGGTGTGCAAAAGGCCCTTGAAGCTTAAGTGCATGGCAATAGGCCACCCCATACAAGAAAAAGAAGGTTTAAAAAAGTATGCATAATAATTTTGAATCTTAAAAAATCAATTCCCGATTTTCGAATCTCAAATCTTAATTAATCTTTATTAGCCTAACTATGATTTTATTAAAATTATCACCAATCCAAATTCTGCCCTTATTAATTAAGTCTTCAGACTGTCTAATAAAAAAAATAATCCAAGAATACCACTCTATTTTAAAGGGTTTTGCAGAGGTTAAGAGAAACAGCTATACATTAAGAATTAAGTCATATTTCCTATTTTCTAATTTAATTTGGTAGATTAATATGTGCTTCCAGAATATATATGGTTTAAATCCGCAAAAAACCAAAAAACATAATCATAAATTTATATCACTTATTAAAATATATAAAATGTTGAAAAATTTCAAACCATCCCCTGGTCATAACAAAAATATTAATATATAACCATTATATATTTTATAGACAAAATGTATATATTATAATATATATATATATATATATATATATATATATATATATATATATATATATTATAGAGGAAATATTTATACAACTACAAAAATTGTGTAGTAAACAACTATTAGCATTTAAGGACTGTAGTTCCCTTCCTGTTGAGCAGCTGACATCTCTGCCTTGACCAGCAACAAGTAGCATTGCACAAACATAAATAAAGAAAATAAACCAACAAACAAGATATTATTTACAAATTCGTGATAATTGGTTATCTATTCACAGTTTTTCAAAAACAAGTACAACAAAAACACATTTTAGCAATTGAGAATTTGCATATTGCTCATCAGATGCTATCCACGAATATTCACAGCTGATTCACAGCGATGCATGTGCATAAATACAGAACTATACCGCAAGTATTTTTAATTGATAAAACTACAATTTGTTTGATTATCTATCTGCTTGTTTTCAAGAACTAAGTACAACGAAATCAAGTTTTCCTGATTAGAAATTTGCATAATGTAATGCCGATCATCTGTGAAGTACGATAATTTGTCAATTAGGTTTTATATAAATGATATTTTTAACATTAAGCATGGTAAAACATGTTTTAACAATCAATAGTATGTGTCAGTCGACTAGGCAATAATGAATAATGTGGCAGATCTCCGTAGAATTAATTGTAATATCTCATTGGTCGATTCTTCAATCTGAATCTTTGTCAAAAATTTAGTAATTCAGGATTAGGCTTCAACCTCTAATACCAAGAAAGATTATTGTTATACTACAACACCATTAAAAATGGCCCAAATTTGCGGCACATTTATGTATGAAATGTACAATCTGCATTTGATAGTTACATATCCAGTAAATCGAGTGAATAAATCATCTGTCATTCCATTCTTGCACAGTGAGGTAAACAAATTGGCTTAGTTTTTACTTAATTTAGGGAGGTAATTTTTTAAACTGAAATGAATTAATCTTACTTATCATCCATCATCGTCCTATCGTCATGCTCATAAAACGTTCCTCTCTTGGGAATATACTGTGGATTTCTTCGGTCTTCATCATCATCCAGTTTCTTGTCTTTGGCCAATGAGTTTTCCTGTGTACCATAACATACAATGGTTAGATTAAATTAGTGCATATGTGTTAACTGATAAATATAAATATACACATATTACACAATTCTAATATGCTACATACTATTTTTCACACATCCTCCTGCAAATCCAGATTTATACAATAGCAAAATTATTTGGATTTTCATCCTTTTACGTAACTAGATAAATATTATAAACATTATCTTAAAATATTAAAATAGACTCCACAAAAAACCAATATTAAATTCATATTAAAAAAGTTATTACAAAATATTTCATTAACATAAAAAACTGCTGCATATTCACTAAAGTAAAATAGAATAACACAATATATTCTGGTTATTTTTATCAAGTATTCAAAGCCATACACAATTATCTACCTTATCAAGAGTACTGATAAGAGTTTGTATTGCCAAGTCATATAAACAGTCAATCATTGCTATTAGTTTGTGTGCCGAAAAAGACAAGACTATAGTCAACTATAGCATTCAACTGACACAGTAATACTGAACAGATGGAGAAATGTATGATGCTTTATTTGTTTGGTTAGTCTGCTTTCTATGACAGAGTACATCATTGATGCTAGTCTTATTTGTACAGATTGCATTAAAATAAAATCATCAACTCACAGTTCATTGAGTATCAATTCCTCTCTTAGATATCAATTGTGTGATCTTTATAAACTATGAATGTTTAAATCAAATTAGTTCTGATACTAAGATGTTCTTTTCTAGTGAAAGTATAATTAACTTAGTTTTTTAACATTTAATTCAACATTTAAATGTCAGGTAAAATTGTATCATAATTTTTCTTTTAAAACCTTAACAACTATGTAACTTTTATTTATACTTAAACTAAATTAATTGCAATTATAATGTGATTATGACATTTATATTATTATTACCTCATGTATAACGGTTATATACAGTCTTTTAAAACTGTTGTATGTACTGGATTATAAACTTAAATACACACGTAGTTTGATATGGCTTTTATTCTTGCTGAAAGTAGTGACCAACAAGCTTATTTCAAAAAATATTAAAAAGGTTACAACAAAATTAGACAGTTTCACTTTGGTAGTCATGATACAAGCTTCAACACGACTTGCAGTAAGTCCTGCATGTTATCCGTTGCACTAGACTATCTGCAAGGCATATATGATTCAATATTTTATATTGTCATTAAGCACAATTACAGATTATACAATAGACAAAGTCAAGATATGTTACTGGATCTTATATTGTACTCAATAATTGAGGACAATCTTTCCAAACCTATTCACATGTGTAATACAAGAAAAAATACTTATAATACACTAAAATAAATAGATAAAGTTACTAAAACAAACAAATAAATAACATTCTTTTAATTAATTAAATATCAATAAGTCACTAACAAAATCATAAATATAACAAAATTAATAAAAACCTTTTTCTAGAGAACTCGTTAATGTATGCAAAAAAAATTAAAAGCATTATCAACAGATAAAAAGTTAGTTAGTATGCATGGTTCAGTTTGAATTTTAATTTCGGATGGAGACTGTAGTTACTTTATTATTTTATTATTTAATATAATATTGTTAGATGTTTCATTTAACAAGCCCAACCCATAACCCATTTCCTGTTTATTAATACAAATGAGTAATTTTGAAGAATTATGATCTATGGTAAATAATTTTCTAGATGAAGATGTATTAGAAGACTTTGGCGATTGTTAAAATTTAATAGATGAAAGTAGTTCTAAGGATTTGAATCTAAACAGTGATAATTTTACAAAGCGAGTAGTTCATTACATGTTCTTTATAGCTAATTTCACTTGGGCTTTTAGTTGCCTATTAACCTTTCCAGCGTTATTGACGCGGATCCGCGGAGGGCCACTACAAGCTCAAAACGTTATTGCCGTGGATCCGCGTTTTTGCATTCTTTATTTTCTTACTGCTAAGTTAGTTGAATATTTTGCTGCTAGATGGTTCTAGTAGTCATGCGACATACAGACGGGTTGCCCTGCCTCGAATTCTGTTACAATGGGAGTGGTAGTTGCTTCTAATTGGCCAAACACTGTCTAGCGGGCGTGGCCCGGCGCCTTTCACAAAGTCATTGACGGTAGCTCCCGTCAAGGCATCTAGCCAGTTAGTTAGTGAGAGGCGTCCGGTACACGCATATGTATTTCGGTTATCGCTTATTTTCTGTTGTGTCCTATTCTTTTTAAAGTCAATTATTCATATTATATACAGCAGTTTCCAGTATTTATTTAGTGTTTTTTACCATTATTCGTGTGAATGGCGAATCCAGACGATACGGAATTTGAAGATTTGGTAATTCTGAGCAATTACTTGGCCAACACCAAACTTTTTCATATTTTTTTACGGTCATAAGGATGTTATCAGAAAGCAAGAAACATAATTCAAGCCCCGCAAGGCTGTCCTACAGTTTGCCGAGCGATAACAAGGTTCAAAGTCCAAGCGATAACAGTGGTTTGCGGGAGACGCGCGGAATGTCAGTTGTGACAGCCCGCCACCAAATAAACACTCTTTGTCTACTTTTGTATTTTTCTAATTTTATTGGTTTGTAATATAGTATATGTTTATCTATAAAACTGTGTTTCATTCCCATACTAAATGAATAAATGATAAAAATATTAGTGACAACTACACTGCTATTCTACGATATTCTCAAAAGTTAACAATTAGCCTAGGAATCCAAAAAGGGCTAAACAAATTTTATTTACCGTTAAATAACTCTATTTTGACATACAGAAACGAAAATAAATTTAACTTTACACATTGGAAATTTAAAAAAAATGTAACTTTATCAAATATCAGGTCTAACTTTTCATGACGCTTAAAGGGTTAAAGGTATACTACTAAAATATTTATTTTGTTTATCATACAATTAACTTAAATCAATCCTTCATAATTAGTGAAATTCACCTATACAATTAGTTTTAGATATTATTTTCATGTCACAAATTAGCTATATAGGACAGACAACTCTATTAAAACATGTGATTGCTTGTGCAAAATGAATAAATAACATTTGTCATCATATACTCAAACAACTTAATAGATACTATTCTGTATTTACGCTACACTAGAATTAACCCTCAGACTGATAATAAGAAACTCCCAGAATAATATATTGGTTTTGTCTTTATGCAGCATATTTTTGAGATATTGAAAAAATGTATATGCTAAATGCTAACTAATATATAATAATTATATATCAATCTTTTTGTTAGAAATAAGAGAAAAATGTACAATAATACAAATATGCACTTACTATTTTATTGTTATTTTTATTTGTAGGTAAATTGAAAAATGTGTATTGTAAATTTTTGTTTTCTAAAGTTTCACTTCATGTAGCTTTCACCGACTTGAGATAGTAAGTTACTGTAATGTACAAAATATACACGATTTTTTAGTAAACAAAAATATTTTAACATATGTACACTTATTTACCTCACAAAAAAGATTTTTTTACAAAAAAGTAGAGTATAAATGTAAAGTATGTACTACTTTTGTTTTTGCAGTACACGTCCATATTGGTGTTTAATGAATCCTTTATCCAAGAGGAATAACCAATCAATTTTTTCACAATCAAACTCACATTCCACCAATTTATAATCATCCAGACTACCTGACAACAAATCCGTCAAAGATTATTATGCACTTCATTTGCCAATATGTCTCTTGTATCATCAGAACTAATATTTTCATAATCCAATAGTTCACGTATATCAATTGAACATCAAGAATCGCCCATTTCACAATCAATCGTAAACAACTCGCTTACATAATAACCTAGCAACAGTAGCAACAAAGAACGTCAAGTCCATGCAGTGCGTCACCAGCTGCGTAGTCTGTCAGCTAAATGCCATGCGGCCTTTGGATCGATATGAACTGATAACAAGTAATATTACAAATATAAACTATATAAAATGAATTGGTATGTATGAGTAAGGGATTAGACTGATGCAAGTTATGTATTTATAACTTAAAACGGTTTACACGTAATAATAACGGAAAGTTCACTGATGGGTGTGCCATCTTTATCAGTTCACAAGTGGTATTAATGACCGTCTGTGCATTGTTCATCTGTTGGAGGGTTAATGACTAAATTATTTTTACCTAACAATTAAATTCCTATTTCCACTACTACAGTAGAACCATTTTTTTATTTTTTTTACTCTAAAACCAAATTATTCCCTAGGTTTAGTTCTCTTTTTTTGGTATTTAAAATTTTCTATCATAGTTTGGATTTTGTTTTGTGGCTTGGTGAAATTCATAATAGGCCTACCAAATAGTAAAAATATGTAACTATAAATTGGTTACAGTTTTAATACAATCAGTTTAAGCCTAGCTTACACAATACGATTGCCAATGACATTGTCAGAGAATTCTGCCCTGGCTAGAGTTTTGTTTATTGCTTTTTTAGTTACACTGTGTTTATCAGTTTGTAAATTTTGGTTAAATAGATAACTATTTTTTTTTTTTTTTTTGCAGGAGGAGAAAGACAAAACCAGAAAACCAGCAAATGTATCCTCATAAAAGATTCATTTAATACGAGTTGTAAACAAACCAGTACTTCAAAATCAGATGGTAACAGAAACATAGAAAGTATGAAGATGTTACCTTGTATTTAAAGATAATACCAAAGTATGAAGAACATTATCCTCTTGGCTTGGTAGTAATCCTGAGGGTCTTAAGCTTAGGAACTATATCAGAATTTTACAAATGGATGACGATTACTTTATGATTTTGGCTCATTAAAAACTTAAATTTTAAAATGATCAAATTTGTTCAAGAATCAATGTTGTCTTGTCATGATTAACCAGTCTTTGCAAACGTGTCAGTCACCACTTGGTATATAATTTCTTGGATAATAAGACAGTAGATGTGAACTTCAGTTTATTGAATCACCAGAAAAAAAAACCCACCAGAAATAAACAAATACTTTACACTCTGCACCCATCTGGAGATTGATAAAACTAAACACAAAGTGCAGGCCAACACTTCAAGAAGATCAAATAAAAGATCCAACTGATGTCTTTGCAAGATTGATATTGTTTTACTGTAGTTCTGATGTATGTCTAAATATCAAGAAGTTATGTGTAATTTACCTATATTGTAAAAATAACAACTTTTTTGGTTTATTATTCCTCTCATTATACCATCCCAACTCCTGTTTTAAAGTGTTATTTTCAAAATAAGAAAAAAACAGTAATGTTATTATGAAAAATATACATCTATTATTTAAAACCCTTATTGGAACAAGAACTTGCATTAATAATATAATCAATTGTACATTTTTAAAATAACACTGAAAACATCCTAGACTAAATAAGCTTAAAGATCAGTATCAAAAAGTTCCAAGTGGCAGATGGAGCCTTATCACTCAAACATAGCGCAAAGTTTAACAGTGACTAGGTACCAACTAATATTTTGAATATTTAATTTGCTAATATTACAGTCAAATTTATATAAAAAAATTGCAGATGTCTAGTTTTGGTTTCAGAACAATAATACCAAAGGATTTTTCTTTTAAATTGTAGAACAGTACTAAACTAAATCTTTGAGCGATGTAGGTTATGTCCAGATGGAACTTTGTCATTCTAAGCTAATGAATTTGTATTTAAAATATTATTAATGATTATGTATAAAACAAAAAAAATTAAATATCACTATAAGAAATGCAGTAAACCGTCACTACATATATATATATATTTACATTTATTTCTTAGAAACATAATAAATCTGATGTTATAAACATAAAATCTGTACATAACCTACTAAGATCTACTGTAGTATATTATATTGTGTTTTAGATTTACCAAATATTGAACGGCCACCACTCTAGAAAATAGTTTCTCTCTACAAAGCATACTAGCTAGTTCGTATCCTGTTTATTTGTACAAATGACATTCCTTGTAATAAAAATCAGTGTTCATTCAATGTTAAAATATTAAAATACTGTATTCAAGACTATCTAAAAATATATATCTAACATATAAAATTTATTTCCAAACAGTTAAATGTTTAAGTGAAACAAAGTTAGGGATTTAGTTAATTGCTGTTCAGAAGCTGTTCCAGACTGTGGAAGTAGCCGATTTCCCGACAGTATCTCTGCACCTAATTGTTGCAGCCACTCCTCCACAGCACTATTCTACTGCACTGCACAGATCTACTGTACTGAGCACTATATCCTCTCACAGCTTTATCAATACTGCTTCCCTCTAGTCTTGAAATGCATTCTAAGCCAGGTATAGAAGTCTCACGTAACACCATTTATTTCTAATCTAACATTTTTAAATTTGTTGGTGAGGTCTTTTAGTGCTTTGTTTGTTTTGTGTATTTCTTTGTTTACACATAACCATGCAACAAGATCATACCTGATTGGTTGATCAATAATAGTTATATTTTTCTTTCACTCTATCAAGAGTATATTTTCTTGTGTTAATTAAACTTTCGGATTCAAGATGTGCTATATCATTAGATTCATATATGATAACAAACAAATCTTTATCTGATACTACCTGTCCACTCATGTGGTTCATGTTTAATATTTGTTTGGCATGACCAACTGGTGTTACAAAACCAACAAATTTTAAACAGTGCTTTTTATTCAAATGCCATGATGTATCTTTATCACAACTGTCAGAACATATTAAGTTCTAATGAGATTATTTCTGCCTTCATTCCAGTTGCAATAAAGTAATAAATTCTAAGATTTATAAGCAAACAAAAAACATATATTTTGAAGTAGATATCCTCAAAATACAGTAAGCTCTGTAAAGGGAATATTTTTTTACAATATCACTTTTTAAATACAATTAAAAATAATTTGTCTTTAAGTAAGAAGGAGCAACTAAAACCATACAGGGTCCTTTCATACATTTCTATTTTTAATAAAACAAATACAAACTACAAAAATCTAACTTTGTGTTATTCTTTTCATTAGTAGTCAATATTAATAAAAAGTTGTACAAGAAATTAAGCACAATGTTTTGTAATTAATGTATAAATAGCAATAAAACCATAAAAATCATTTAATATTTATAATCAATAACAATATTTTATGTGGCAATATATGGTGGACATTTCAACGTTGAAGTGCAAATGTATAAGATATTTTTGTTGAATTTTCAAAAGCCCCTTAGTTTTTGTTTTGTGGTGATTACAAAATTATATAATCAATATCTTATTAACCTTAAAATCAATATCTTAATCTTAACATACATGGCTTTTAATTATCAATGTTGAATTACAGATTCCCTTCAAAGCTGATGAGTCATTAAGAGAAAGAGAAAGAGAGAGAGAGAGAGAGAGAGAGAAGGACCCTGCCCTAGCCTATCGACCTATGACTCATCACATCTGTTGGAACAATCATTTACTTTTGGAAGTCGATAAAGTCTGAGCTAGTCTTATTTATTTATTGAAAACGCTAGTCTCATCCCCACAATTAAGTTTTACTTTAAGGCTAAGCCATTTTAGGTGATATTTTAAACTCTGAAAACTGTCTTATTTTAATTAATGTAAGTATTGTAACTGTTTAACAATTTGTGCATTCCAGCAAAAGTAAACACAATTAATATTATACAGTTAAACTGCTGTTAAATTTATATATGATATTGTTATATTATAAAATTCAAATTTATAGACCTGCAACAACAGAAAATTATTTTCTTACTATCAAATTTGATTATATGAAAATCAATCAAAACAATGTAAGAGTTTTACAATCTACTGTTATATGAAAAATCAATCAAAACAATGTAAGAGTTTTACAATCTACTGTTCGTTCAAACGTTCTCCAACATTTAATTAATCAGTCATTTATTTGAGGTAATACAACTACGAGAAAATTAATTTAATTAAAAAGCATATAAAAAATATAATGAATAATATTGAGATGTTAACAAGAAGCAAAATTAAAACGTGATTAAGGTAATACATTTTAAATGTAAAATACATTCATTTTATTTGTTGGCGTATTTTTATTGAAAGAAAAAAACACACCACTACATTTTCATATATAAAAGTAAGGAAATCAAGAATATTCTTCTATTGTAATTTAGTCTACCTGTCTTTCATCCATTGCTTCAGACCTAGTATTGAATCATGTATTTTTTTAACCCATTACTCCATACATCAGGCACCAATTATAAGGTAAAGACTGCATTTCAGTAGATTCCCACACACTTGTTATCACTGCAGACAAAGATTTACAACTCTGACTTATCTTAGAGCACCAATGCAGTGTCTGGGTGTAAAATACTGAGAGAACACCTGAAACCATGTAGCCTACAGCAGTGTATTTAGGGGAGCAATGGTATACTTTAAATGCTACTTTCATTATTTATTAAATATTACAGTTCAATCAATTTATTAGTATTGAAAAACCCATTTGAAAAACAAGAGCCAGAAATGTAGAATAATTTGTAAATAAGAAATTTCTATATAATAATTATCTTAATTTAAGTGTTCGTACTAACCCTCTCACTACCATTAAGTCTAGTTTAACTTTAGTCAAGTTGTGTCTGACAGTCTGCTGTAGTAGTCTCAGTGAAATCAACTTCTACTGCATTTTACTCAACACTAATAACTGTACAACAGGCTCATTATAATGACAATGTTATCACTGATTCTTGATAAAACAATTACATTAAAACTATATTGAATAGCTTTAGCATAGAGAGCATTTATTAAATATTATAGTGGCGTCCTTGTTAGCTTGTCTTGAATCAGTAATTTTCTAAACTTGGTTCAGATATGCCAAAACTCCACACAAAACCTGTACTGGATAACTCGTCTCCAATGAATAAGAACTGCTAGGGGTGTGCAGTATCGAGTACTTTGCTTAACTGTCGCATGTGTAGAGGTTGATGAATTAAACCAGTACTTTTGTTATCAGTACCTGAAATTATTCCTTTCCCGTTCAATTCCTACCTCATTCTTTAAATACCTCTGTCATTGTACAATAAGTTAATAAAGAAAAAAGGACTGCTCACCTCTTGCCCATCACCATCCTCTCGCTCATCTTCAATATTGATATCGTCGCTCAGCTCGTCTCTCTCCTCCGAGAAGGAGCTCCTTCTGGACCTCGAACTCCTAGAGCTTCCACCGTTGTCCTCCTCTAATGTCTCATACTCCGAATCTTCACTGGTGGTAGTGTTCATAGTGGTCTGGAAAAAGAACTTGTCTCACTACAGCACAAAAACACAATCGAAAATGGACACTATGGTTCAGAGAACTTTAAATTTCAAAAGAGATTAAGACCAAACAGTTTGTGGTAATTGGAAAACAATATATTAGCACAAAAATAAAAGTATCCATATATAAAAGACAAACTTGGATTACATGGAAATATTAATCAAATAACCAGTATTATAACATTGTTAGGCTGACAAGGTCCAGCATTATGCTCACTTTAAATTAAATTAGGTGTTGAAAACAATTATTTTCATTATTATCAGGGCTCGTTGGTGGTCAAGCAGTCTAGGACATTGAACTATGCATCTGAATTAGAGATAGTACCGTTTCATATCCTGTCTGTGAACAATGCTCTTTTTATTAATCAGTAGTGTCAACCCTTTAATGTACCTACCCTTCCTTTTATTCTGTTTGATAAGTTCCTGCTTCTGGCCAGAGACCCATAATAAAAGCAGAATAAGGCTAATCATTGTACACTCTTGATAGTTAATGTAGTGTCCTTTTTAAACAATATTGAAGGTATACTGATAAGGCAATCTTAAAAAGAAATTAGAACAAGGATCAAGAACTAAATCCTTTCAATAGATTTGAGAGTAAAAGTATTACAATATATATATATATATATATATATATATATATATATATATATATATATATATATATATATGGAGATGTGCTGCCTGACTAATTTGTAATGTAAAATCATGAAAGATAGAGACATGAAATTTGGGACATAGGTTTATCTTTTGCCTTTGAGGAACGCTAAGGAAAGGATGTTTCTCTCCAACCTCAGGATTCTGCCCTACTGGACTCTAAAGTTGATTAAATTCCCTTAAAAAATGCATTGCTGAAGGAAATCTTTATAAAGTAAAGAACCAGCTAAAAGTGATCACATTTCATTAATTTACTGCCATTTTAATTTTGTTTACATAAAGTAACTTCTCATTTCAACTTTTTATGTAATCACTTAAGGTGACACAGGACTCAAAAAATTTTTAAATTCATTTTTTTTTTATTTGTTTGTTCTCCATTTTATTTTGAATGCACTGATCTTAACATAAATTCGAATTAATTATTTATTATTTTAAAAAATATTTGATACAATTTTGTTGCTAAATTTTTACTTTCTTAAAAAATATTCCCATTTGTTTATTTTTTTTAATGTAACAAAAATCCTTCTTACTATTGCTAGTACATGTGTACATTACAAGCTGTAAAAGTTTCAACAACATTGGATAACTTTAAAAAAAGTGATGTATACCTAAATAGTGCTGATTTAACATGGTGAAGATAGAGAGTACCGTGTCACCTTAGAGTTTGTCCAGATAAGAAAAATGGAAATTTTAGTAAAATTATAATTTTAACTGTAAATGTTAGATCACATTATGTATACAGTGCTTGATCAGTAAGAGTGAAATACAAGTATCAAAAGTAAGTTAGTATCTACATTTTACTACAGACACATTTTACCAGTCACAAATTTTAACCATTTCATGCACTGAAAATACTATTTTAACGTCATTACATGCCCCCATGAAAAAATGCAGTAAAACAGATTTTGATTATATTTTCTTACTTAGGAAAAAATAGGGGTGAGGCAACTATGTAATCCTCATCCCCTACCTCCACTTCCTGATTGTGGGTAAAAGCCATTCTACAATATTCTTCGGTCTGGTACTATTCGATTATTAAGTTAATGTCTCAAAATTTGGATAAAAGATGTAAATTTACTTTATTATTTTTTACTTTCGCTTCTGTTTATCCTTCAATGTGTTTAATTAATTTATATGTTATAGTAGCAGAAGATTAGAGCAGTGACAAATTGATAACAATGCAAATAGTTACGGTACAGCACACAAAACATTTACATTAGCAATGTTAAAAGAAATATAATTTATTAAATACAAAAAAATTATTCCCATGCGAGCCATATAAACAATAAACCAACAGAGAAACTTGCTTACATTTTGGGAGATTTATTTGCCATTAATACAGATGTGAGCACATTGCCCCAGGCCTTTTACTTGTGCACAAAAAGAGAGGGGTGTAATGACATGTTATAAAATCCATGTTAGTTGCTGTTTACTTGTTGTATGTTTTGCATATTTTGATAAGTTGGTTTCATGATAAGTATACATATATATATATATGTATATATATACATATATATATATATACATATATATATGTATATATATAATTATATATATACATAAGTATATATATATATATATATATATATATATATACTTATTATATACTCTGGTATGTATTAAATAATATTTCTTATATAATGCAAAATTACTTACTCTTTGTTTTTCAAAATTAGTTTATTAATAAATGATTTCTGTTCTGTTTATTAGATTTTTGATTAGTGTTTATACACCTTTTCCTCTCTTAAAAATGTCAAATTTAGACAAAATATACAGAATATTCATGTATCTAATTTCTTCTATTTTCATTGAAGATGTGTATATATCTTGGTCTTTTTGACCGAAGTGTGCGTCTAAGACCCAAGTATATGCATATTTTCTTGATCATGGCAACATAGCAAAATCAACTATGACACTGAAAATAGATTAGACAAGAAGTAGATTACAGTCGGAAGTAGATGCTGTATGACTGAATCAGGGTTCTCAGACCACGTTTGGATAATTTTCTTGATCAGAACATCCAACGCAAAATCAATAATTACACCGGACATACCTTACACCATTAGATCAGAAATATTTTAAAAGGATGGAAATATAGCTTGTTGCACAAGCTTTTCAAACCTACATATGTATGTGCCGGCTTGTTCATTGATTTCAAGAAAGCTTTCGATCTAGTTAATCATACCATTTTACTACAGAAACTAGAAAATGTGGGAGTGAGAGGGGTGTCTCTTGACTGGTTCAAGAGTTTTCTATTAAATAGAATCCAACAAGTGCGGATAAAAGATACAACCAGTCCCCATCTGACCGTTGAGTCAGGTGTACCCCAGGGATCTGTTTAGCAGCAACATTATTTTTAGTTTTTATAAATGAATTATTGGAAACCCCGTTGGTCATGGTCAGATAACTGCTTTTGCAGACGATGTAGCTTTTCTTTATTCTCAAAAAACTATGCAATATTGCACGAAAAGATAAGCAGTGATTTAAATTACTTACAAATTTGGTGCTGTCGGAATGATATGCAGGTAAATGTATCAAAGACTAAATATATAATCTTTGGATTTAAAGACTTCGAATTAGAAAGGCCCTTAAAGTACCACAATATGAATTGTAACGTAAATCTATGTAACTGTCAGTGTATAGAAAGAGTAAATAGTTACAAATACCTTGGAGTAGTAATAGATAGCAAATTAACATGGGGGGATCATACTACCGCGTTACATAATAAGTTAAGATCATCAATTAGAACTTTTTATTTTCTAAAAATTATTGCAATACAGATCTTATGCGTACTTTATATTTTGCCCTAATCCAATCTAGATTACAGTACTCAATTAGTTTCTGGGGAAGCACGTATAAATTTTTGATAAATAAGTTAAAAGTGACACAAAATTATTTCATGCGTATTATATTAAGTAGAAGGAAAAGAGATAGCATCTTTCCACTATATGTGCAATTGAAAGTCTTGCCTATAGAACATCTATACGTATACAAAGTTTTGAGAATATTTTATACTAGAAGCGGAAATTTAGGTACAAGTGGTTTGACGTATAAAACTAGAATTAGTAAAAGTAGAATCTTCAGGTTACCTAAAGTTAATAAAGAACTCTATAGACAGTCCATTCAATACATAGGCGCAAAATTATTTAATCAAATGACTGATGAAATCAAATCGAGTAATAACTTAAAACAATTCTGCTCCTTACTAAAATCCTGGCTATTTACAAAACCTGATATTGCTTTTTTAACGAGTGTATTAATTTAAGTTTTATGCAACCACCTATTACATTGTTTACATCATTATTACATAATTTTTGTCATAGTAGTGTGTACGTGTGAATGTATGTTTTGGAGTGTGGATGTTCTATAGTATGCATGTAAGTGTACGTATGTGATTTTCAGATATTCGTATGTAATTTTATGTGATACATTAATTTAATTTTCCATTATTTCAATATATTTGTTTATAAATTTTTTGTAATATTATTTATGATTTTAGTACATAAGATTGTATATTTGTATTTTTTTCATAGCTTGTTTTTTTATTCTTTGCATTGTCTAATTAGTTCCTAGTCACTCTATATTGTATAAACGTCGACTATATGTATTTATTTTGGTTGTAGTTTTATGTAGTCTTGTGCAGACGTCGCGGAGAGCAGTCTGTTGACATTTTAGTTTTTTTTTTATGTGAGAGCAAGCTATAAACTGTTTATTTGTGTATTGTGCATCTGTTACACTGACCAGCTACTTGTTTTTGGTCAGTGACTTCCTAAGTTTTTTCATTTATTTGTAAACATGAATGTAAATGTTGGAAAATAAATATTTATTTATTTATTTGATTCGAATGGGAGCAAGAAGGCATACTCAACTATAACATTGGGAATATAATTAAAGTGAACCAGAAATGTTCATACACAGCACAAAACCTAAAATAAAATCTGGTGGCAAAGTTAGCTTAACATCTGAAGCCCTTAACCATAAACACTGAAATATTAGCTAAGTACTGAAAAAGAAAAAATACTTCAATAATTGTTATAGAAATCATTGGAGCTATATTAAATAAAAGATCATGGAATGTTACTAATAAAATCTGTTTCACTCTATGACTTCAGGGTTGCAAAACAATATTCTTTAAGCTTTTAAGTCTAAAATGTATTGGGAGATAAGAATATCTTTCATTGAACATCACTTATCTCAGGAGTATTTGGAATATCATTTAAAAAGAATATGTCCATAGTGTCCCAGTTTTTGAGCAGAAAATTGTGTGTGAAGCAGAGGATAACTGTTAGTCACATTGTTAATCCTTACTGTACAAAGTTTTGTTGTGATGATTGCAGTAGAGTAGTTCAATACTACTTGATTCAGAGTGAAAAGGATTAATCTAACATTTCCAAAGAACTTCAGGTAATTTATTGCGGTATATTTATTGGTCAGTGTTGTAAAATAAACAAGTAAAACATTAATAAATTCAATAGAAAGTTGGTACATTATAGAACATTGCAAAATAAATTTAATAATATATTTACTTTTGAATAGTACTTAAATTTGACTGATAACAATGGTTTAATTTTTTTATTGAGTAATAAGTTATGATTATAGTAAGAATTAATAAAGAACTATACAATTAATAAATATTTTAAATCACTTGTGTAAATTGTAAGTTATTTTTATTATTCGTCAAGGTTAACCAACTGTGTTGGTGGTAGTTTTATAAACAAAACCCCATATGTGTCTCAATACTGTGCAGAAGTCATATATCAGTATAATGCAAGTTGAGATTCTTATCTATATCTAATATACGGCGAATACCACTTACTCACTGACACATACATCACTTTATCTCTCAACAATAAGTATGAAGCGGGATATACTGTATCATGGTTGTTTCTCTTATGCAATAATGCAGATTTTTAAACAATTCCATTTTAATGGCAATGGCGAGAGAGTCTTGAGCTACATCAAACTACTATCTCAAGTTTTAAATTAAAATAGTAGTAACAGAACTTCAATATTTTACATGGTTATTACTTTGAATACCTGGTGGATATGTGTGGAATTTAAGGACTCAACATCAAGATCCTTAAGATCACTATCTGTTACTATATGGTGTCTGATACACACACACACATATATATATATATATATATATATATATATATATATATATATGTGTGTGTGTGTGTGTGTATGTATAATTAGGCAGAAACAAAAATATTTGGCTTTTATTAGTTTGAATTTAAATTTTCTAATAAATTAAATAAATTGTAATTATTATTTTACTAACAGATGATCATTAACTTTATATTAATTATTATTTACTACATAATTCAAAAATCTTGAGGGGATATAAACAATATTTTAGACAATGTACGAGTAGCTCTCTGTAAACCTTAATTAATTAGTTTGATAAGGATTCTATCTATTTTCTTGAATACTACATGACCTATGTGGTTATAAATTAATTGACATCCTTACCAGCTGTTTCTTTCAGTAATCTTATGATAACGTTTCAATGCTTTTCAGAACTTAATGGAAAACTGTAAAATACTCCTCACCAACTTACCACAAATATTGTGTGCTAAGGCTTGAAATATAGAAAGTTGTTTAATATCATATTTAAGCAAACAACTCACTAAGTAACTATTTAAAAATCTTGCAACCTAACTGTAGAAATTCACAAACACAATGACAAATGTGTTACATTGATAAGTAATGTCAAAGTGTTACATTGATAAGTATTAACTCTTCTACATCTACTCCTACTACCCAGAACACCTGTTTTCTTCCTCTGATTCATTTAATTTTTAGATAAATCTTCTTATTACTCACCCTAAAGAAGTATTTTCTTTATTTGGATACTTTATTTAAATTTAATTTTTATTTAAATATATTTTCATATATTGAAATAACAAACTTTTATAAAATTAAATTAGACATGAGTTTTAAAATTCAGACTAAAATAAGTTTTATTTTTATAAACAAAATTAAGTGATTTACAAAACTTTTAAACAAATTTATTCAAATAATTTTATTATTCAAAAATAGTTTGAGAACAGATTATTTTAGAAGTTTTGAAACCAACTTCCAATACAAACATTAACCAAATTTCTAACAGCATCATCTAGGTGAAACTAAGGAGAAAGTTTTAATTTACTTAAAACAATATATTTCAAATATATCATTCATAAGCAAAGTTTCATCGAAATGTCAATAATTTTATTACAAATTGCACAAGGAAGAAAAATAAATGGAACCGATATTAAAAATTAACAGTAGGAAAAGTAAATAATGCTATAGCTTCCAATAAGAACAACTGCACAGTAAGCCAAACGCCAGCAGACAGCTATTTGGACTGACTCATGTTTACCAAGCAACCAGACAACAAACACTACACTTGCTAGGATTTATTTAGCACTGAAATCATGTTCAAATGGTTCTAAAACAATCAAAAGATACAAGCACATGACTGAGATGTGGCCAACATAAGTACTATATTTGTCTAAATAAAACAATCACAGTATATTGGCACAGAAAGGATAGGACCAGCTTAACATGTGCATCTTTGTGAGTCGTGGAGCCTCAATGCCATGTTAAAAACATTAACAGCTAGCATAAGAGTCCCAAATCAATCCCCTACACATATTATAAAGATACAAATTTTAGTTTATCTAATTAGTCACACAACTTAATTACATATAATTAAGTAAATTAATATAAATATTTCATACCCAAATGGATTAAATAACTAAAAATAATAACACCACAAACGGAATTGGTCAAATCTTTAAATTTACCAATAAAAATAGCTATGATTACCATCCATAGCTGTAAACAACTAATCCATTAACAAATCACTACTGAGTATTTTATTTTCTATACTTCTATAGAAATATAAATAGGTCTAAATTATTTAGTTTAACAAAACAACAGTTTTATAAAACAACATTGTTGTAACATTCTGAATGAAAACATTGTATGGAATTGTATTCAGGGTTTAAGCCGAGATGAAAATTCTTGTTGCAAATATGTTACAAGCTCTTCAGACATTTTAGCAAAAATGTTTGTCTTGTAGCACTTATTAATAGTATTGGTATTCCACGAAGATTACAATAATGCTAATTGAAAAACAGTCTGCAGTTCTATAATACTTTAGCCTCCAGAACCAATATTTTACATTAATAAATATACTGTTGTTAAAATATTTAAAATCTCAACAATGAAACTATTTTTTGTTAAGAGGTTTTATTAAAAGCAGTATAGTTGGAAAATAAAATTTAGTAATTCATTGTAAAAATATACAACAAAAAAACTACGTCTTTTCTCAGTTTAAAATACAAAATAAAATTAAGTGGTATAGTTATTTTTTATAAAACAAGTAACTTTTAACATCAGTTTATCTTAAAAATAATTAGGCCATACCAACATCATTCAAATTGTAGCCTTCTTTGTTTTGTAAACTCCAATGTTTGATCTTCATTGAAATAAACTGTTCTATTAGTGCCTTCAACAGACATCATTAACAAATTGCTTGGATTGGTTATGTTTAACCTTTCACGAATCTCCAACATTTCAAAATAAAATCTGACTATAACAAAACCTCAAATCTCCAGTACTAGTTACAGATGCCAAGACAAGATGTTTAGAAGTATCAGAACCGCTGTTATAGCAACAAGCAGAGTATTCGATGAATACTACTCTCCCATCAAAAAGTACAGATAACCTTGTTTGAACGTTGACCACAAACAACTAGTTAAGTGAAAATCAAGGAGTTAAATCAAAAATCGTACTTGTTTAGGCACTTTTCAACCAGACTACAATTTTCAACATTCATAAGCAGGAAAACTTGTAATCCTACTAAGACCAAAGTTTTAAACAAGATATGTACAGTAATACTAACTTAGAGATTGTATTTTAGAATGTTTGAATAATATGGATAAAAGTTGTTGTCAAACCAGTTATTTGTAAACCATTTTACCTTTTATTTTCAGCCGGGTTTGATTAAAAAACCTGGCTTTGGTCACTTTATTACGCTTATAGTCATTTTTTTTTTAAAGCCAAATTATTTTTGTAAACACAAATTAAAACTATAGTTTTAAACACAACTAACTTGATTAAACAAATTTTGTTCATTTGCAGAGGCTAGCGCTCGGAACACACGAACCGTCAGACTGTCGAGGGCGATGTTGCAATGATAGTGCGTGGTTCACTCGCGCCCTTAAGTGCAAGAGGAAGCTGTAGTAAATTATATATTGTTTTAATGCATTGGATCATTTACCATCAGCTTTTTCATACAAGCTTTGGTTTAATGGCAGGTTTAACAATGAATAATTAAACTCACAAAATTGCAGTTTAGTAGTAAAGCGCCAAAACCGGTACCTTCTTTCATTATTACAGACACAAAACTTGGTTATTGTTTGAAAGTATTTTGCTCTATACATAAAAATAGTCTTGTCTGGACGCAGAAGTAAGAAAGCTTAAGTGTAATGTAACTCCCATAATTTTAGCTCTATAGTTAGTTTGTCGTTAACGTTCAAACTCGGGTATCTTTTTTAACCGAGAGTAGGCATCCATTTTCCAATCTGTTTGTTTGTAGACCGGTGGCGACAGTGCCTATCGAATATTTTATGTATATGTATATGTGTGTATATATATATCTGAAAAACAATATTTGTATCCCTGTAAACTGTTTTTCAAAATTCTACGTACTTTTCGCGGTTCGTTGTTCTCTTTAGCTTTCGTCACAATTTTTTGTGAGCTTTTCTCAACAGTGTCCCTTTTTCTCAGCTTGTTTCACAAAATGTGATTGTAGCAAAATGTGATACACCCTGACTGTATTTAATTAATATGCAAAACCGTGATTGCACTTAGTTATTAACTTGAAATATAAAATCCCAGGAATAATGATTGCTGAGATATAAATTAGGAATGTAACATACCATTGAGCCATTACAAAACACATAATTATTATTGAGTACGAATGTTAAGTTTAGCTCCATTTCACCTACGATTTAGTGTAGCGTCTGAAGTCTGACACTGTCAAAGACTTGAGTCCAGGAATCTGGAGTACATGTCCATCTGAAGAGTTAAAAAAGAGCAACAATGAAGAAGCTTGAAAACAACTACCTGCATCATTTCGACATCATAGACACCTAAATTACAAAAGTGTCAACTGCTTTACCCAGCACCCATCCAGTGTTCTAGATGTAAGGGTTTTAAGTCTCAAAAATGTGCATTAAAAATAAGTTTCCTCCAGGTAATTAGAACACAAAGGGTTAAGACCTGTCAATGTGACAAAGTAGCCATTGTATTATATGTTTTTGTGAATTTCTGCAGTAAGGTTGTAAAATTTGTAAATATGAGGGTCATTCAATAATTGAGACAAACAGGTATGGGGAGAAAACTTTTGGTAGGGTAATTTTGTCACTTTTATAGCTTTAAGTTGGCAAAACTGGGATAAGCCCTGATCAGCTGATTCATAAACATTGATGATAACCTCAAAAATAAATTTAATTATGGCAAGTCCACTTGAAAATTTTACTTTAGTTGTGCAACGTTCTGTTATTCGTTTTTACAAGCTGAAGGTGAAAAACCAGTGACTATATATTTATAAATTTTAGAATGACTGAAGTGTACAGTGAAAATAGTTTGAATCGTGCAAATTTTTAACTCAGTGACTGAAGAACATCATCCTGGCCGATCAATTGAAGTTTCAATTCCCTCACTGGAACGTCGAATTGCTGACGTAATTTGTGCTGAGCGCCAAGTGACTGTGGAAATGATAGTTGAAAGAGTTCATGTGAGTATGGGTATAGTTCATAACACTATTAAAAACAAGTTGAAGTACCGCAAAAAATGGGTCCCAAAGGAGTTGACATGCCTACAAAAGGAAACAAGGTTGAGAGTGTGCACAGAGATACAGGAACATTATGAATGAGAAGGTGAGCACTTCCTCAACAAAATTTTAACAAGTTAATCACAAACCCAAGTTGTGATGAAACTTGAGTTCTAGTGATGAATCAAAAAGGCAAAGCACACCATCTCACCTGTCCGAAAAATATTCAAAACCCAAACATCAGCAGAAAAAGTTATGTTGACGGTATTTTGGGATGCTCAAGGTCCAGTTTTTGTGATTATCTTGAAGAACAGCATACAATTAACAGCCAATACTACTCGGATATGCTTTTGAACAAGTGAAACCAGCCATGACGAGGGAAACAGTGTGGATCTCAGGGGAGAGGTGTGATTCTCCAACAAGACAATGCACGCCCTCATACTACTCAACCATTAACAAAATGGGCTGGGAAGTACTGCATCATCCCCCTTACAGTACCGATTTAGCACCACGTGATTTCTACTTGTTTGGTCCGCTGAATGAGGCATTGCGTGGAAAGAGGTTCCAGGATAACGAGGACATCAAGAAATTTGTGGGGAATTGTCTCAAACACCAAGATAAAGAGTTCTTTGCTCTGATAAAAAAGCTTGTGGTCCATTGTACATAAATGTTCAAGGGGATTATGTTAAAAAGTACTAAAAGTACTGTTTTGCAAAAATAAATTGTTTCCTCTCTAGACCTATTTGTCTCTTTAATTACTGAATGGCCATTGTAGTTACTCAGCAAGTATTTATGATCCAAGAGTAATGTATGTTCTATTAGCTTTTGCATACAACATTTATGGTAAGTTCACACGTGAGTAGACAATATTACTTATCCACAGGTTCCCAAGATTGGTTATGAAAACATGCAAAAAAAAATCATCACAACAATATCTTTCAATTCTTATCTCAGTAAATTTTGACATAAAACCTACAGGAATGGTTTGAATTGACTCACCTTCTAATAGTTTGGAGTAAAAAAGAAATGTTTCATTAAGATTCTGACAGATTTTATAAAGCGGAAACGATTTTGTTTTTAAATGCTACTGTATGCCATATTATTGTGAGCTTCCTTTAGCAGCCTTAGTATGTATGAGAATTGGTGAAAGCAAATTTTGCATACCGTACGCCACATTAGAACAATTAGCGCTAGTTAATTAGACACTAAAATGGTTTTCAGTAAACTCTAGAGGATCAATATGGCTGTCATTATTGAAATGACAGCAACTGACAATCAACCAAGACAGTTTCAACTACAATTAGCAATAGTAAAGTAGTTAGTAGACTAATAATTGTTTTGTAAGAAATTACATTATTGGCTGCTGATACCAAACGGCTTGTCCGATTTCAATTTCTTTATACCAAAATACGGCATTTCTTATGAGCTTAAATTTGAGGTGTCACAAGGTATTAGTTGCTATTTCAAAATTTTGGTTTTGGGTACGAGGGGCATGGGGGTGAGCACCCCAATTTTGAAAACAATTTTTTCCCCCCCAATTAGTACTATACACTCCCGTTTAGAGAATTTTGATACTTGGACTATAAGTCTTTTAATACGAGTTTGAAGTTTTCAAATGAACATCCTGTATAACGAAGGGGTAATAATATGTTTATGCTCACACGATTTTACAGGTTATTTGTCTGGTGATGTAGTGTCTTGGTGACTGGTTGTTTAATTTGGTTAAAACTTTATTATTCCGTAATATTAGTATGGCTTTTTTGTTTAAACTCGAGATTGGAAGATTGGTAAACTTCTTAACAATCAACTTTTACTACTGAGCATGAGTTCATTTTATTTGAAAGGTTTAAATTATTAGCCTAGAAACTAACCTCTACTAGCTATTTTGCAACACAAGTATTTTGTGAAAATAATACATTTTTTCAATTAAAACTAAAAGAAAGTTGAAAGTGGTTGTGAAATAAAATTTTGTAAACAACAATTAACAGCTGATGTTGACATTTACATTTTGGTGAGTTGGGTCTGGGCTGAACTGAGGTCATTTGTTGATAACAGTTTTCTACCTGCAAAGCAACTGATTTGATTGTGGCCAAGTAGAGCTTATCAGCTATGTCCTGTATGGCTTGCTAGCTCAGTTGGTTAGAGAGATAGCTATTGGTTCTGAGGTTCCTGGTTCAATCCTCACCATTGGCAATATATTTTTGCTTATGAAGAAAATTACTTTTAATTGAATAAAACACATTTATGAGTATTGGATTGTTTTTATCTATACTTCAAGAAAGTTAACTTGTTTGGAAATAGTACTTTTCTTAATAATACACTGTAGGTTTATTACCTATACTGAAGAATTTTTTTTTCCTTCTTCATGCTTCATACAGGCAGCCAACCGTATTTGAACTATGAATACGCATAGTCGTAATAATCTTGAGGCCAAAATCAGTATGGCAAATACTATAGAAAATGAAGAAGAATCTTTGTGTGGAAAGTGCAATGTGCCAGTTTCCAATGAAATGGCTATGGGGTGTGATGGTTTTTTTCAATTATGGTACCACCCTGATTGTGTGGACATTGACAATGAAATGTATGCTGTGATCAATGACATAGCCGATAAGGTTAAATGGTATTGCGAGGCATGTAACAGTAAACTGAAAATGCTTTTCCGCAAGTCATCGAAGGTTGACGACGGTTGTGATTGGCCGAATATAATTAATATAGTCCTAACAGAACTTGAAAATCAAAGCAAGAACAATGTTTTACTGTGTGAGAGAATCAATATGCTTTCCTCCCAATACCAAAAACTTAACAGCGAACTTCATGAAATTAAAACAAGCCATGTAACTTTGAATGAGATTAAGCGCATTAACGGTAATTCTCGAGTAATAGACACACAAACATGTGTAGGTCGATCTACTAATCACAACGTAACTAATAATATTGAAAGCTCTATTGCATCTAGTGCTCTGTGTCACACGGATGGGAGCCAGCAGACGAAACCTGATGCTGTCAATACTACCGCTACCCGCTCAAACAACATAACCTATTCCAGAGTAGTTAAAAACAGTGCTCTTGGAGCTAAGATAGGTGGAAATGATAGTCTCAAAAAATAATGAAAGTGACAAGGATTTTGAGGTTTATATCTCACGAAGGAGAAAATCTGCTATGAAGCATGCTCAAGAAAGAGATAACAGTGGTGATGCTACTTATCAAGAAAAAGCTACAGCTAGACCTATTGTTGGAATAAAAACGGGGTAGTAGTAAACTAAAAATTGCTAGTAAGAGATCTTGGGTGTTTATCTCTCGTTTGGATACAAGTGTTGCCAAGGAAAATATTGAAACATACTTAAAAGACTCTAAAATCGAGGACTTTGTTTGTTTTGAGTTGGAGACTAAATATGATACATACAAGTCTTTTAAAATTGGTGTAAAGGACTCACAGTTTGATCAAGTGATGGATCCCAAGTTCTGGGAAGAAGGTATACTCGTTAAGGAGTATGTGCCACTGCGTAGGCAATTCAGAGGTAATTTTTTAGGCAATCGCAGAGGTTAGATGACTCTAGCCTCGTGAAATCAAATAGTGATAACTGTTTGCTTGGTTTTTTGTACCTAAATATACAGGGCCTTAACAATAAAACTGCCGTTCTTGAGGACTATATAGTGAATCTTAACTTAAGACTTATCCCCGATCGCATTCATATGTATCACGGAACATTGGTTGTGTCAAGATGAACTTTTGAATTCTCACCCAGAGAATTATTATTGTGCGGCAAATTATTGCAGAACTGATCATATCAGAGGTGGCGCTGCAATCTTTGTGAAAAATAACTTGGAAACCAGAGAATTAGATTTAGGATCATTCTGTTCCGAGTTGAACTTTGAAGCAGCGGCAGCAATTGTGGACAATTTCAAGCTTATCATCATCTGCATCTACCGCTCGCCTGGGTCTGACCCTAAATATTTTCTCAGTACATTAGAAGATCTCTTTATACACCTGACAAAATGGGATGACTACACCGTCATAGCAGGTGGCGACTTCAATGTTGATTTCGATGTAACTACTACAAAGACCACAGCAGTCGAGTTTCTTAATCTACTTTGACAATTTAACTGCTACTGTTTGAACTCTGAACCAACTAGAGGTAACAACTGTCTTGATAATGTTTTTGTAAATTGTAATTTAGACTATGTAAATTGTAATGTTATCAAAAATTTTCCGTTTACTGATCATGATGGCAAAGGGAGCTTCATCTAAACATAGTATACTTAAGGCTAATTCCTCTTACAAATTTGTCCTGCCTAAGAAAAGTATGTCTTGTTTAACTGATAGACTTAATCTTGTTAAATGGTGCCTGTTTTCTGCAGTGTTTTTGTAATGGAGCAGCAATGTTCACGTTTTTTTACTATTTTGATTAATATTTTGAATTATTTTTTTATTTTAAAACAACCTAAATTTGAAGTGAATAGGGTTAAAGGGAGAAATAGTTGGTTACATCTGACTTGGCAACTTTAAAGGATAGGTTGTTGTCTCTTGATTTTTTGTACAAGAGTACTGGTAGCAATATAGTTAAAAATCAGCTGAAAGTGCTAAAGAGAGAGTACACCAATAACATTTCTGCTGCCAAAGTAGCTTATAACAGTCAGCTTATAGATTCTAGCAAGAACAAGTGTAAGGCAGCTTGGTCCTTAATAAAGAAAAATTGTAACATGGCAAAAGGCCAAGAGCCCTTGATCTCACCAAATATGTTTAACAACTATTGTATAGAAGCAGTTGTTGAAGCAAAAAAAAACCATCGAAAGCTGTTACTACTAAAGCTCTCCTTAAAAATGTTTGCCCAGTTAGTTTAAGTAATATTAGCTTATTTGAGTGGAAATCCGTGTCAACAGATGATGTTCTTAAGGCTGCAAAACATTTGAGTGATTCTTGCAGCAATGATTATTATTATTACATGTCTAATACTTTTTTGAAGCAAATACTACCTTTTATTGTCGAACCTATTACTAAATGTGTAAACTGTTTACTTAAAGAAGGAAATTTTCCTGAAGAGCTCAAAATCTCCAGAGTTTGTCCTATCTATAAGAAAGGTCCGAGAGATAAACCTGAAAGTTATCGCCCAGTCTCAATTGTACCTGTTGTATCCAAATTGATTGAAATTATAATTTATGAACAAGTTGTTACTTTTTTGGAAGAGAAAAACATTTTGTCCAAATTTCAGTTTGGTTTTAGAAGGGGTAAAGCCACGCTTGATGCCATATATAGTTTGGTTTTTGAAATTTTGCAGGCCTTTGAGTGCAGGGCCATTGCTCAGGTTACTTTTTCTGACCTGAGCAAGGCTTTCGACTGTGTTGATCACTCGGACCTATTAGAAAAACTAAATTTTTATGGTTTTCAGGGTAGCTCATTGAGGCTTTTCAAGTCCTATCTAGAAAATAGAAGGCAGGTGGTTTTTATCGATGGAGAATGGTCTCAAGAAGTTGTTCTAAAATATGGAGTGCCGCAGGGCTCGGTTTTGGGACCTTTGTTATTTTTAATAAGTATTAATGATTTGCCTGTAAATGTTATTAGTAGAACTTTCCTTTATGCTGATGACACAACTTTCTTGAATGTTTCAAATGATATTGTAGAGCTGAATGATTTGGTGAGGAGCTCTTTAGAAGAGGCAGGGGTGTGGTTTCGAGCCAATGGTTATCTCTTAAATAAATGTAAAACTGAAAATGTAATATTTAGCTTAAGGCCATACAATCAAGAACTTGTAGAGTTGGATACTGTTAATAATGTTAAGTTTCTTGGTATTTTTATGGATCACCAGTTGACCTGGGGAACCACATTAAAACTAGACTGTCTAGAGTTGTATTTCTATTGAGACGTTTGAAACATTGTGTAACCACAGATTATATTAGGATGGCATATTTCGCTTTCTTTCAGTCAATAATGAAATACTGTTTGCTTGTATGGGGTAACTCTCCAAGGGTTGTTGAGATTTTGAAATTGCAGAAGAGGGTTATTAGAATAATTAATGGCTCAGTCCACATTAGATCATTGCAAGCCTATATTCATTAGTTTAAAAATTAACACTGTTGTCAATCTTTACATTTTTGAACTTGCTGCTTACTCCCTAAAAAAATTACCAGAAATGATACTTAATGAAGACCTACATCCATACAACACACGTACTAAATATAATATTAGTTTTCAACAATGCCGATTACGTAAAATGTTAAATAGCCATTCCGTCATGTGCAAAAGAGTCTATAATAAGTTAAGTTACTTTGTTAAATTGTATAGTTGTAAGGTTTTTCTTAAGAAACTCAATGACTGGCTGTTAGCAAATCCTTTTTATAATATTGAGGAATTCCTAGAACACCCTGGCATAACTCTGTAATATATTGTCCGTTGATCAATACCTTTTTACTTGTTGATTCTTTAAATAGTTTATTTTTGTTCTTGTTCACTGTTCTTACTAATAGTCTTTATTTTTTTGTTAACTTGTTGAATTTTTATGATGTTATCTATTTATATACTTATTTATTTATCAATTTATTATTATCAATTTTACATTGTTTTACAATTGTTACATTCATTACATTACATGCAATACATGCATTGTTACTATTTTATACGACTAAGTTTTTTCTTCTATACTGCTCTAGTATGACTAACAACAATGTAACGTTCAACAATTCTGACATTGTCAATACATGTATATATGTCCATGACAATAAAGTATTATTATTATTATTATTACTCACAATAAGGTGTAAGAATGTTCCCTGAAATTAGCTTTGGTCATTAATCTTACAACAAAATCTTTTGTATTGTTATTAATGTTGCTAAATTTGTGATATAAGTTCCACACCAACAGGAGAAAGCATAATCAAGCCTACTGTGAACCAAAGAAAAGTAAACCGTGCGCAGTACGGATATCAATGAATCATATTTAAAATCCAGCTCAAAATTTATTGAATAATCATCCGTTAATAGCTTACATAATAAATTCTTAATCAAAAAAGCTGATCAAGGAGATAGCTTTTTAAATGTTAACTGTTTTAAGGCTGACTTTATGAAGTATTGCAAATTATTTCATTCATAAACACAAATACAGACGTCACGAAATAATGACAAAGAGTATTTTCAACATAAATTAGTCTTGAACTTTTGAAAACCAAAAATACACCTATTACAATTTTAAAAAATTTAAAAAAGCAGTTTATTTAAAATTATTAATATATATTTAGAATTCCAAACATTTAGCAGCAGTGGAGAAGGCAATACACTACTCTGTAGTAGTTTAGTGTGAACTTGTTTTTTATATTTACACACATTATATATGTAGACTTCTTTCTTGAAAAGAATTAACATTATAAATATTTGTTGTACACACAATGCTCATTTCAAATAACTTGTAACATTACAAACATGTTTTTTTTACAAATGTTATAATTACTGTATTTTTTTTAATATTTGGAAACGTGGACACTGGAAGTTCATGCTAGGACTTCCGACAACGGGTTGCCAGTGAAGAATAAGATTTTTTCTTTTTAGAAATTTACTATAACTAGATTACTATCATTCCTCCAACAAATCATATAGCCTATTGCACAAAAATATTAACATATCTAAAGACGAATATTCTTATATCTAGATAGCGTGTTTAAGTTAGTTGAGCTTATATTTTTAGCTCTGTTAAGCATTCAAAGTATATAATTTTGAATTTTATGTAGCCTACTATCTCAAAAGATGTCTTTCGTTCATGCCACTGGCAATTAAGGTACCACCTAGATACTGCTCTTACCCACACTAATGGCCAGAGACATTAGTATAAGCCTATTAAAATATTACCATTCTTTTTTGTTTTTCTTATTTTATTTTCAAGGTTTTCAGCAACTTGAATGCTCTCTATTGTTTTCAAACTCACTTTCTAACATTTTCCAATTGAAACATTAACAATAATGTGGAATCCTGAGTGAAATGAATATAAGTTTTCCCAAGTCCCAAATTCACATGATTTGTGGATATTTTAGTGGAAGATAGATTGGACTACTTAAAAAGTGTTAAAGAAAGCAACATTAATGAAAAAAGTGAGGAGAATTAATGAGAAAAATTACTAGCATACAGTAACCTATTTACGATTCATAATTTAGTACTCTGATTCGATTGTGATGGTAGCCGCTTACTATATATAGTATAGTAGTATAAATGTACAATATTGAATATCAGTACCTGTATATAATAGCTTTTACCAGCTGTAACATATCAACTCAAGATAGGCTACTATATTTTTATTTGATTAATTCATTTAAAATGAGACTAGAACAATGCAATAAGTCAACATTCAGTATCAGAATAAGAAAAATTCAGAAATCTGATCTGAGGGGTGCTCTGCACTTTGCGGAGATCCTGGCAGGCCCTCTGCACTTCTTGGGATTAGTTTTATGTTGATTTAATTGTCTCTTGGGATTCAAAGGGTTAGCCTAAACAAAAATTTATTTAGAACAACATTAAAAAATACTATGTTGTTTGTGAAACTAACAAAAAAATGTCCTAACCCGACTACCTGTCTGTCTACCCAAGAGCTTATTGCCCCACCTGAGAGCTAACCATTTTACCCGAGAGCTGAACATCCAACTCGGGAGCAAACTGACCAACATGGGTGCTTATCACCCCAATAAAAAAGGATTTCTCCCCTCAAAGATAATTTGATTCCAGTTTTTAACCTTTACTCATTTTTATTTAATTAATATTGTTATCCTAGAAGAATCAACAAAAATACTAAGTGGGCCTTGCAAACTAGTCCCACATGAGTTATTTATTGAAATGGCCATTTGAAGTTATATTACAGATATATTTCTTATTAACTGCTTGTAAAATAAACATAATTTCACACCTAACCTAAATTTATAAAACTAATTACAGACCTATTAAATAATCCCTATACCTAGAATTTTAAATGGCTATAGACAATAAGTATTACAACTTCCAAATTGTACTAACATGTACAAACATTCAAAATAAAGTCTGAATTTTTCGAATCATGTGTTATCGTTTATAATACTAAAACCCAAATGTAACTTCCACATAGCCTACAGGCTGTGAAAAATCAAGGAAGACTAGTAGACTAAACTACAAATACAATTAAATAACTTGAATGACTTACTACTTCTGCTGTTTTCTCTTCACCTATAATACTAGACTCATTAATTAAATCAGATGAATGAACAATATCGGAAACTACGTTTTCATTATTTTCTTTTTCTACAACCGGAATATCTTGTTCCGACATGATCAGGCAGACAGACACGATTCTTTCTCACTCTCAAATACTATTGTTAATTCCATCACAATTCCAACAAACCGACCAATCACGATTGCTTAATCTTAAACATAGAGGAAAAAGAAGATAAAAAACCTAAACTACCAGACAAAGATTATTATTATTGCTTGGAAGTATATTACATATATGTATAGCTGATGACGGTATTTTAGTTATTTATTACATATATTTTAATAATTTTTGTAATATACATATAGTGTAATAGACGAATTCTGTTCAGAATTGATTGAATAGATACATTTAATTTAATTTTTTGTGCTATAATACTATTATTATGCTCTTCTTTCAATTGTTGAAATGTAGTTCATGGATTATTTATTTTCTTAAAAGTATTGAGCAGTATATAGTAAGTATATCGAAAAATACTCGTCATCTCGACTGTATTATTTTTGTTATTAATCATTGTAAAGTGGAGGAACCATTGGAATAATAAATAAATCGCTGTTCTATCACTCCTGGGTACTTTATCTTCACTTGTTATACCGTACCTGAAAGATAATGAATTAATTAAAAAATAAACTTATGACGTATTTTTCCGATGTGAAGAAATTTTGATTTATGTAATTAGTATATTATTTATACAACCTAAAAAGCTTTAATATTTCCTTAACACTAGTTATGCAAAAGTGAACAGCGAGTCTGTGAAGATTTATCCTCGGCACTTTGCTAAGTAGTTCAATGGTTGGTTGATCCTCCCCTCCCCCATTGCTTACCTACTCCCCCACACACACCGCCACTGCTCGTCGCGGGGCTGTCTGTCACACATCCAGCGTCCAGCGTTCGTGTGGTGTGGGGACGTGTCTGTGTGTCTATCTTCATTGTATTGCCTCTGTGCGTTATGTTAGTCACTACGCTTTACGTTGTTGATAACTATTCAACGTATTATATTATGGAATCGCCCAAGATAAATCAAAAACACTCCTGCCATTCTTCACTAAACAAAATAAAGATATAAGTGATCAAAGTGAAGCATCTGCCTCAGGAAAGACCTCTACTCCCGTTCCTCAACTGATGATGAAAGTTGTTTGCCAGCAACAACTGTAAGTTACAATAATGCATTGTCTTTAGTAACACCCAATACAGAAAATGTATCGAAATGACCTTCTATGTGGTCTCAGGACATGTTAGAGCGCAAATAAGAAGCGTTTCCATTGTTCGATTGCCAGAATGGTTCATTAGGTTGAGGTTGTACGTAATTATAGGAATGTTTGTCATCGTGGTGTTTTAAAAAAGGAACGTACCTCAATTTCTAAGAAATTGTGTACCTTTACGGTCTAATAAGCCTGCCCAACTAACTTCTTTAAGAAAACAAGGTTTTTCTCCATAAACAATAAGCACGCCATTTGACAGCTGATACCATATCTGCTACGGCAGAGAAGGAAACTATCGACAATCTGTGTATCCAACTTCTAATCTAACATTAAAATATTTAGATCAGCTTATTATTTGGTAAAAAAGATATGTTTTTTTTCTGACCATTCAGAACTTTTGGAACTTCAGAAAATGAATAGTTTGGTCATTGCTGTAAGTTTACACAGAAGATTTAGTGCTACTGAAATCATAGATCACATTTTCTGATTAGATGGAAAAATTCTGCTGATTAAAATCATTTCCGGTAAAATTTCAATTTTGATTGATGAGTCTACAAGCATAAGTGATAAATATACTTTAATTGTTAATTTAAAATGTGAACCTAGCAAAGATTTTCACATATTTTATTCTTAGACCTGATTAAATTGCCTAATCAACTAAACTTCTTATTAAATTTTTGACGTTCTTTTAGGTTGTTTAAAATATGGGTTTAGGTACGAGTAATTAAAATATAATTTAGTTGCATTTGCGTGTGATGGCGCTATAGTGTCATGTTAGGAAAGAAGTCTATTATGCAGGAGCTGTTAACCACTTTCACATTTTTATGGATAAGCTATACATACTTTATAGCAAATCACCTAAAGACCAAATTGAGCTAGTAGAGCATGCTAGTGAATTTGATTTGCATATTAACAAAATTGGTCTATTCTGGGCACAAGGTGGGTTCCAGTTCCTTCAAAACAGTAATGGCCGTTTGGTATGGCTATCAAGCATTGCACTCCCATTTTAAGCCGTAATATTTTTAGGTTTCCTATTTAGTTCTTTTTAATATTGGTATCCAAAGTGGTCTATAACCTTCGCGAAGGTTGTACTTAGCAGTCGGTCTGCTAATTTTACGTATGAAGCCTCAATAAGTTTACGTTTGAAAACATTCTCCTCGCAGTGTATCATGTTGGCTTCATCTTATTTTATGTGATGATTTTCAGACCAGCAATGTTGAGCAACTTTAGATTTCTCCACTAGTGCTTTTTTGCATTGTCTTTGTTTGTTTAATTCTCACACTTAGGGGTCTTTTTGTCTCGCCTATGTATTTCCTATTGCAAGTATATGTCATACTGTAAAAACTTTTGCTCAAATTCTTCCATAAAGATATTGGCGGAAATGGGTGATCGGGGGTCCGGGGGTCTAGGAGACGGGCTGGCCTTAGTTCGGGTGATCCCCAATGAACTGGGAAATTACCTCTCCAGGGGCGGCACCACCAAGGTGTCGCTCAAGACCGAAGGGGGATCCGAATCCAACCATCTAACCAATGGTTGGGCTCGGATAAACGCTTACTTACTGTCCTGCTTGAAGGTAGCCCTGCTTTCGACAAAACCCCAGGATCTAGGCTAGGGCCCCGATTGTGCACTCTGCGCGGTGACGGCTCTCGGTGCCGCCCGGTAGTGGTGCCAGTCCGAGTCCGCCTGGAATCGCACCACACAAAATTTGATTTGACTGAGGGCACCCCAATCCTACGGTGTGAGACGACCCGTGCCTAAGGGATGCATGGCGCAGGGGTTGTGCGTCGTAAACGGAGCCCTTGGGGGTTCGGCGCCCCCCCCAAGCGTAAATAGCCTTACCTGGTCATGCGGGGCTATGGCTGGGTGGACCGTTTATTTCCTCGGTACCTCGGGACCTTTATGGATTCTAAAGAAAACAAAAAAAAACAATACCAACAGATTTTGATCTGGAAAAACAGCAACAGGCAGTTGCATCCGGCACCCAGGCCTTGGATGTATCTGCCTGTTCCTCTAGCGCTACCACCATCGACGATGATCTAGCAGTCGATGATGCAGGCGAAAAGGTTGAGTCCATGGGTGGGGCGGCTGATCATGGTGATCAAGGTCCTTCAGATCAACCTGCAGCACAATAAAGCTGCCTCGGCTGTATTCTGCAGACGCTTCCTGTCGGAAGATTTTCATGTGGCTCTGATACAGGAACCTTGGATCAGCAAGGGAAAAATATCAGGGCTTTCAATGACAGGAGTGAAAATTGTTATTGCCCAGGTTGAAAATGCCAGGGCATGTATTGTTGTGTAGCAACAAGGTGGACAGCATTCCTGTTCTGGAATTTTGTTGCAGGGATCTCGTCACAGTCAGACTGATGGTGGCTGGGACTGGACGAGCCCTGCTGGCTGCATCATCATATCTACCGTATGATGATGCGGAGTCCACGCCCTCCAGGGAACTGGCTGCCTTGGTGGACCATATTGGGAGGAGTGGATCGGACCTGGTGGTGGGATGCGACGCACAACGAGGCGTGGTGGGGCAGCACCAACACTAACAACAGAGGTAAGTTGCTTCTGGAATACATAATGTACTGTAGTCTAATGATTGCAAATATGGGAAATGTGCCCACGTTTCGCACGAGGACGCGTAGGGAGGTGTTAGATGTGACCATGATGTCGGAGGGTATGGCTGGTCGGATGCATGGCTGGCATGTGTCTGACGAGCCTTCCCTCTCTGATCATGCTCACATCTGTTTTAAGATCGTGAACAGATGCTGGAAAATGTTCAGTATAGGAATCCGAGGACACAAACTGGGTATCATACAAGGAAAACCTCAGGGCATATCTAGAGTCTGATTCTAGAGTCTGATTTGCAGTGGAGTTTGACGCACCGTATTGTGACCTTCAGAAGGATTGAATGGGCTATCAACTATTTCAGTCCTTACAAAGCTCCTGGGGGTGACGGGGTGAGACCGGTTTGCTTGCAGTGGGGGTTGGATATTCTCCTTCCCCAGCTGTGCAGACTGTTCAGAGCCTCCTTGGCTCACAGGTACATCCCACTATCCTGGAGAATGTCCAGAGTAGTGTTCATACCGAAGCAGGGGAGGGCGGGCATGAATCGGCCGAAGTCTTTCAGGCCGATATGCCTGTCCTCCTTCCTTCTTAAAACCACGGAAAAAATGGTTGCCAGGTTTGTTTGGGAGGGAACTCTTTTGGACCGACCTCTACATCCTAACCAGCATGCTTACACTCCAGGAAGGTCATGCGACTCGGCCCTGCATCAATTGGTATGCAGGATTGAGAAGACGCTGGCGGCAAAAGAGGTAGCCATAGGTGTCTTTCTAGATATTGAAGGAGCCTTTGACAATACAGCCACTCAGGCAATTATCAATGCGGTCTCAAGACGTGGTGTTGATGGTCAGGTGTGTGATTGGATAAGGGCCTTGCTCACGGTCAGGGTTGTCGTCACAACCCTCATGGGAGCAAGTGTTACTGTGACGACTATGAGGGGCTGTCCGCAGGGCGACGTCCTCTCTCCTTTTCTGTGGAACCTGGTTGTGGATGACCTGCTAAATTCTTTGAATAGCAGCGGTGTCTTTGAACAAGGGTACGCAGATGATATTGTGATTCTTGTGAGTGGCAAATTCAACACAACAGTCACGGAACTGACCAATGCTGCTCTGAACATGGTGGGAAATTGGTGCGATGAGGTTGGCCTCACTGTCAACCCCACCTAGGCTGCTGTGGTTGCCTTTACCAGGAGGCGACAGAAGGAGGGCATTGGTCCCTTTCTATTCAAAGGCTCTCCCGTTGAGCTGAAGTCTGAGGTCAAGTACCTGGGCGTGATCCTAGATATGGTTCTAAACTGGGGACCTCATCTAGAAAGGGTCATTGCCAGGGGGAAGTGGTCTCTAATGCAATGCAGATGTGTGATAGGTGGGCCCTGGGGATTGAAGCCGAGGCTCTTGTAATGGCTTTATATTTCCGTGGTCAGACCTGCACTAATGTACGGAGCTGTCGTCTGGTGGCCCGAAAACGGAGGCCAAGACGGTGGTAGTTCGTCTGGCGGGTATCCAAAGGATGGCCTGCCTTGCTATCACTGGGGCTTTTCCTAGTGCGCCAGGCGCGGCTCTGGACTGTTGTCTTAACCTCGCCCCTCCCCTGGACATTGTCATTCGGGCTAAGGCCAGGAGGAGTGCCTACTGTCTTCAGCAGATGGGACTCTGGTCGAGCTGCAGCGGTGGGCACTGCAGAATTAGCACCCTGATACAGGAGGATGTTCTGCACATGATCTCTGATCAGATGCCACAAAAGTTTTCCTTTGACAAACCCTTTAGGATTATTTTACCCTCTAGGGATCCTTGATCAGAGGGAAGGAAACCTCTTCCACCAGCGGAGCTCGAATAGTTCACAGACGGCTCTAAAACAAAAAGCGGCACAGGAATTCTGGGAGTGAGACCATGTAGGGAGCTGGTGGTCCCTATGGGTCCGTATCCGACAGTCTTTCAAGCGGAGGTCGCAGCTATTATGGAATGTGCTCGTAAGAATCTTCGTCTGCGATATAGGAGCAAGACGATTAATATTTTCACGGACAGTCAGGCAGCGCTGATGGCGCTGGATTCTTGCGTGATCAAATCCAAACTGGTTTGGGATTGCTATCAGGCCGTTTCCTCCCTTGCCAGAATCAACAATGTAACCGTTTGTTGGGTTCCTGGTCATGAGGGGATTCTTGGGAACGAAAGAGCTGATGCCCTGGCCAACCAGGGCTCAGCGACAATTATGACGGGCCCTCAACCGTTCTGCGGTGTTCCAAGGTGTGAATCCTCTAGGGTTGTCTCGAAATGGATTCGAGCGGAGCATGAGAGAAGGTGGAGGTTGCATCCGGGTTTGAGAATGAGTAGAATGGTATTACAGTCACCTTCCTCCAGGGTAGCTTCGGACCTTCTCTCATTAAACAGATCAATGTCTTCTAAGGTTATTGGTCTCATTACGGGGCATGGTCACCTGAGGAAGCATCTTCACAGAGTCGGCATCCTGCAGGAGCATCCGCTCTGTAGAAGGTGTAATGGGCAGGAGGAGACTGCTGAGCACCTGCTCTTTGATTGCCCTGCAATAGCAAGAGAGCGGTATGCCATCTTTGGAGGACTTGATAGGTTGTTTTCGGCGGTTTGTGGAACTGCTGAAGTTGTAACTGGTGGGCCTCATGGTGTGTTTCCGGGGTGCGCAGAAAGCCCTTGAGGCTTAAGTGCATGGCAGTAGGCCGCCCCAGGGGAAAATAATGGGTGATCCCATCGACCCCATTGCCATTCCCTCATCTTGATGGTAAACTTTTCTCTCTAGTTCAAAATAATTACCTTGAGTGCATACATCTAACAGTTCCATAATTACGTTGATGGGAAGTTTTGTTCTCTCATTTAATGTTTGGTCTTGTTTTAGCTGAAATTCAGTGATTTTGATCGTTTCAGCGTTAAAGCTAAAAAGTCTATCGGTTTCAGGAAGTTTCAAAGTTTTAGACTTCTGAAGCTAAGCTTTGGAATTTTTAATAAAGGAGTACGTTTTTCCTACAAGTGGTGTCAGGATGCCAAAGATACATTTAGATATTTCCCTACACGATGAATTCCGGAACTAATCATTGGTCGGAGAGGGATGCCAAGTTTATGGATTTTATGAAGGCCATACATGTGTTGGACTTTGGAATGATGAGTTAATTTAGATTGTAATATGTCTGAAAAATGTTCTCTGTGTTCATGTGGGTTTTGGCTATTTTACGCTCAAATGCATCTGTTGGATCTTGATTTAGCATAGTATACTTGCCAGCATTCAAAGTTTCAATAATCTTATCTGTGTACGTTACTGTGTCTAGTATGACAGTAGCGTTTCCTTTGTCTGATGGTAAGATTTTCAAAAAAAAAAAAAAAACTATAATTTAAGCAGACAAAATCATACGAAGGGCTATTGTTTTTTTCGAGTGCCTTAAAGGGAAACCTGGTATTAAGTGCCTTGAGGCCAAAAGAGCTGTAATCGAAGGTAACTTTGATAGTGTTCCCTTAACAAGTAATAGCAAAATATCTGCTATTAGTGACCAGTAGTTATTATCAAGTGTAATTAACAACCTTGATAGAAGGCTTTTAACCACTAGAAGTAGCAACAAACTATCTACAGGAGCGGGCATTAACGAAAAGAATATAATTCACTTCGGAATTGCAAGTTCTTGAAAGCAAGAATTTGGCCTCTTGAAAAATTCATTAGATTGGCCTTGAAAGAAATATAAAAGCTCTGTTCAAGATTCAAGCTGAATTCAAACAAGATTTAAAACAGCTTCAGAGTTATGGAAAAAAAACAGCATGGCCATTTCTAAAGATATAAACCCCCTAATCAATTGTTGCAAGCTCATCATAGGATCATCATTGCTTGTAGTTCATCATAGTAGGAGCGGGGTTTTAGGGACATGAACGTAATCATATCACCCTCTAGACGAAGACTTGCTATCAGACATGTATCAGCACTGATGTTTATCAAGTTGAATGGACATGGAAACCGGAGGACTGCTCCTAGCTACTCAAGAATAACAAAATGAAAGATATTTGAAGATGAAACACGTGTGATCGAAGGAGAACAGGACGAAAGAACAAATTTTAAAAGTAATGCATATTTTAAAATGATGGACTCTCTAATAGCAAACCTAGCTAGAAAGGAGCAATGAGGTCACAGCTTCCAGATTCCAAGTTTTGCCTCTTATACTCACCTACCTGCAGTAGAAGTGAAAAGGGCGGTTCAAACTGTGTATGATCTATTCTGAAGACATCATTTTATATTTATTGAATGAATGTGTTCACTTTCAGATTGGAAATGTTCAGACTCGCCCATCAGTGTATTCTTACATAAAAGAAAACCGTCTATCGAGTAATTTTCAAATCTCTAAATTATAATTACATTTTTTTTTATTCTACCACTGATAAACTGTACTGAAAAAAGTGACTTATCAGTGCTGAGTCGGGTAGAACAGTTCTAAAAGCTCAACGGAATGGAAAATTTTACTTTAAAAACAGACTTTTCTTAAACTCTTCAAGACTGCACAAAAAAGTCACGTAAGAACTCTTTCATGTCACTTTTTATAAAGTTTAGATTTGGACTGTCAAGATTTCAAAATACCTTTTTGTTCTATGGTCGTAAAATTTGTAATTGTTTATTCTCTCTATTAACTGAGTTTATTCTCATAAATGACAAGTGTACTTTTTTATTAGTTTTATGTAATAGATTTTCTGTAATATACATTCAAATCCAATTTGTAATCAACAAGTCTCATTTATTTCGAATTTATATTATAACCTCCATATAAAACTGCCTTATTAAGTTAATGTGTTATTAGCCTAATCCCTAGTAGAAAATTTATTTAGTTTGTATTAAAAGTGTTGCTAGAAGGTCTGAGGTAGGCACATTTGAAAGAGCCGGGGCATGAAGTTGTTGAGCTGGTGACTTTAGTTTGTATTGGGGAGTAAACGAAGGTGGAGTGTGCGTTTAATATTGCGGACTATAGTCTTGGTTCTGGCCGGCAGTCTATTGTTTCATAGGTGAATACTTCAGGGAACCTAATGGTGTGAAAAAAAGACAATTGGTCTACTCTGTCCAAAACCTCACTCTATACAACTAGAAGAAGAATGGTTCCTATAAAGTTCCTTTCTCTACTTAACAACTTCCACTTGCAGCTCATCATTGATAGTAACATTAACAGTGGGTGGAATCTTTTCTTGGCCTGTACCAAGCTAGACTTCTTTTGTGAACTCCAATGGCATCCAGGTTGATGGGATTGCCAAGTCACCAACATGCTCAGTAAAGGTAATTAAACCAATCATAGTAACAGTGAAAAAAAATCAAAAATTTTTGGCACTTTCTTCAATAACTTAAGAGTATTACAGTACTTTGCTTTTTAGCAACATGTTTCCTGTACTCCACACCACTCAACTTTTTACTCATGATCCAAAGCACTAAATCACACAAAACACTCACATGGTAAAACTATTGTAACAGAATATTATTACACAAGAAAGTGTCAATGACGGGCGGCATGCTGACAGACAGGGCTGCCAACATATACGTTCAAGCACAAGAATTTTCCTTGTTAAAAGTTAAATTTCCCGTTGCACCTTTTATGCACCAAAACCAAATTCCACCTAATTTTTAAAATTTTTCCCTTCCATCACTACCCCTGAAAATTTACCAATTTAATACAATTGAATATAGAAAAAAACTAATTACATTCCTCTAAAACTGCTCAATCACAAAATGTAACAGCATCCGTATCTATTATAAATTTTAAACATATTCAACTTGTGAACAGTAGAACATTGTTTGGTCTATGGGTAGATAATAATTTGAATTGGAACCAATAAGTAAATATCTTATTTATAATTAACTCTAGTGTATGGTTTAAGAAAAATATCCAATATATATATATATATATTTGGATATATATTTTTATTTATTTACGATGTCAGTTTTTATTTATTTATTTACTTTTGTAAATTTTGTTGCTGTGTTGTTATTTTGTATTATACCTTATTATACCTTTTTGAAAACGGCAAAAAGCCGAAATATTAAAGGAACTTTATATCAAGAAATCTAATAATTGATATATATATATACATATATACATATAGTGAATCAACACTCAAAATGATTAAGTCCTACATGCATTCATTCATATATTTGATTTAGAATGTCTGTACGAAAAAACAAAAAATATAAGAAAATCTTGATAAAATTTTGAAACCACAAAAATGAGCAGTCAGTCTTGTTAAAAACATCCAACTCAAATATTCTGCAGGGAATATTTCAGATCTTTGAATGCATTAATAGTTTGTAGCCAATATATTCTATACAAATATGATAAAACAGTTACAGTGATTATGGTTTATTTAGAGAATTTAAATTGCAGATCCAATGATACCATGTTTAAAAAAATAAGTTGTTAAACAAGGGAGATGATGATTCATTATTTTTTCATTTGAGTACTAAGCAGTATCAACTGTCAATATATGACAGTACTGCTAGTGATCAGAACCTACAGAACCAAAGTTTAACTGAGTTGCTTTAAAGTAAATTCTCTAAATGTGAATGAAGTAAAACAGAAAGAATAATAGTATTTTCTGACAAACTCAAACAAAGACAGCTTGATATTACTTGGCATACATATAAATAAGCTATATAGTTTAAATGAAACTGTTTTGACCTGTTGAGTAAAAACTTAGTTACAGTTACTGTACTCATTTAATTTGCAGACTAAAACAATATTTTAATATAGGCTTACTTCCTTTCTTTCATTCCTATCTACCATGGAAAAGCCCTGTGGAGGCAGAAAAAGTATTAAAGTGTAATACAAATTATAACATTTAATAGAAAATCAGGTATAGAAACAGGCCATTCATTAAAAAAAATACAATTAATGTTATGAATTTTTACCAGAATGAGAAAATTATGAGATTATTTTTTTATACATTTACTGACACTCATTAGATGTTAAAGAAAATCTAATTAAGTATACTTTAAGGCTAGACATTCATAATCATGAGACCAGGAACAAAAAATGTATAGATTAACTACTAGTCAGACAACAACACAAAACAGCCATCCTTATACGAGAATTAATTGTTTAGTAGACTACTGAAAAATAATAAGAATACAGTGACTGTAAAAACATTTTAGTTCATTTTAAATAATGGTTGAAATCAGTGTCTTTTTTCAGTGAACAAATTATGTTACTTGTGATACTAATCCATTGGGATGTTTAAGTTTTAATTTTGTGCTCTGCTGTAATTAATTATTTGTTTTATTTATTTGTTTGCTGATATGTTTCTGTGTGTTTGTTACACAATGTCAATTGTAATTTAGTGCCAAATATTAAAATAATTATTGATCACTTTGTTCCTATAGTTTGTTACTATCTAATGAATTATAAAGCTACTGTTATTTTATTCTATTATGGATACTTCTTTATTATAAGTTATGATACATTTTTATAATACATCTTGATTCTTGAATTGACTATGTTTGTGTCTGTGCAAAGCAGTGTATCTAATGACAATAAAATTCGAAGCTATAAAAATGTGCATGCAATGAATCATTTTCTGTTGAAAGCTGAACTAAATTACTAGAGGAGGTATTCAACCATGACTAGTGAGGCTAAAGAAAGCTCCATGATATGTGTTAAAAAGTTAGCGATCAAGACATTAGTTCTTTGTTTAAAGTTTGTTGTTGTCAATGGAAGGTTTGACAGGATAACAGGATTTCGGACAGTTGCTATTGTTATGGTTACAAAAGGCATTAAGGTTCCTCTATCAGTTTAAAAAACCTGGTAGTGTGCTTTTAAGAAGTACCTGGTATACAGTGCAAATTAACTGTCTGTCCCAATACTATGATATTGATAATTAGACTAAATAGCACCAACTAATATAAATGTGGACTGTGTTTAATTTATAATTTAAATATTATTGTACTGATAAGTTGCATATTTAGGGATTTCTGAAGGAGCCTAGCATAAATATATCTCTAGCAAAAAAATAGATGATGGAGTGATAATGCTTTATTCTTTGTTTTTTCACCCAACCACAATACTAAAATTAAAATTCCTGAAATAGATGCAAACCTGCATGTTGAATTGTGATACTTGAAGCAGTCTCACAAAAGTTGTAATTTAGATTGAATGTATAATTATTCAGTATGAATCCGCTTTCTTTTTGTAATAAATATATTATATGAATAGCATAAGAATTTTTAGAATAAAATAGATATTAGTTTGAGCTAACAACTAACAAACTAATAGCTGGTTTAGTTTGGTTGGCTTCTTTATCATCTCACATCTGCCTGTACAGTATTGCTGTAATGATGACTAAAACGACAGTTAATACTCCATATTGAGGTGTCCTATACAGTATATGTGCCAGTGGGTTAATATTATTGTCTATTAGATTCATGTCTTTAATTTAGACATTTTTATCACAGATGAACCTCGATTCATGTTTATTTCCAGATAAAACCATGACACATATGAGGGCTAGGAAAGTAAATTTACTATTTAATTTTCTTTTATTATCATAAGATTCCAATTTTGAACCATCACTTGTATCAACTGATAAGCAGTCAAAACTGACAGAGACAGTGCCTCAGTTCACACAGAGTTGTAGTTAAAGGACTGGTTTTCTACATTCTATTCTTACTTTTGAGTTGGAGACACCTTCCTAAAGGTATTTTTCCATGTGAGTATTCATGTCAAAAAATATAGTAATAGGTTTACTATGTAACATACTGTCAGTACAGAAAGAAGTACTGAGGCACCAAAGTGAGACTTTCACTCTACCAAATAAATACTGAACTACCTTACTATTTGTTATTAATGGTTGTGAAACCATTTCCATTAATTATTTTAAAGTTATTTAACCATAAATTAGATTATTTCCGAAGCTAGATGTATAAATTAACATTTAGGTGAATATTCAGTTGTATGTACACGTGCACAAATACATCTTTACAGCTGCTGTTATTATGACTCCTAGACGCCATGTTCTAGAGCGGTCAAAAAACTAGATGTAAATTTCTAATAAATAAAGAGAAAATCTGTATTCTGATATAAAAATTATTTTTCATTGTTCCACTATGTACTATAGAGTTTTTAAGATTTTTGTTGAAAGACAACCATCTGCATTTTTGCCCATATACTTTGCTTTCTATTATACACTGTGAAATTATAAACTGTGTTAAAAATAATCACTTGTTGTAAAATATATATGTCAAATAAACGTACATGAAAATGTTGCAGATTCTAAAAATGTAATCTAATTTATTTATACATTATCCTCCTGTTACTTAAATGTGTATTACAAAACTTAATAATCTATGTGCTGGAGGATGTGCTCCGATGAATAAAGTTTGGCTTTCAAGTAAAAAGTATATACTTTCAAATCTATTTTAAGGATATCCTTTTTCTTCTTCTTCAAGGAGCAGCCTATGCACTTAAGTCTCAAGGGCCTTTTACATACTCCAAAAGTATACCATGAGGCCAACCATTTTAAGGATTCAGCAATTCTACAAACCACCGATCAGGTTCTCCTAGGAAAAATTCACCACCCTTGTCCAGAATACCAAAGATGGTGTAGCGCTCCCTTTTTATTGTAGGACAGTCAAAGAGCAGGTGTCCAGCAGTTTCCTTCTTAGAGTGGACATTTTATAGAGCCGATCCTCCCAGAGAATGCCGACTCTGTGAAGGTGCTTCTCCAGGTGACCATGTTCCGTAGTTAGATCGAGAAGACACCGATCCACTTAAGGAGAGGTCAGATGCCACCCTGGAGAAAGGCAACTGTAGGACCATTCTGCTCACTCTCAGACCCGGATGTAGTCTTCACCTTCTCTCATATTCTGTGAAAGTGCTAATTTTCTTATTCCTATACCACAGATGAAGAATTTCACAAGCACATTTCATAATAGCTGAACGTTCCATTATAAAGTAACTCTATAAACAAATTGAAGTTTGAACTGTTTCCTCACACTGCTTCTCTTATTCCCCTTATATTAGGCTTTTTGATTTTGATTTTTTCCTCTACTCAAAAGAGACCTCAAGGATAGTCCAAGGCAATGTCAGACAATGAGGTGATAGGTGAAGGTAGCTGTTGAAGTTTGAATTTAAAAATTGGGAGAATATTTCAGTAACAGAATGAAAACTATATGCTTTTGAAACTCAAAAATGTCAGTTTAATTTATATTTTTCCTATTGCTTTTTTTTACACAAGCACGTATATGTTAAAGATAGATTTTTCTTCATACATCTCAAGTACAGTAAATCCTGTCATAATATCTGGCCCTGCGATATTCAGCACCTCTAAAATGCGACCTGGTGACAAACAATAAAACTCTTTGTTTAAAGTTTGTTATTGACGATTGAAGGTTTGAAAGGATAACAGGATTTCGGACATTCGCCATTGTATGAAAAGGGTTTAAAAGCTGCTGTTTGAACCCTTTTCTTTCCCTTCTTTTCTTCTTTCTATTCTTTATTTTTGTATGTATTAGTACCTCACCCAGCTGACGAAGAAGACAGATTCCAATATTCGAAACATTGTGTTATACCTTTTGTAACATATAACAATGGTAAATGTTAGAAATCCTGTTATCCTTTCAAACAATAAAATCAAGGAATCCCACACAGGCAAGCTCAATCACTTCCTCGCACATGTTGGCCTGTAGGACTGTAGTACAATGTGTGAGAAAGGGTTGGGTGCTTTTTCCTGTATGACAACTTGCCCACACTATTGTTAAGAACAATAATCTTGACAACACTGATATCAGTATTGTTCATTTTGTTTTAATAGTGGGATGATTACTTTTTCAATTCCTACTATTAGCTTCCAAACACTATCTGTCTGTATACCGACATGACACAAAGATATATTGCTTAAGTTGAGCCACTTTTCATTTTGCAACAACTCAGTCCAGCTGAAATTTTGCTTATAAACTCAGATCCCATGACATGTTGTATACAAAACATTTAGAACAATTGCTCAGTTAATTAAAGCAGATGTCTATTGTTATCTATTATTGTTAGTAACTGAGTTATTTTGTGTGTATGGTTTCTTTCTCTTGTAATATTGGTTGAGAGCAAAAGCGCCAAAAGAAGCTTTCAAATGAAACAGAATATAAGAAGTGTTCACACTTATATAAAAGTAAAGTGCGCTTTCAAAATGAATCCCATGAGAACAAGAAGCATGATTCTTGCAAATTCAAAATGCTTAAATGTCTCATGTGCACATACTGAAAGATGAATCAAGTAATTATACCAAAATCAATGAAATAATTTCTGACCATTGTCCCCTGACTAGGCTTTGGCTATATTACATAAACACAGGCTTGCTTGAGAATTTAATCGTGTTTTAAATATTACCTCACAAGAGTTTGTGGTGTGCTTTTAAGTGGTGTTAAGAAAATAAGTTGATATAGGTAGTAATAGAAACAAGTATAATATAAATAGTTCATTTAACAATTTTAGATGACAAATTTCTTTTAAATAAGTCTTAACTGTTTACAGTTTAATATCTCATGACTAAAGGTGGTTCTCCATAGAGAGGTTTAGATGTCTCAAGATTTTTATTGTGTTAGCAATGTTTCAATATTGAATGAACCGAATATAGTCATGACATCCTGCATGCAAATCTAACAACAAAGAAGATGGTGGTGATAACTTTCTTATAAGCTAAGTTATTTGAAAAGAATTAACTCAAATAATGGATTTTTTAAAGTAATGACAAGAATATAATTAATTAATAAGTTATCTGAATTCAGAGCACGAAAAATGAAAAACATTTAAGAACATTGAAAGAAATGTTCTCTCTGCAGTCTCTCTGATTGCTCATACTTAGGACATACTTCCTAGACTCATTTTTATACTAGGATGAGTGCAGAACAAACACTTTTTACATATGGAGGTAATAAAAGCCTAAATCCTTACAATATTTCAGTATCTATTATAGCATTCCCACACTAATACTTTTACAATAGTGCCCCTGATTCAGGCTATGATGTTTTCCTTTAATGTGCGTTGAGATCAGCAATAACATTATTCTTCAGTGTTAAATAGTTATCAGTATTAAATTTAGTGCATGATAGGTCACATGATCCATCCCTGTGATGTGGCAATAATTCAAATGTCAAATGTGACATTAATTCTAAATATTTAATTCAGAAGTTACTTGATATTTGTCAGTGATATTGATATGACCCTCAACCATTATCATAAGATCATTGCCTAGTCTTAATGTCATCAAATTTGAAATTCCTAACTTTAAAATAAAAGTTGGTGCTCAGGTTAGCATAGTACAAATTGACTAAGAGTGTATATTTTTATTTTTGTTATTTAAAATATCAGAATACAGTATACTTTAGTTTATGAAAATATTAAAGTGTGTTAGCATCTGCTTTCATATAATAAAAACAAGTGTTGTACATCACATGTAAACTAAAAATTTTGAAACTGTATTAGTTTCGTTTGAAATATATCAAATAATTTTGTAAGAATACAGCATCAGTGTTTGGGGCGTTATAGTCCATAAGTGGAGGGCTAATTTGCATTGTATAAATACAAAACTTTGATAAAGAAAAATAAGGTTTTCCCTTAAGAAAGAAATTAATTGTCAACCAGTAGCGTAGTCAGAAATTTCGTTCGGGGGGGGGGGGTTCCAGAACGGGGGGACGTTTTGTGTGTTATTTGCCAATGAGTTCACTGATAAAAGGTAAATACCAAAAATATGGAGCTTTAGCAACTACGCCACGTAGAAAGTGGAAAGATGTAATAGGCAAATCCAACTCTCACAGCAACTCTAGTACCACAAATTTTCTTGTATAGCTACAGAAACTTTATGAAGTTCGATTCTGGCCGAGTAGAAGGCACCAATGTGATGTTGGATTCACAGGAGAAGAAAGAAAAAGAACAAAACAGAGCTTCACTCAAACGTATAATTGACACAATTATATTCTGTGGAGAAAATGAAAGACCCCTTCGGGGACATTGGGCCACTGACGGCCAAAAACCCTTCATAAAAGGAGGGCAATTTTTGAGCTTTGCTCGGGTACAGACCAAACTAACGTTTGGAAAATGCGCCGGAAAAACTATACTGATTAGAATTTCGTCTACTTTGGAATTCACGGATTAAGGTATTTATGAATGAGTTATAATGACGATTTTTGTATCATTACACTGTAGACGAGTATATAATTATCGGAATAAAATCACTTTCGGTCAGAAAACACACCTGAAAAACTCTACTGATTAGAACTTCAACTACTTTGGACTTCATTGATTGAGGTAAATGTGGTATTTTCAATTGAGTTAGGACGACGATTTTTGTTAACATTAAACTGTACACGACTACCTATATAATTATCGAGAAAAAAAAACACTTCCGGTCGGTAAATACCGAAGAAAAGCTCTACTGATTCAAGTTTTGACTATTTTGGATTTCACTCGTTGAGTGGTTGAGGTAAAGTGGTACTTAGAATTATGTTAGGACGTTGATTTTAGGTATTAATTGAACAACGACTAATACCTATATCATTATCGAGAAAAAAACAACAAAAAATCAATTCCGATCGGAATGTACTAAGGAAAATGAAATAATACCTCAGTCAGTGAAGTCCAAAGTAGTCGGAACTTCTTATCGGTAGAGTTTTTCGGTGTATTATCCGACAGGAAGTGAATTTTTCAATTTTTCTTCGATAATTATATAGCTATTAGTCGGCGTTCAATTGATACCTAAAATCAATGTCCTACCATAATTCTAAGTACCACTTTTATCTCAACAACTCCAAATCCAAAATCGTCAAAACCTGAATCAGTAGAGCTCTTCCTCTGTATTTTCCGACTGGAAGTGATTTTTTTATATTTTTTCTCGATAATTATATAGATACTCATGTACAGTGGTACAGTTTAAAGGTAACAAAAATCGTCGTCCTAACTCAATTGGAAACACTACGTTAACCTCAATCACTCCAAATTAGTTGAAGTTCTAATCAGTAGGCTTAGAATTTTTCAGGTGTATTTTCCGACCGAAAAATGTTTTCTTGATAATTATATACTCGTCTACAGTTTAATGACACCTAAAATCAACGTCGTAACTTAATTCTAAGCAGTCCTCAAGACGAATTTGAACAGCAGGGTAAAGGGAAACGTCATAAGACATCTAGTAATGCACTCTCTGTAACTAAGCCTACATTAGTAATAGATTTGATGTATTGGCTGAGCTTAAGGACTCTGATCTGAACTCAAAACCCCTTCTGGTAAATGGATTAAACACTCGAACCAAAGTCAGAAAAGCATGTCTAAGGCTGGTACTAGTAACCACAAAAGTGTTAACAGCCACAGGTACTCTCGACCCAGTCCAAGGGTGAAGTCTTTTTCCTTAGAGACTGATGCTGGGGCTAAGCCTCTTCTTACTAAAACTAAACCTAAGTCATCCACTGAAAGGCCTATCTCTAATAAATCTTTTCTCTCTGTACCAGCTGGCCTCAAGTTGACATCTAATCTTAATGTGAGACGAAAAATCAGGGTCCTCTCAGACAGCCATGGTCGCTCTTTGAGTGGCTTGTTACACGACAGATTGTATGATGTTGTTGATTTGTTATGCTATGTTAAGCCCAGTGGTAGGATGTGTGATGTTATTGAGGAGATAGACAGGGTGTCTGATGATATGGATTTTAATGACTTCCTGATATTATTTGCAGGAACAAATGATGTAGAGACAAATATCGTTGGGCTCCTTGACTGTGTCAAATCTATGTTAAAGGTGGCTGAAAAGACTAACATTGTCTTAGTGGGTTTACCATATAGACATGATAAGCCTTCTTTGAATGATCTAATTTCATCTCTGAACACCCAGATTCAGAACCTTGTCTCCTCCCTGAAAACTATAACTTTCTTATCCCTCACTCCTATCAGAGGACCATCCTATTACTCTAGAATGGGCCTACACTTCAATTTGACTGGTAAAAGAGTGTTCGTCCAGCTTCTTTTCAAATCTATCCAAGAGGTCCTTGAGCTGGGCTTCTCCACTTCCTCTGTTGCCACACATGTGGGTACTCAAGATGCTTTACATTCAACTCAATGTCAGGTTGTATCCCAGCCTCTCCCTACTCCGGTATCAATTAGTGGCCAGAACTCTTGTCTCCCCTCGGCCAACTCCCCCCAGCTGGCTTCCCATGACTCGGATACCTTGCCTCTCCCTCGCACCCCATCCAGAACCGACAAGCCTTTTTTAGAGAAGAGTGCTGCAAACGAAATGGTGACCTAAGTAATCCTTCTATATGCTTCAGAATCATTCACCACAACGTTCAGGGATTGAAGAGCAAGCTGTGCCAGATTGAAGTATTGCTGGAACTCTACTCTCCGGAGATTCTATGCTTATCTGAGCACTTCCTAAAAAAATCGGAACTTGATTCATTTTGTCTCCCTGGATATAGTGTCTCTGGTGGATTTTGTAGAGCCAATATGGAGAGGGGAGGTGTTTGTATCTTAACACGTGATTCGTGCAAGGTATCACCGCTTGATGTGTCGGGTTTTGCTGTTGAGGGTGTGTGCGAGTTGTCTGCAGTGAGGATTGGAATCGTTCGTCATGCCTCGGTAGTGATTTGTCTGTACAGACCTCCCGGTGGAGGCTCTGCTGATTATGATTCTTTTCTGCTGTCATTGCAGCGTTGTTTGGAGCATGTAAATCGGCGCGGTGAGTGGATGGTTCTGACCGGAGATTTCAATGTGGATTTTTCAGTTGTCGGCGGGAGTGCTGGAAAGGTTGTGGAACTTGTCTCATCTTTTGGCCTTTATAGTGAAATTACTTCGTTCACTAGAGAATACAGCGGTTCATGCTCTCTTATCGACAACATATTTACAAATATCCCTAGACAGCAGGCTTCATCCACTGTCCTTGTCACTGGGATTTCTGATCATCATGCACAATTGAAGAGCATCTCTTTATCGGTTTCACCTCAGCACATTAATTTAAAGTTTAAAACCTGTAGATTCTTTTCCAGTAATAACATCAGCATCTTCACAAATCTTCTTCGAAGAGAATCCTGGAAAGAAATGGTGGCTGGAAAGGCTATTTTATCCACGTTTTCAAAGGTATTCGAGAAGCTCTTTCTTGCAAGGTTATCTTCTTTTCTGATTTCAAACAATATTCTTTATGCACATCAGTATGGCTTTAGAGAGGGTCTGTCTACAACAAACGCAATGTTTAGTCTTATATCAGACGTAACAAAGGCTCTAGATAACAAGGAACATGTGCATGGGCTCTTTTTAGACCTATCTAAAGCCTTCGATGTGGTAGATCATACTTTGCTTTTGAGGAAACTGGAGTATCTTGGGCTGAGAGGCAATGTGTTTGAATGGATACATTCTTATGTGACTGGTCGAAAACAGATGGTTGAGATTCCCTATATGGATGCTGACGGACTGCTAAAAAAAAAACTTTCTCAAGAACTAATTGTCAGAACCGGGGTGCCCCAGGGATCGGTCCTTGGTCCTGTATTTTTTCTCCTCTTTGTAAATGACATAGCCGGGTGTATTTCGGACTCTCACTTGTACTTATTTGCTGATGACACATCCCTCGTAGTCTCCAGTAAGAGTAAACCACAGCTGGAGAATCAAATTTTCATAGACGGGAGCTCATTATTTCAGTGGCTGGAGGAAAACTCTTTATGTATTAATACAGCAAAGACCAAGCTAGTTGATTTTGCAATCAGAAACCAGTTGGATAATGAATGTTTGAATATTATCATAGGGGATACCGAGTTTAGTCCGTCAGCCACTGTTAATTATCTTGGTGTTGTTTTTGACCGTAATCTGAACTTCTCAAACCATATTGAGAAAGTTACAGGTAAGCTAAGTAGCAGTATTTTTTTATTGTCTCGACTTGCCTGTTTCAAAAGTGCTGACATCCTCTTGTTGGCTTATCATGGTTGTTTTTACCCTTATTTATCTTATGCAGTACCAATTTGGGGCCATGAAAGCACCAAGACGCAGTATGTTTTCAGGTTGCAGAAGAGAGCTGTTCGGATAGTTTTTCACTTGGCCGGAAATCAGTCATGCAGATCGCTATTTCGAGAGAAAGGCATACTCACTTTTCCATCAATATACATCCTCAACAGCCTGACATTTCTAATCAAGAATTTTAGTTTATTTACTTCTCATATTACACATACTTATAGATACCAACTCCGTCACAACAATAACATAACCCTACCTCGCCATAGCACCACTTTTTTCAGAAATAAAACATATTCCTCCTGCATATCATTGTTTAATTCTCTACCACAGTATCTAAAGAATGTTAAGGAGCCCAACAAATTCAAAAGCCAATTGAAAGAATTTTTAATTCAAAAGGAATATTACAGTGTCCAGGATTACTTACTTGAGAAGAAAGACTAGTTTTAGTATGTTATGTTTTGGTTCTGTATGTAATGTTAAATTTAGTAATTTAGATAATTTTACTTTAATTTGACCTCTGCCTGTGCAATCCTTGTATTGTTTGTGGCAATAAATGATTTGACTTTGACTTTGAACGAAGTGGTCGCTAATTTAAACTGTTCGCCTTGTTACGGTTCAGGTTACTTTGTGACATCACATGACCACGCCCTATACAAATACCGTGATTACACTACACTACCCGAAAGGCCGAACCCAAAACTATTGTTTGATACTTTATGATTTAAACGAAAGGACAATTATATTTTTAACAACAGTCACTTTAATCAATTGAATGTTTGTAGACAAGAGTAATGGTAACTCCCCTGCTCCATGCTTAATTTATTTTTGAATACGTCTTAATATTTCGGGGTGGGTCCGGACCCCCCGGACCGCCCCTTCGCTACGCCACTGTTGTCAACCGTGCTAGTTTGGGTGGAGGTGTATATAGGAGTGTGTTAAAAGCATTAAAAATATGAAATGTGTTCTCAGATCATATTTTTTTAGCTTGTTACACTTAAAACCAGCTGTCAGACAGGTAAAAGATGTTAAATCAGCTTCAGCTAACTATACAGTATGCAGACCCTTAAGCAGCGATTTTCAGTTTCTTTATCTAGTTGTCTACAGTGACATAGCTATTATTTATGTGTCTGATCGTCAGTTTTAAGTATATCAAGATTAATAAAATATAATCGTTAAAACACATTATCATTTTCATATTTTTTACTCCTTTTGATACTCACTCATTTTGACCTCCACCAAAATTGACGACGAATTGAAGTTTTTTCTATTTATTTCTTATGAAAAATTTCTGTATCGTTTTCAAGATAAACCAGGTTGTGAACTTACTTATACAATGCAAATTGGTTCTTGGCTTCTAGACTATTCACACAAGGTTTCAGTTTTCACTTAAGACTGTAAGGATCTTTTAAAGATTATACAATGGATATGTATCACTGGAATTTCAGGATAGATACAGAATAATATGACTGAAACAAATATAAACCTAATAATAAAACACAGTTACATGTACAATATATAATATATTTTTACTCTGAGGAAACAAAGAAAGGAAACACAATAACAAAGGCAGTGAAATAGCGTATATGTATACTGTATATATATATATTACAATAAATAAATAATCAACATCACTGGATTAAAGCAAGCATACAACAACAGTGATGGGTGTTTGTGCTTGCGTAGATTGCGCTATTACGCAGCCTGCATGATTGCGTAGCGAGTCACCATTTCATGGTGTATTTCAGCTTCCTCAGCGAAAGCCCTGTGTTGAACACTTTGTCCCAGATGTGGTTGCTTATACCAAAACCTGCAATCAACAGTAATCAATTACTAATGTAATATATATTTATAATAGTTTGTTAGAAAAACGATTTCTGCTGTTACATGATTTTTATTAAGTTCAACTTATACTTAATTAAAACTGTAAATACTTTTAGTTTGGCCCTAACCTACCATTAAACCCACAGAAACCACCTCATTGAGTAATGACAACTGACTAAGAGACCATTCTAACAATCTAAGAACACTTAAGAACAGCTTAAAGTTCAACCATGCATTTCTTAAAAAATGTATTAAGGTACAAAGAGAGAGTGATGAATCAAACACACAGCTGTAACCCACAGGACAGAGTGTATATCTGGTTACTGGACCATACACTCCAAAACAGAGATAAATGAACAATGTATCTGAGAACTCTTAGAACTATATGTTACTCTGCTAAACTGTGACCTGCAGAACTAAAAAAATCAAGTCTAACATGGTACAACAGGTAGAAACAGTATGGGTAGAACTTCCTTTCACACATCTACTTTAACTAGCTTAGGAAACTGGAAACTTCCAAACAGTCTGTGAAAATAATTTCCAATGCATGACCTCAATTGCTACAAGGCACTTTTATCATGTTAGGATTATAGTACTGTATGCACTGTAAAAAGTGTGTGTTTCGCTTTCCGGCATTGTATTTCAGTTCAACCATTCAACTAACAATAGTTCCAATATCAAGTATGACTTTGGCATGTACATTACCATGCTTTTATTGATCTATGTGTTTGCTTGAACGTTTGAAAAAGAGAACACATCCCAGTTCTCAGAACGTATGTTTAACTTTTTGTTAACACATAGTGATGGGAAAGTCCTAAATATTGCTACTCTTTCAAGTCATCAATTTACAATAATGAGCTTTAAACAGAGAATTATTTGCCAAAATTCTGTAGCCAAACTGTATGCTATAGTAACAACAACAATAAATAACATTCTGGTATTGGGAATGTATTGAATCAGCTATACGATCAACTATCAGTGTTACTGATGGAAGGAAAATGTTCTGACAATTAACTCCACCAAAGCAAGATCAGAAGGAACAATAAATTAGTGTATTGATGAGGTTTATGATTGCAAATTGTACCATTGAGTCAACCAATATGGGATAAATGTCAACAACTTTTGAAATTTTCCTCATCAGAATATGCTATTTTGAGATATTTTCATCATATCAGGTTTCTAGCAGATCTGATATGACCTGTCATCAATATACAGGGTGTTTACTAAAGGTGTTCCAATATTGTGGTATTATGTTCTAGACGTGAAAATGAGCAAAAAACTTCATATGGAGGTATGTCCTAAAACTTTTAGTTTTCCGTCTATCTGTCTGTATGTGAATTTTACCAAAAAAGTTATATCTTTTATACCAGTAAAGATAAATTTATGAAACTTTGCAGTTGAGTTGACCTTTTGTATGCCCATTTGCAGTAGCGTAGCCAGAAATTTCGTTCGGAGGGGGGGGGGTCCAAAACCGGGGGATCCGGGGGACGTTATGTGTGTTATTTGCCAATGAATTCACTGGTAAAAGGTAAATACCAAAAATATGGAGCTTTAGTAATTACGCCTTATAGAAAGTGGAAAGATGTAATAGGCAAATTAAACTCTCACAGCAACTCTAGTACCACAAATATAGCTACAGAAACTTTACGAAGTTCGATTCTGGCCGAGTAGAAGGCACCAAAGTGATGTTGGATTCACTGTATAAGAAAGAAAAAGAACAAAACAAATTCAATCAAGAGTATAATTGACACAACTATATTCTGTGGAGAAAATGAAATACCCCTTCAGGGACATTGGGCCACTGACGGCCAAAAACCCATTAGAAAAGGAGGGCAATTTTCGAGCGTTGCTCGGGTACAGATCAAACTAACAGTCGGAAAATGCACAGGAAAAACTCTACTAATTAGAAGTTCGGCTACTTTGGATTTCACTGATTGAGGATTTTTTGAATGAGTCATAATGACGATTTTTTGTACCATTACACCGTATACGAGTATATAATTATCGGAAAAAATTAAAAAAATCACATTCTGTCGGAAATAAAATACACCTGAAAAACTCTAATGATTAGAACTTCAACTACTTCGGACTTCGGTTATTGAGGTAAACGAGGTATTTTTGATCGAGTTAGGACGACAATCATTAAACTGTACTCGACTACCTATATAATTATCGAGAAATAAATCACTTCCGGTCGGTAAATACCAAAGAAAAGCTCTCTACTGATTCAAGTTTTGACAATTTTGGATGTAAAACATGGTATTATGTTTAGTAGTACTCATCAGTTATTTTTTATTAGATTTTAGTGAAACAACCACTGTTAGATTTAGAATAAAGTTTACAACATTTCATTATTCTGGTAAAATTTTCATACTGGGTATCGATTTTGCGGAATTTAACATCAAAATTTATGATTGGCTGCCATTTTGAAACGGGTAAAGATTTGTTCATATTTTTTTCTCTAATGGGTATACAAAAAGTCAACACAACTGCATGCAAACTTTATCTTTACTGGTATAAAAGATATAACTTTTTTGGTAAAAATCACATACAGACAGATAGACGGAAAACTAAAGGTTTTAGGACATACCTCAGTATGAAGTGTTTGCTCATTTTCATGTTTAGAACAAAATACTACAATATTGGAACACTTTTAGTAAACACCCTGTATATACACTCTGCTGTACTGGCTAATAAGATACTACTTACACTAATACTATGTATATACTGCATTTTCATCTGTAGCTGCAAAAAGTTAACATTTTCTTCTGACATAAAACTAATTACTTTGGCTTGGATTCACATATTAATTATATGTGAACGATTTTCTAATTTTTATGGCTGTATTGTTCCTCATAGACATAAAATTAAACATGTTGGCTCAGTCGGAAGAAATGTAGATTTTATATGAGGCCTTCATCTCGAGATGCAAACTGAAGATGGATTATTAGTTTGGATGTTTAATTTGCACAAGACTCTCAATGTTGGCATAAGAATATTGTTGTGACACTTTCAAAGGTTTATGAAATCTATAATCTTGAAAACTTACAAGACAACAATTTTTGCATATGAATCTGTTTGTAAAATCATGACATAATATAGTTACAATCAATCCAAAATTATGTTTGTAAATATATTCACCTATAACATTCATTTGTAGGCTATACTTCTGTAACTTTAAGAAGCCACCATCTTAAAACCTTAAGAGTTATGAAAATAAGTAGTTGCTTGTAATTGCTTGACAATTTTAACAAATAAAGTGTCAATTTGATTTATGTTGTGAAATACCCGAGATAAAAATTCAGCCCAAATTAAAATTATCGTTATCTTCCTATATTCCTGAACAAACTATGGTAGTTATCGTGATCACAATTATTTCTGCTATGTTATATACTACTTAAAACATTATTTTGCCCTCTGTAAATCTTACAAGATATTGACAAAAATTAAATAAAAAAGTTTCTTCTAATTATTTAATTTTTTAATGACTTTTTTGGGTCTAAGTGGAGTTAAAAGTTTTGCTTGAAAATTGTCATTAGTTAAGACTTGACTAATGAACTCATCCAGGGATTGTGTAAGTACTTTTTTTGTACAAAGTTTAGTCTGGATATTTTAAAAATTATGGCAGTTACTGTGTTCACAAGCTTGCATCATATTGCATAAACCCATATATACATATATTTTTGGATTATGGTAGTTTTGAATTCTGGGGATCATGATCAGAGAAAATGTACAAAATCTCCTAGAAATTCTGTTATGAGAATGAGAGAGATTGCAATAGGCAGATTTCTATGATATCTACCTACAACCTGAGCAGCAGTATTGAAAGAAATGAAAGGGAGCATATTAACCCTGTTATATGATAAAAGAAGGTGATAACCCCAATAAACCCGAGATTGAAAATGGAAGTGTTCAACGTCACAAGAATTGTTCAAAAGTGTCCCCTGTCTGTCATGACCACTACACCTGGGCTGAAAATAACTTTATCATAGTTTTTACTGGGTTTAGGAATTCAGACCTTATTAAACTATGATTGATTAAAATAATCTATAAAACTTAAAACCAAATAAATCTATTTCAACCCTATAGTACAAACTACATCAAGAGAAAAAGGTACTCATCCTAGCATAGACGAGATCATTAAAATGTTTTATTTCATAAAGTTGATTTTAATAAAAGCCTTACAATGTTAGTAATGGTTCTTATAAGATGAAACATTATGAAAGAATAAAAGCTGTAGAATAAAATTAAATACAATTGTTTTTTTTAATAACAAACCTTACAGTATTAATAATGGTTTTTTAAAAAAGAAAAACACATGGAAGAGGGAAAGCCATAGTAGCAACATTAAGTCCAAGATGATTTTGTTGACAATTTTATCAAAATTATAAAACATTTAAATTTTATTTTCCTAATCTAAGAATTTATCATGTGTAATTAACACTTGGCAATAAATAGCTTTTCTTAGATTTGTATTTCAATCTAAACTCAGCACTTGACAAATTACACTTCACATTCTTTTGATAAGATAACCCATTTATGTCCAAATATTTTGCAATCTCTGTTGTCTTTTAAGCAATATAGTTTTAAATACTTTCATAATGCACTGGTTGGAGGATTTTTCAGGGCTGAATGTTGGTTCCTATAGTCCTTATTACAAGCATTTACTTATCCAATTTATTTCCATTGTCAACAGTACTTCACATCTGCAAGACTTAAAATGCCTTATTTCATAAAAGCACACAATAATACTCATTATAGACAGAGTTATTCTATAAATAGTTATTTTTGGTTTGGAACATTTGGGATAAAAATAGTATTAGTTCTGATAACTTTTTAATCAAATAAAGGTCAAATAAAAAAAGGTTATATCAGGGCTATAAGTGGATCAAGTCTGGATAAAATTAATTCAGATCATATCCATCACTTTTGATTAAATTGGGCATTAAACCACAAAGAGGTTAACTTACCATGGTTATGATGTACGAAATGATGTTGGTTATGGTATCGCTTCATGAAGTAAAGGTAAGTGCCTTCCCGGGGTGATCCATAGTGTAGATAGTAATGGATAAGGTCATACATGATGTAACCTGTAACAAAAATTACAAAGTAAAATTTTGGAATGCTCTATAAAATTACACGCTATCCTTTTGTCTAGCAAGCAGAACTAAAAATCTCTCAAAGTAATTTAATTTAATTGAAACACCATTCTGAAATGGTTAAATAAGAAGCTAAAAATCCCTTTTATGATTGTTAAAATTTATGGATGTTGAAAGATTATGAGGACTGGGAGTATAATTTATCTTAGCTTTTCTAAAATTTGAGAGTTAAAACAATGAGAGGAAACAAACACGCGTTCATTGTACAAGCAGCAGAAAAAGATGCCCTTGTGAATTCCTATACATCTTATCTTTAATTGCAGTAAGATCTTGATAATCAAGAGCAAAGCCTACAGTGTGCTATAAAACACTAAAGCAAAAAACTTCATTTAAAAATAATTAAATGTCTTTATTGTTTCTCACAGCAATATTTTATTTTTTAATTTATATAACATGCCCCTTTAATTTTGGCTATAAATACAATGTCAGATTAAGGCATTTACTCATGTCACCTATTAGAAACTCATTATATGCTTCCTTTAGAACATAGAGCAATGAATAATATTTTTAAGACAGAAAATTGTACATTACTTTTCTTGAACCTGAAAAAACTAAAACTATTGCTAACTTCATGATGGAAAAATCTTTATACCATGAAGATGAGAAAAAATATTTTATACATCATTTTTATAATATGATATAAGATAAACATATGAAACCTTATTATAGGTACAGACAGAAGGACTCTACTTAAAATGTTTATACATCTGATGTCTTGATTGATTTCATTTTTAAGAAGTGAGGTTTCTTATGAATTATGTTGCTAGTTTCATCCAGTTCTTATCATAAACTTTGGACTAATAAGTATGATCAAATTTTTAATTTTCTGTTAATCCTATGCTTTCTTTTATTCTCTTATACGTACAATCAAATAAAGCTTTAGTGTTAGTTAGTATTTTCATTTTTAAATAATTTTAAAATATTATAAACAAATTTCAATTGAATAATCTTTTTACTGGTGTTATCTATTGGTTTAGTAGTTGGAGTTTATTGAGATTAAATGTAAGAAAGGGCCATCTAACTCTACTTTCACCTCTGTACTCATATACAAATAAAGAAAGTATGACTATGACCATGTATGATGATATTTTTGACTATCTTATTTATTCCTTTGTTAATACATAACCATACTTTTAAAAATTAAATTTTACAATTCTAAAATATGAATAATATATGACAAAAGTAAAATAACATAAAAATTCACTATTATTACCATCTTAAAATATAGTATAAAGAATAAAAGTAAAGATCAAATAAAAACAAAAAAGTTTTTATCACACTATATTATAAGTTTTTAAGATTGGTTTTTCCAAACAAAAAAATTCACCAACCTTCACATTTACTTGAACTATTACCATTGGAACTAACAAATTCAGTAACTTCTAATTGCTATAATTATTAATAATCAATTTCCTTTGGATTGCTAATGATCCCTGACTCGTGAACTGTAATGTCAGCTGACTAATGACTCCAGGTTCATTTAAACTGAAACTGAACAAAAAAACTGTTGAAATGAATGAGTCTAAAGCCTCATTACGGTGGTCTGGCAAATGCATTTTGTGTAATTATTGATGAATCTTGCTTTATTTAGTTTCGTGTTTTTTGTTACAAAATTGGATGGTCTCAACTGGGAGCTCTGTTGGGTTAAGTTTCAATGCATTTTTCTCCTTCCACTTAAATACATCCTTTCTTACATAAAAAGATAATCTGTTAAAATAGTGTTTGTTGTGTTTAGTGTTTATAATGCAAATAGGGTGGTTATTTGAAAATAAAACTGGTGGCAACACCATTGATATAATAATTAATTACTAGCCGGTATGTAAAATAGTGTACAAAAAACTGTCTAGATTTAATTTTCAATTCATTTTGTATATAGAAGATTGGCATGAAAAATAATTAGTTGTTTATTGCCATTAATCTGTAAGTATATACATATATATATATATACAGTGCTCGATTTCTAGAAATTGAGGTACCGGAACTACAACCTGCCGAGACTTATCCCCCACCCCCTTCTATTATATATCATTCCATCACCACAAAACAGTGTTTGCCTGTGTAAAGAATTAGGTTCTTGAAAGGAAACAAGAAGATTTTATAGAACTCAAGCTTCTTTTATTAACATAAATAGCAGTAGAGCAATACAGTGTTACTTTTTGTATTCGGATTCTTTTTAAATGTTCTTTGGTGAGGCGTGATAGATAACATAGAGTTTATCAATAAAGGATTTGAATCTGATTACTCCTGAAACAGATTTAATAACGTCTGAAACTGCCAGCTCAAGTCTATGGTTTGCACAGTGCCAGACAATAATAGAAGGGAATTTCTGACAAAATAATGCCCCAATTCCTTTGTGTTTTACGAGCATGGTAGCAGCACCATCACAAGTTAAGCTTGTCAAGTTATCGCTTAAAAACTGCTCAGATAACCCATTTGAATGAAGGCAGTTCATTAAAGAGTCAAATACTTCTTAGCGGTAACGCCATCAGGTTCTACCAGATCCAGAAATACGTTTGTGGAGCCACACATACCAGTTTTTTTCAAAGAACACCGGACATATACAATAAAACTTGACTTATTACTTAAGGAAGTGGATTCATCAATTAACAGACCAATTTTTGTCTCATTCTCAATAATTTCACTTACAAATATTTTCTTCATTTCCTTACTGATGTGCAAAGCAATGTTAGCACAAGCTTTGTCAGAATGTAAAATGCGACCCATGTTAATCCCGTTAAGTTCTTGCAAATCTATTTCTGTTTCAAAATCATTAAACGATTGATTTTCTTTAACAACCTTGAATGCTGTTTGAAATATTTTTTCAGTCACTTCTTTTTCCTGGGAACGCTGTTTCATGATATTTTTCTCCAATGCTCCGTCTTTAGCTTCGGATAAAATTTCATCTGCTGCTTTATGGCCAGCACTCTCTTTGTGGTCATGAATTTTTTCCTTAATGAAGTTTGTTTTTTCTCTTTTGTGTCTCCATAACTGTCTATCTCACCAATTGCCCATTCTTTTGAAATTTTCATGCCTGTTTTTTTTCTTTACAGATAAGATCCCAACTTCCTTACAAGTCCTACATCCTAACATTCCATTTTTAATAAACAACCAGTCATACCTTTCACAAAATTCTGTTTTTTGCGAGTTATTCCAACAATCTGGCAAGTCATTGTTGCTTTCAATCTGCTGTTCTTTTTCTTTAGGGGGTTTCACATTAATTTCAAATCCGGTTACCTTTTAACTGCTAGAAGATGGTTGTGACGTCGATGAAATCTGTTGTTCATGGTTGTCTGGACATGCAACAGTTTGTTTAAGTCTTTTACTGTCACCCGAAGATGAAAAGTAATCTGTTAATTTTTTGCTCATTTTACTTCACAATAAACACTTCACTAATAAATACAAACACAGAAAAATATGTAACCTCAATGTAGTAACATAATAAATGCAAGAAAACCACGTTTTCGATGGAGAGGCGCATACACATTTGAAACCACTACTACTGAGCAACTGAGCGAATGCGTAATACGACACGTCAACACAGCCAAACGGGCGGTTCTATACGTCGCTGATGGAGGAGAGGGAACATGTGGGGGGGGGGGGAGTTAGTAATCGGGCGAGTCTATATGCCACTGACGGAGGGGAGGACGCATGTGGAGGAGGAAAGATTAAGAGGCTTCTGGCGCATTTTAAAAACTGTAGGCACTTCGAGATAGCTTTGTGATACATTTGAATGTTTTATTATTGATTGCGAGGTAAACTATAGTAATCATATATTTTAAGAATTTGATGTTCATAATAAATTTGGTAATTAACTCACCAACCAAAATTTAGTTTTGGTTTCAGTGGCTTTTTGGTACAGATTATTATTATTATTTTTTGAAGGATAGAGGTCCCCGAACGCCGTTCCGTCTCAAATCGAGCCCTGTATATATATATATATATATATATATAAGTATAATATTTTATAAGTATAATCTTGATTGTTGAAAATTTCTGGAACAAACTAGATGTCTCATTTTCAAGTGACTTCTTCACTCTTAAAGCATTTTAGGGGTTACAGAACCCTTTCAGATCTATTTATTTGGTTCAGCTTCCATGATATGCTCATTCATTGGCTGATCATTTCAAAACTTTACACATTTACAAAATTTTAAATCAAGAATGGTGTCTAAATCTATATTCACAAGGTGGTGTTTTTTTGCAGAAGCAAAGTGATGGTCGAGAGAAAAATATTTTTAATCAAACTCTTAAAACTGTTTTATTATGTTCACAAAATAAACTATTATTGCCACAGATATAGTTTGATGAATTTTTAAAACTAAATATTAATGAAAAGTTGATTTTATAATCTATTCATTTAAACTGAAACCCATCCACAGTGACAAACTAGTGACTGGTGAGATAAACAAAGTCCTGAGGTATATGCAGTAATTCTTCTTTGATAAAGCTCACCATTTCGCTTCTGCACACATGAAAGAGTTGTAAATTTTACTCATTATTCTTGTTATTCTAATTGTATGGTGTGTAAAATATAAAATCAAGTGGATAGTAAATGAGCATATCGTGAAAGCTTAAACCTGTAAACCCTTCAGTGGGATGCATTTTATAACATTATATACATACATACAATTACAGGATTTTTACAAGAATGGAGTTTCCTTGGGAAATAAAGTTGAATGTAGAAGTTCAAATAAATAATGAATATGAGCTTGCAGATATCACTATAATGGAGTTAGAACTTATCACGGAAGGTATAATGTAATGGATAGCCACAATACTCTTTTATTCTGATACTAGGACAAATTTATATAAGATAGTTGATATTTTTTTAAAGCTGCATTTAAAATGTGATGAAAAAGGCATTTATTAACTATTATAAGAGGAGCATTTAACTATCTGGAAATATAGCATAACAAAGTAGCCCTTGGAACATTAACAAGAAACAATGAAAGAAGGGATGGGGGTTTCAACAGATGGATGCAACATGTATTTGTACTTTGGAGCCTGTCCAGAATTGTGATTGCAAGGAGGTCAGAGTGAATATAATAACATCAACTGTAACAATAGTGGCCACCCTGGAGTGGCAGGGGGGGAAGAGGAGGAGGGGTGAGAACTTCTAACATCTGGAAATTATATCCATTGCTGCTGAGTTTATTATTATAAATGTACTGACAGTGTGAATCTGTAGCCTCATGCAACACTCCATCAACACACTTAGTTGTATTAGATGTAATATGTTTGAATATTTACAAATTATATGTATTTGTATGATTCACACTGTTTACTCAATGAGGACTTGCACACGATTCTGTGATGGCCAATTTCATTAGGTCATTTTCAGGTGGTCCTAAATTTCGTTAAGGAATAATTCCATGATAAGTACATAAAATATTACCTCCAGCCTTTTTATACATTCATACACTGTTAAAAAAATTGAAACAGAAAAAGATGTAATATCAATATGAATATTATAATATTAATATAAGAGTAAAATTATAGTAATTATAGACTATGAATTGAATAATCACTAGTAAATTTTAAACTGGTGAAATTAGTCCTTTTCATCCACAAGGTTATCTTGAACACTGTAACTCCTTTTGAAGCAAAAAGGCCCTCAATTGGCTTTAAACCTTTTAGTTTCAGATACACTTTAGAGATTTTGGCAAAGCGTTAACTTAAATAGTGAGATACAGATGGCATATGTTTTTTTCTGAAGAAAAGAAGTGTTATGGCGACGTAAAGTTATGTTGTTGTTACAGAGTTCTTTCAATATGTGATGTGAATCTACAATATGTTATAGCTCAATTCATTCTTAAAATACCATTTTAAGTTATAGAATTTGCTAACCCTCAGCCAAATCCCATAGAGGAACGTGCACTGTCATCGAACTCTATCTTTTCTGTATACAAATAAAGTGATTCAACGTAATACTGAAGGACCAGACAAAACTAAAGTAAGTCTTACTAAATAATAGAACAAAGTAAGCTCTTTATATGTGTTAATTTATTGTGATACATGGAAAGTGTCATACGACTGAACTCTATTTAAAAATTTGTTTATTCTATGATTGTTTTTTGGCATCATGGTTGCCCATAAGACCATTGAAAAATGCTCAGCCAAATTCCACGGAGAACATGCACTATAATAGAACTTGATGTTATCTAAATAGAAATAAAGCTTCATGTCTAAAGTCAGTTTGTTTTCGAGATATCATGTGAACAGAGAGACAGACAAAAATTTAATTTTTTCACCTCCTCAAGTGATAGGCTCTGCTAATGCTCAGCCAAACAGCAAAAGGTGTATTGCCCATTGTCAGTTAAAAGAAACAGAAATTAGGTAAAATTTCTTTAAATACACCGTACCAATAGAATGAACTTAAATTTTCATGTTACTAAAAGGAAGTAAGTGGTAACGCAAATAGAATCTGTCAGTGAGGATGGCACTGTATGATACATTATGTATTTTTAATATAGGTAGGTATTTGGGTGTAAGAACCGTACAGTTCTTTGTCATTCAATGCCATGAGAGAGAAGGGAGGAGTCACCTGATCTGTCATGTATTTACAACGCCAATGTAAGTGAGTGCTGTACCTGCAAGAGTGCCAGCACCAACGGATGTGGCAGCCCAAGGTGGGAGTATGGCGCTGTAGACGCAGTAGACGAGCGTGGCAAGTGCAGCAGCTGGAACAGGCGGGAACAGTAGCCTGCGCTCATCAAAAGGCACCTGTCACATTCAAACACTGAGCTTAAGAATAGTGATGGAGGCTGTATGCAGGACATCAAGTTTGGCTTATTGCAGTTTTATGGAATACATAGAAAATGTATGTACTTAACATCTAATGAAATAATTACAGTTCCTTCAAATTTGGTCCGCGTTTAGTCTAAACTAACAAATATTTTTCTTATCTCTTCAAGACAATTACTTGGATGTTATACAATTTGAATCCACCAACTCCTTATCCTACCCCCTATCACACTAAAAAAGAAGATGATTATGAAGAATTAGGTTTTTGGCTCATATGTTGATGAAAGTTGCATTTTAACTAGCTGAATCAAACTAAACAAGTCATTAAATCAATTTCATCATTAATATATTTTTGAACTCATATTGAACACTGAATTAAAATATTAAAGCCTAAGTAATGTGTATTTACGATTAGCCTATTAGTTTTCATTATTAAAGAAGTATTTTCAAAAAATTGTTAAATACATTTTGTGTCAAAACAAATGTTAGTTACAAAATTTGAAAATGTGTACTTTTCAATAAAGAGTTCTGATTATTGGCTAAAAGTTGAATGGATATTTTTTTCTGAAATAAAATATTACTGCTGTGTTCTGGGGAAAGTAAGAAGCATAGAGTATTCAGGAAAGGACTTTGATTAATGAACCAATGAGGTCAGGTTGATTGATGGTGTGAGATGTTCAGTCAATACTTTTGTGGTAATGGACAAACAATCAAATAGATGGACTTCTTCTGCACTTTCATTATGGCACTGCTAAGCCAAAGATAGACTGAGTAATGAAGTTGCTGGCTGATTGATGGTACACAATGTTCAGCAAGTTCTTCATGTAATGGGATAACAGTCAAGCATTTTTTCCTGCACCTCAACTATCACTGTGAATAAAAGGCAATGTGTTCATTGAAAGAGGTTTAAGTGAAATGGAATTGAGAATTAATTCACTGATTGGTTGATGGTACAAGATATTTACATCCATAATGTAGTGGAGAACAAACAATGCATGCATTTTAAATACTGATGTGGTCATGACCGTATCTATCGTCCGTTTTTAAGCCGTCTCTCATTGGTGGACAGATCGCGTGGTTTTAAGGGAGTTTTCGGTAAAATAGACTTGAGTAATGAGTCAAATGTGATGTTAAACTGATTGACAGTACAAGATGTTTTAGCTATTGTTTGAATAATAAACTAACCTTAAAGTAATGAACCAGCACTTATAAAGTTGTGTTCAAGAAAAACAAAGAAGGGATTGGTGAAACAAACATCTTCTTGAGTGATGACTATGTTTGACAGAGTGTTTGAGTAGTACACTGTCAGTTCGATAACAATGCAACTCACATTGTGAGGCTCAACCAATTCTATTAATATGATTCTACAATTGGGGAGTGATTACAATTTGTAGAGGTATGGAATAAAAAACATGGCTAATGTTTTTTTATTGTATGCATTAAATATAGTCACTTTCATGTAAGATACACCACTCTTATATTTTTGTATGTTTGCATTCTTAACTAACAATCCCTTACTATAACTCACACTCAAAATAACATGTACAGTGAGAACTATTCTCATCTCACTGAAATTAAAGATATACAACTTCAGACGAAACAGTATGGAACTAAAAATAAATATTTTTACTGTTTTCAAAATGGTGGCTGTTTTTAAATGTTTGTGTTAAATTCTACAGATAACAGTCAAGCAGCAAAAATATAAAGTTACATAGAAATTTTATTAAAAAGTTTAATAGTCACTTTACTATTTATATTTTTGACATACTTTCTGAATAAACATTAATCCTAAGTAAGTTTGCACAACAATGTAAAGTGATTTTTCCAAAAGATGTCTGTAAAAGTGGTTGTTAATGCACTCTAAATAATAGGAAGCAAAACAGCTGATTCCTGAATATTTTTCCCATGCTGTTCTCATCACATTGTTTTTATATTTCTACACTTCAGTAATCCAATTCATACACAGAATCTTGTACATTATTTAGAGCCAGAAAACAGTACACACAATGTTACACATTTTAAAATTATTAATGCCAGTTTCTAATAGCACCTTATTGTACACAGATATTGCTAACAAGATAAGTACATCACAATATTGATTACCAGGAAATGATATGTTTACTTTCATATATGTATTTTCCTAGTTTTTGAAACTATGATATAAAACTTATAGTGATTACGCAAGTTCATCTGATGAGGGCGTAGTAGTAATCAATGTGGAATAGTAATTATATGTCTGTTGACAGGCAATGTTTGCTTTCACTTATCTGAATGAGAAATTTAATTTCTATCTCAAGTTAAAATATCTTTGATACACATTTCCACATGAGCTGAAAGCAAGTAATCGTTTCTCTCAAATGTCACTTATTATACTAGTTGCACTAATGATTACTCTCTGTTGTTTTGCCTTTTTACTTTAAGAGATTAAATATTAAAACTTATGATGTTTTTGGATACATTTCTTATGAAAATGTTTTAGTATCATTTAAGTTATTGTTACAATTAAATACATAACAAAAACAAACATGCTTATCCAAAACTTACTAACAAATTAAAAAAGTGATAACATCAAAATGGATTTTAAAGACTGATGTTCATACAAACAATGTTATATGCTACAATGCTATCAGGAGGGAGAAGCTCCAAAGGTTGAAAGCTCCAATATATCTGGAGAATCAAGAAATGTAATACTCTGTATTCAGAGAAGGCTACAGGACAAGAACGCATATAACAATAGAGATTATTGTTTGACCCAGTAGGTTAAACATTCTAGGAATCAATGGTTCCAGAGAATAGGTACACCAAGAGACTATAGTGGTCATATAAGGCTAGGTAGACTTTTTTGTAACTTGACAATTTTGAGAAGCTGAATAATATAGTGAACGGAAAGGGTGATTTCAGAAGTTGGTTCCTAGTGCAAGGTTGCTTTAGAGATGTGTACACTCAAAGACCAAAGATTTTCATAGACATTATCCAGAGGTTTCAAAAGTTTTCATCATTTATTGAATTCGATTAAAATCTGTTTTTATCCTTTGACTTAAGAGCAAAAATCTTATTTTTTATAAAGTTTTGCATATTAATGGAATAAGAAAGTTAGTTTTATAAGATTTGTTTATTGATTTATCTGGCTTTTAAACTTTGTTAAGAAAGAAATCCTTTTTTTGGGTTTTCAAAGCAAAGAGATCTTAACTTTAAAAATGATAAAAAAATAACAGGTAGAACTAAGAAACACAGATTTTTTTACTGATCACAGATGCTGATTATTTGTGTGATGTATAATCACTAGTAGGACAAACTAGACTAATAAGACATATAATTTAACTAACAAAGTCGTTACAAAAATATGACAATTAAATACCAGGTTACCTTATGGTGGAGGCCATGTAAACAGAAGTGGATGGCTATGAGTAAGGGAATGGAGTCGGGTGGTTTCAGATGGAACAGCCAACGATGCGTTGCATACTCGATCATCGGCCATATAAGGAACCCTATGACTACAGCGCACCCGAGGTACACCCACACGTGCACTGGAAATACAGATGAAATAAATAGGGAGTTTCAACTCAAATTGAATGATAAGTTGAGTTGTCTTACACACAAATCTTAATTGTTAGGCTTACGAACTTAGTGTCATGTACAATCTAAGAAAAATAACCTACAACTTCACTGTGCACACTTAAAGTGTAAGAAATTGTAGTTGTGGCGCAGTCTATATTGGGAAAATGAAACGTTTAATATCTACTATCACTAATGAGTGAACACGTTAGTTACAGGCAACAGTTAGTTATAGGCAACGTCAGGATACGAAAAAATCAGACATAGTGAAGGACAATTCAGTTTCAAAATAAAAAATGAAACTAGATTTGGCAAAACAAAAGCTTGAAAAATTCCATACTATTATTAATAATATAATTAAATTAAAGTTAAAACACATCATGTCAAGTGAGAGATCCGGGTTCGAGTCCTGGCGGAGCAAGTACTTTTTGCGATTCAATGTTTAGTGAAATTAAATTAAATTAGGCTATTGCCACTTATACAAATTTAATGAATATATATATGGTGTTTCCTAAAGGTGTTCCAATATTGTGGTATTTTGTTCTAGACAAGAACATGAGCAAAAAACTTCATATGGAGGTATGTCCTAAAACTTTTAGTTTTCCGTCTATCTGTCTGTATGTGATTTTTACCAAAAAAGTTATATCTTTTATACCAGTAAAGATAAAGTTATGAAACTTTGCAGTTGTGTTGGCCTTTTTTATGCCCATTTGAGAAAAAAATATGAACAAATTATCTTTACCTGTTTCAAAATGGCAACCAATCATAAATTTTGATGTTAAATCGCAAAATCGATACCCTGTATGAAAATTTTACATGAATATTAAAATGTTGTAAACTTTATTCTAAATCTAACAGTGGTTGTTCTTTAAAATTGGATAACAAACAACTGATTAGTACTATTAAACATAATACCATGTTTTACACACTACACAACAGGAAGTATAGTTTTCTAAACTGTTTTACTCTGAACAGCTGATTTAAAGTCAATGAGCTGATTAATGTGAACAGCTGTTTATTTAAGCTATTAAAAGTTATTTATGTTTCTGGTATGGTTTGCATTTTACTCATAACTAACTTAACCTATTTCTTCTATAATGTAAAAGTTGTTTTGTCTCCATTCCAATTACTTTAGTATAAAGTATTGTTTGTTTTAATTAGTAAAAGTTTATGATTTAGTTTTTTTTTCATTAGCAACAGGAATGGCAAATAATGATATTACCAATTTTACCAACTCAGAATTAAAATCACATACAGATAGATAGACGGAAAACTAAAAGTTTTAGGACATACCTCTGTATGAAGTTTTTTGCTCATTTTCACGTCTAGAACAAAATACCACAATATTGGAACACCTTTAGGAAACACCCTGTATATATTATATATATTTATGTATATATACATATACATATCACTGTTTTCAAAATGGTGGCGATTTTCAAATTCAGATCTAACATTTCACAGAAATCTTTAACATTTTTAGAGTTCAATGAATGTAGTTTGTTAATTTTAACACAAATACCTACGTTATTTGCATGGGATCAAATAAACATTAAAAAATAGTCTTGAAATTTAAATAAGACTATCCTATTTAATGAAATACTTTGGATTACCACCCAATATTCAATCAATACAATTTATAAGTAGAGATCAAATAAATGAATGTAATATACTCTATTATGACTACATATGGGCCGAACCATGTAAAAAGAAACGTTTTATATTCACTGAATAATTATTTAGTTGTCCTCAGATTCCATGTAAGCAGGCTATTAATTAATTAGCCTTCATCAATACACAGATTACTCTATGTTAGTTTGTACTAAAGGCCTCAAAATGTGATTTTAATAATTCCGCTCTAGAATAATGTTTAGATATCTGATAAATATTAAGTATAATAATAATACAGTTTTGTGCAAATTATTTAAAATAACTTTTTTCATGAAATCGATTATTTGACACATTATTAGTTAAAAATACCAGCCCTCTTCAATCATTTAAAGCATGTATTTGATACTAAATATTTAATTTCTTACAGAACTGGAGACGAGTAATTAATTCATTTAAAATATATAATGTGCAAATTTATCCGAACAGGAGATGAGTCCAGCTGAATTTTTATCTAGATAAACCCGTTTTTAAACTGACAATTCTATTTGAAACTCTATTTCAGCATCACTACACTTTGTCCTGTATGGATATAAATGGATTAAATAATTTTCAATTATGTACGAGTTAGCTCATATTCTCTCCACCATCCATAATCACATCTTGAGAACCGCAAAACAGATATAGAATAGATCTGTATGACATGAATGTCTAAGTTCAAGTTATTGTTTCTTCATAATTTCAGTTTACTATTTTTGCCACAAATAGAATTTTAAAAACAAAACAAAATTAAATTCATATATTTATCATTGAATCCTTCATCAGAATTTTGGATTGACTTATATAATTTTCCATTATCGTATAAACTCATTGGTGCACTAGGTTGCATAAGTGGTCGAATAGTCTGGTCATCAGATCGCACTGTTTCAGTAAAACTGTATTTAATTCTTGCCTATGCTCTTTCTTCACTAGTACTCCTAAAACTAAACCACCTAAACTGATGTTGAAGGATATCACTTTACAGAAGAATGTAATAGATCTTAGGAAAAATAATTACTATTTAATTACGAAAGTAGCATTTCTTCGTGTTCTTTTATAAATACAGGTTTTAAGATTAATTAAAGATAGAATAATCAGATCTAGGATAATCAAAAACACAATAGGGAAAATATCGAGTCGGTATTTAGAGAGTGGCTAAGACAAAGAGTTATTGTTGACAAAGGGTTGCTGTGAAACAATCAGCTGACATTTACAAACACAGAACTGCCCAGCTCAGCTTTCAGGCCATTACTGCAGTGACATTGGGGGTAGGTCAAGTTAGGTACTTTTACAAATATTCTCTAATTATAAAGACAGGTGTCCAGTCAGCCTCAGACCAAATCTGTACACTTAGAAACACATATATATTATACACATATATAATCTGGTAATATATTGCTTCCATTCTTACGCACGCCCTAAACATCGTTTTCGAATCCGATTCAGAGATCCGCATACTCGCCTTTAATTAAATTAAAAGTGGATATGAATAGTACAAAATATTAGATTCGACAAATATATTCAAAACATTTGCAATAACGCACGCTATCATAATTTATCCACAAAACTGTTATATTTATTATTATACGTAGAATCATAAAAATAAGAATAACCTATGAGATTGTAACAAAAGATATTCTAATGTTTTTAAAAGAAATGAATTGATTTCGTAAATTTTGACAGCTTTTAAATTGGAGCTTAAGTAACACAACCTTAAAAATTTCATAATCAAGGAAAGCCTGCTGAAGCAGGGATAGTTCCAGACGATGCGATATTTCGGACAACATTTACTTCAATAATAATATGAGTAAACTGATCGAATAGTTAGAAAACAAATTATTGTAAAACACTGCTAGATTAGAGAAGCGTTTCGTTATTTTCCTTATCATATATAATGTTGTATGTTAATATCTCCTAACAGATTTTTCATTAATGTAAACTTTTGTTAGTTCAGATCAGATATTTATATAACGGTTTGTTTACGTTTAGGTAAAGCTGTCATTCTACTTTGAAAGCATGTGAAAAACGTAAACGTGCGAGGCGCGAAACGAAAGTTTTCCCCGTGCAGAACGTACATCCATATCCCGCCAAAAGAAATAGTCACTTCAATAAGGAGCGAGAATATCCTCTCACTAGCACGCTTAGGTATTCACTGAACGGAGAACGTACTGACATCAAAATGGCCGCAGCAGTCCTGCCCCTAGAGGCTACAGAGTGAACAAGCGTGACGTTCCGTGACGCGAAACGTAAGCCCCCCCCCCCGTGTAAAACGTACAGCTAATGCCCGCCGTGCGAAGTGGGAAACTGAAAATCTTAACTACAGACATATTTGCTTCTTATTTGATAGCATACGGTAGTAAAAACAATTCTAAACACACATTTTTTCCAGTATTTGCAACTATTAAATTCTTAAAAAAGTCCCAACTAAATGTCATACGATGTTGTACATACTTCACTATAAACCCATAGGTACTGATTGAGAAAATTATTTGTTCTCTAATTTCAGGTGCATCTACACCAACGGCCATTAAAGATTAATAAAAACTACTAAAACCCCAGGAAATGCAAAAATAAATTTTCACGGTGTTTCAAAGAACAGTAGGATAATACCAGCTGTAGTGCTGATTGCAAGCTAGCTTTCTTAATGCTTACAAATAAACCAGTAAACTGTTGACGAACGATATTTAATAACTGAAATTACAATTGGTGCTCCTCTTTACCTATTGTTAACTGTTCACACTCAATTGCGTTTTCAGATAAAGGAGGACACATAAGTATTGTAACCCGTCTTGGGAGAGAACCCGAACCAGCTGCCGGCCGCGTATCTGAGACTCCGGTTTTAACGTGGAACTGAAGTTGCTACAGTTTAAAACTATGTTGTAAATAGAAACTCGTCTCTACCCCACAGATTGTTTACTTCAGAAACTAAGAATTTAGTGCATCAGCTGTTAAATTTACGATTATCTTTTAGGACTACGTATTTATAATTTGTATTTAGTATAGATCTACTACTCCATGGATATATATGACTCTAAAGTTTCTTAAGTGAAGCATTTATTTATTTGAGACAAATTCCTATTTACAGGACAGTTTAAAAAAGTATCCCCATATTAAAAACAAATATTTCTTAAATAACAGTGTGGGGAAGGGAGGAGGTAAGTTTACTGGAATGATGGTGATGCACAAGGCTCTCCTAGAGATCTGTTGCAAAGTTAAAGGCTAATGCTATTAGTAGTCTTGCTCAGGATGCAATTGGCAGATTTCACTAAATGGCTTAAATTTCGATGTAAAGGTTGCTTAAACACTGTTTCTTTAATTGATTTTAGAATAAAGAATTTTATTACAGCAATAAAAAAGTAATAAGATTCCAAAAGAAACCTAAAATGTAGAAAAATATGTATTAAACAAATTTACCACTTACTTGTATTAGCAGGGGTTGCTTCGAGAAAATGAGAAACGAACTTGTTCAGCAAGTGTTCGATTACTGATGACACATAAGGGACACCCTTGCCGGAAATGGAAGTAAAGCCTAACTTTAAGCAGACTTAAGACTCCCGGTGGATAGACTGCACAAAGATAAACTCCTTGTTTTTCCAATCCCAACCTCAAAGTCCGAGATTAAGAGGACGGAGAAAGTGTCAACCAATCACTAGACTAGTACAAAGCCGGCTTTTGGCTGTCCAAACTCTCTCGACATCTTCTGGACAAACTCACTTCACACCCTACTTTGTGTCCAAATCCACCACGTTATACGGTAGCATCGCGATTGTATAATTTTGAAATATTCTGTACAGTTTTACCATTAAATGACAAATTAAGTATCTTTTCTAGATACAATATTTTTAGATGTTAATTTATTATCTAATGAGACAACGAAATAACACTCAAAACAATATAAAACACGAAAAAAAGAATTGCTTACATTACGTTATTATATTACTTACGCAATACATGGTGTCTTATATTGCATCTTTAATTTTATTAACACGTAAGATAAAACAATGAACTCATTTTAGATGCGACAAGAAAAAAATTATGTTTATGAATGACCCAAAGTTTTCATTATTATTATTATCTTTCTGACTGTAAATTAATTTCCTACATTCAAATAAATGAATTTTACAAAAAATAATTAACACATTGATAAAAAGGAATTGCTAAAGTAAGGAATTAAAAAAATAAATAAATATTTAGAACGTAAGTAAATCACAATACTATTTTATAATTATAAATTAAAATAACTACATTAATACAAATAATTCGTTTCACAAAAATCGAACGAGTGTTCTATCAAGAACAGAATCAAATATCATGTAACTACTTAATTTATTTACGGAATGTTTTAAAAGGGTAACTGTGTTTGATTTATTTGAAGACAACAAACACATTCTATTTTAAGAAGAATTCTCCTTTTCAAAGATAATATAGTATTTTTTTAAGGTGCAGATACAAGATATGGTTTTGAAGTGCATTCATTATTAATGCATAACTATTTTGCATTTTGAGTCAGCGGAACTAATCATCAGGAGGCTGGAAAACAGCCCCTTCCTATCTCCACTGGTTGTCAATTAATCTACAGAGTATTCAGAGAAAGAAATGAGCTACAGATTTGAAATTTTAGATATAACCTCAGCAAGTCCTGATGTTCCTCGTACTATTTATCTTACTTGTAATCTGGTATATTCAAACCTTTTTTTATAAGAAACACAACACGTTCTTCAGGACGATCACCACATATTGGGCTTGATTGAAGGAGGGGTAATAAATTCTGTCTGAGTTTGTATGTGAATATTACACATCCTTTCCAATAACATCCAGTTTATTGACTTTACGACCTAATTTATCATTTACATATTTATTAAGATGAAATGTAATATAATATGATATGTATGTAATCTCGTACAATATATTGTATTTAAGTTTTATACAATAGATACGGGTTTCCTTCTAAAAAAAACTGAATACACTAACACTAACACTAACTAACTTGACCAGTCTAAAAGATCTGACAGAAGATAAAGCATTGTTAGTGGGATATTGTTACATCATACAACACTACTGCTATGGTCCCGATACATGACAGAACTCCACTTTAGACTTAACCACTACATTTAATCGGGTCGCCCTGTCATTAAAGTCCTTGTATAGCTGGTAGTGTACTTATATTGGAATTCAAATCAAGCTTTGCACAACTAATTAATACCCTGTTAGGCACTGCTTTCACCTTGGTTGAGAGAAAACTCATCAACATTTTGTGACTTCGTGAGGGAACCTGGTTTTGATTTCCTGCATGTCTACAAAAAAGACATGTCCATCTATAGACAATTACGAAAATTTACTTTTACGTATTTTATAGATTTACTTATTTAAAAACAAAGAAAACTAAATTATCACTACAATAATACTTTCTTGAACATAAACACAAAAAACTGGAATTATAGGAAACATAATTAAAAATATTATAAAAATCTATAAAGATTCTTAAAAAATCCAAATTAATTATAATATATAAAATATTTTATGACTTCAAAAAGAAAAATAAAAGATAAAAATGTCAGAGAACATTTAAAATGTATTATTATCATGTTAAATTTAATAAATAAGCAATAATACAGTATTAACGATACAATATGGGACACACTGTATGAAAACAATTATAATTTATTAAAACACGTTATCACATTGTGATATAAACACATTGGACTCATGTTACATAGTTAAAATATATGCTGAAAATATATTTACGAAAGAAGGTGGACCGATATAAAATTTTAATTTTACTTTCACAAACACAATATTTAAAACAATTTGAAGCATTTCTAATTTTTATTAAGTACAATCCTAACTTACTAGTTTATTTGGTTTCCAAAGTAGATTGCGCAAGAAAAATGAGTTATTTATTATCAAAAAAATCACACGACGTCTTATTTTTTTTAAATACTGTAGTTTTGTGTAATGTATACTTAGTATTTACTTTAGTGAAGTTTCATATAAAGATAGTCATCCTGTTGAAGTTAAAAGTTTATAAATATTTGTTAGTTATAATGTTCAAACTTAGTGATACCTAGATTAAATAACCAGTATAATTTTTATTTTTAACGTTAGTTTCGTACGTTTCAAATCAATTAAACTAACAATGGTATTGTTGATGATGGTAACTGTTCTCATTATCTGTATACTTATAGCCTTAAAATGAATTAATTTATTTTTAACAATAGTTTCATTTTGATTGGAATTAAATTAAATATTAAAACAAATTATTATTAAATAGACGTTTTATTATTTGATAGTATAAGTTTCCAAAGAACAAGTATAAAAATACACGGCAAAATTACTCGTACGAATTTGATGTTTATATAATTTTACTGAAAGACTAAGGCAAATATTACAAAAAATCAGTGGAGATTACATTATCTAATTTAACTGCATTACACTATGTGGATCCAATACGGTTATAAAATAGACGCCAGAAATTCAGTTACCGATAAAGCAGCCATTGGCTTTGTTCATTGGCATACTGAAAATTCTCATGTATTGACAGCTCTAATAGAAATTGTTAATATCCATTATGAATGGATTGGATATTGTATGCTTGTTTGAGATAATTTTATTGAACATCGGATAACATTATTAACAGAGCTAAGACACAAAAGAGATTTAATTTTAATTTTTCCATATTAATAAATGTTTTAAACCATAATGTTGTTATTAGTGATAGCGATTAGTGCTATTTTAAAAATGTACAATAACTGTTGATAAAAAATTTTGAAAGAATACTGTGCCATTTTATTGTTACATACTCAAAACAGTATTGTTGTTTTCAACAGTAATTCTAAAGTTCATATTCTTAGTTACAGATTAAATCAACTGTAACTAATCATGAACCTCATTGAAAATGCATGTTGAATATTATGGCTATATTTAATTTTACTGAAGAGGCAAATTTTAAATAATTACATTTCAACTAAAATTTAGTTGTAAATTATCCCAACATAACCGTGTTCAGAAAAATAAGGTAATCAAACAGATTTTCAAGTGACTGCAAATAGTTATGTTCTTTCAGTTGGGAAGATAAGGTGCAGACTAAAGTTAGAAAACAATTGAAAAGGTTTTGGGAAATGTATTGGCATCCTTTTCCATGACTCCCTCCCATAGTATTCTACAACTATAGCTTTTCAGTTTATAGAATTTTAGACTATGCAGTTCAACGTTTGCTAGAACAATATAGGTGTTTCAATAGAGTTTGAGCTACCATTGATGCCCTTGAACAAGCTGAGTTTGCAACTTTAGTCTGCAAATGTCAGCTGATTGTCTCTCATTGTCCCGAGTCTTTGTCGTGAACAATGCTGATACTCTAAATGTCAACCGTACCATGGACAACCCCACGTAACACAATTAACTGACCTTCACGTAGCGTAGGGGTAAGGTTGCAGCTATCTAACCGAGAGGTCACTGGTTCAATTCCCGTGAAGATTAATAAAATGTTGCAAATGGACCATATCCTCCTGAATATGGCTAATATGATCGATTACTATCTGGGTAGAAATAACATGTCCATCACAAGTACTTGCTGTAAATGATCACTTACCCTGTGAGTCTATGACATTGACTAGTCGAAGGTGGGAGATGTAGAGAAGTGTGATGTACACCGGCACCCACACCAAGGGGATGACGTACCACTGAACGACGGTCAGCTGCTCCAGCCAGTCGGCATCGAACAGTCTCGCCCTGCGGTCCACTGGTTTCACTACCCATGAATGGTATCTCTCGCCCAGGCCACCCACCTGCTTCACTAGTGACTGGGACCAGTCTATCTGTTCCTGCAGGCAAACAGGAATTTCAGTGTTAGAAGGCATCGAGATAGGGTTTGCATTGGATCAGTCGTAGAAGTTTATTCCAAGCTGATAAACGACGGACAAATTGAACACGTAAATACTTAAAGTTAGTAAATCCCCTACCGAACAAAATTGTACGTATGGCATTATTTGTGTGTCTCTATAATACAGTAGAGTATTCTTAGTACGAGAAATAACATGTCCATAACAAGTACTTTAATTATACCATAATAAGTACTCGTATTTTAATTTTCATACCACTGAGCAATGTGTCGGCGTTTCGCAAAACAAAGTAAAGCAACAGTTTTACACCCCTCCCCCCCGGGCAAAGTAAGCAAAAAATTGTGAGACGAAGGCCGTTTCAAAGTGAGACTCCGCTAATGAGACCTCTGAGCTCTGGGGGAGTCGTCTCATTGCCTACCCCTACTCCCGTCATCCTTCGCTCCCAAGGTGACGTCACGCCGACAGTAAACTTTTCAGACATCGTGACCGGCGGCGACGCGAACTTTTAATTGTCTCCCTCCTCCATTGAACTTTTACAGCCGGGAACGCAAAAGCTCTTTGCAACTTCTTCTTGCATGATAAAGTAATTTCTTCCTCTTCGTTTTTGCAGAAGTTTTTTCCTGAACGAAGACGCGCCTTTTACACTAGTTTAAGAGATCTAATGAACAAATCAATCATTGCCTTCAACAAAGTGACTGTCCAATATTGTACTAAGTAGTGATAACAAATATTTTAGGTACTGAACGTAACTTAACTGCAGTGAAAGAGTTGCGTGCTTCAATTTCTAGAATATAACATTTTCAGAAGAAGAACTCTGATATGATACTAAGTCCAACTTCGTGCGTCCACGCTCTCGATATGATGATTGACGCGAGTGAGGAGACGCCGCGCCGCACCGCGATCACGTGACAGGCAAAGCACTCGAAACGTTTGACAAGTATATTAAAGAGGTTGACAATTCTAAATGTTTATTTTCTAATCTGACCCTATTGTAATGTCTTTGCTGTACAACACACTACAAAGGTATGAAAGGCGTAAGTAAGATACAGAGGTTAAATAACATAAAATACCAAACAATATCTAAAAACTCCTATACCGCCGCACGTGTCTCAGGTTAACCGTACCTGTCAATTCAACAAAAAAGACTAACGAAAAAGTTGGACTAAAAACATTTATTGAAGAGTCCAAAATAGTGAACTTAAAAACTAATCGCTTTCATTTCAGTAAAGAATGTTCAGAAAACACACCGTATAAGTTATATCATAGAACATTGTAAGTCTAATGATTCGATAAAATGTTAAGACATCAAGGTTTTACATATTTTAAGCCCAGGATCGAAACATTGTGAGAAAATGAAAGTTAACCTTTTTTAGGAAAATTTCATTAAACTAGCTTAGAAACAACTGCATACAACCAAGTTTTTAAATACGATATCTACTTTTTTAAATGAAAAATTACCAGTGATTTAAAATTCTTAAACACGAAAGAAGAGTTTTGTTACACATTAAATTAAAATCATTAAAAGCTGAATAATATTTTGATTTAATCTTTGCTTTGAGACAACTCTTGTATATAAGCTTAGCGGATACTTTGCGTAACATCACTGGATATTAGGTACTTTAGTGCTTAGTGCAGCGCTGAAATGTGACTGGTAAACTGGTGGCATCTGAAGTTGAACTGGAGCAAAACTCACTATTCATATTGAATCAACCTTTTCCGTTAAGTGTAGAAAACTCGGTTGTTACACCTTGCTTCGAGATCGTGCTATAAACAAGCGTGGTGCACTCAGTACCTGTAGTAGTCGTGTACCTGATGAGACAAGAACAACACTTCTTCACCTTTACATTTGATTTTGTAGTCTAGTTGTCTCTGACATCGAAACGATGTAAAGAGTTTATTTTGAACTTTTTTGTCGCCGACGTTGGATGGACATCTTTAAACTGGTATGCCTCCAGATTCCAGGAGTCAATTCTGCGACAGGGTCAGATTTCAGACGTTGCACTCAGCGGAAGGTGACATAGAGCTAAACTCATATCCACATTAATAAATTAGTATCTGTTACTTTAGAGGACTATTTAGAGGATATTTTATAAGTTCTAATCAAATCATAACTTTATAACCTGTGATCCATTTTGACCCAAAACTACTTAATAGGACTGTTTTTTTTTATTAGTTAAAAGTAATTTCTAGCGCTAAAAATATTACAAATTTTCGGCATTATAGAAATTCTAATTAATTGAGTTTATACTGTTCCTACACAGCTTAGGTTCCTTATCATAATAGATTGTTGTTTATAAAATAATTTTTACGCTTTCTTTCTTTTTTAAACGTTGTGTGATAATTTAGTTTTCCCTATGAGTAAAAACATTATATTTAGCCTTAATTTTTATTGTTCACATTGAAATGTTACTTTATGTAAAAGTAATTCAGTTCTTAAATATTTTGTAGCTAATAACGCCGCATGGTTTAATGATAATAATAGTACTACTAAAACAATATAGCTTTCAATAAAGTGTTTTTGAAGTCTTGGAAATTATTTTCATTGAATACAATTTGTCAAAACGAAATAAAGTTTTCCAAAAATAGTTCAAGTAACGGAAATTCATAACATTTTATTTATTTCCATTAAAATTCCCCAAAAATATAAATTTATATACATAACAAATACTAAACATACTTATGTACTTTGTATACTATACTATATACTATATATATATAGTATATAGTATATATATATATATATATATATATATATATTGTATACTAACATACTATATACTTTGTATACTAAACAAATATTTATGAACAACACTACCTTAATTACAGTTGTGATTTGTCTACAATTATAAAAATCTTTAAAAACAATACAAATTACACGAAAAAGTCAGAAGCAGAATGTATATTAAGTAATGTAAACCCGAATAATGACATACATTCGTTTAAAAGCCAGAAACACGAGGTCCAGAACAAGGGGTGGCATTAAACGAGTGGTGCAGCAAGGGGTTGAGTTTAATTGTGACATAAACAATTAGTTTCAAAAGGTCTTGAGAAAAATTAGTCCTTTTACTGTATCTCTTTAAATTAACGTAGCGTCCAAACAACTGTACTGTTATTTAAAATGAAATATATACAATTTAATTTTGTTTCAAGAAAATACCTCTACAATAATGAGGAAATAGGTAAAAAACGTATACCATATTTTAGGATATCAATAAATTTACCGAAGTTAATATACCAAGGAACCCCGAGTAAAGAAGACCGGAGCCTCTAGTCCCTAGGGTCGCTGAGGGAAAAAGGAAGCGGACATTGTAATCGAAAAGCTTATTTTACAACTGCACCTCAGAAAAGAAGCAGTTTTCAATTACTGGTAAGTTAATTATGTGATAAAACAGAGAATGTTTTTCGAAAGGGGATTAAAAATTACGTGATTTTGTTACTGAAAATTGTACAAGAGTGATTTTTTGTGTATTTTTTGGCTGAGCGTCAGCGAAGCTTATCACTAGAGTCCAACGATGGTGTTTGTCACAGTGGGATTTGGCTGAGCGTTAGAGAACATTTTTACATTGGTCTTATGAGTTACTACGATGGCAAAGAGAAAATATCAGTATAAATAAAGTTGTAAACAAAACATCTGAGTAAAATGTAACATGTGATAATAATACATGTAGCTATAGACTTGAACTTGTCCACGCAGTCTCAGGAAAGTCTGTTACGCGACACGGAGAGTGACGTAATCCTAACGTTTAAGTTTTTAACAAAAACTGTTAGTTCAATTGTGTCTATGTAATAAAGACTAATCTAATGCCAAGCCTAATCAAAACAACTAAAACATACATGTAGGCCTACATGTTTCTAAGTACTTGGTTTTCAAAGTATCCGCATCTACTGACAAACTGGTTTACAAAAAGTTATAACGTACTACATAATTTCGTAACATTTACATATTTTAAAACAATAACTCTATTTATGTTTACTATTTTAATATTAATATCTTATTCGTGTCGATCCAGTAACGACAATCCTACAACATAGAAACATCGCATACATTCCTAATAGGTTTTGTAAAATGTTTAAATTACAACAGCTACAACTTTTTTTATTAAGGTGTAAAAGAAATCTGGATCTTGATACCGGGAAATTGTTTACTGAAAATAGCTATTACATTTAATATTCATTCATTGTCATTACATATGATCTCAATAACGAATTTAAAATTCAATTTATTCTTTAACGAAATCTTCTTTTGAACTATTCAAATAAACCCGTAACCCGTAATTTTATGTATACCTGTTCACTGAACCTTATTGCTTCAGCGAACCAAAAACCATGATAATTAGCTACAATACATGGTAGGTAACTTAGGGTGTTCAATCAGAGACCTTGTGCTACGCGCAATCGAGAGCCCACTACCCTACTGAAGTTTCACAATACAGTGACATACGACATAATACATGAATATTACACAACTGCTGTGGTCTCTGACAGGTCCGTTTCCTAAAATGATTAATATACGCCACATAACACGAAAAAATGCACGCAAACGTATCTCAGAATAGATAGAAATATATTTTGTTAATAGTCCATTATGTCTCAGTTATATCGTAACGAGATTAAAGCGAAGCTGCAGGTAACGTCTAATTGGTTCATAAAATCATTTACCCACCCATGTCAGTAGGGAAGTATTAAAGTTTATAATAATTAATTTTCAGGAAACTTGTTTTGAAATTATTTCATAATGAAATAACACCCACAAAATGGGAGCAAAATATAAGATAAATTTCTTATATATATATAGGACATTGGGTTTACACATTTACCATATTGTCTGAAATGGTTGTCGTTGTCTTGACATGCAGACAAATATAATTACAATTTTGAAAAAAGTACACAATAAAAAGCGTACAAATTGTTTTTATTAGTAAAGATGGCAAAATATCAGAACATTATACAGCATCATCTGTATTTGCATGTATAAAGATATGTTTTTAGTTTCTGAGTTTACAAGTCTTTACAGCACGTAGGAGAGATTGAGAAAGTTAAATATTAGTACAAGTACAAGTTACAAAGTAGGTTGGTAAGCATATGAGGGCAATATTAAGTCGAAATCACATTCAACAGATGTCTGGTCCAGGTGAATCAATTGTTGTTTAATTACATTGGAGAGTTCTATGTCATATCCTGCTCTGCCGGGACAGTTGCCAGTTCACTAATTTAGCGAGCGGTGCCCCAGCTTTGCTTGGGCATATGTTTCTGAAACAACTCATTAATCCAAACATTCATTTCAGCAACTCTTAAATTCTGTAATCTAATTTTTTATAAACATATTTGTTCGTTATTTACATAATATAAACATTTAACGTTACTTCCAAACAAGTGTTTTTCTTGCAATAAAATAATAAAGTGTCATTAATATATAACTTATCCATTTACGTGGTCAGGTTAATAGAAAAACTTAGCAAAGGATCTGAACTGCCTTACAGTTTTTATATAAACGTTTGATAATTGGCTGAGCGTCAGCGAAGACTATCACTGGAAGGGCTGGAAAATGTTCATAGCTGTCTGTCTGTATTTTCGAACGATATCTCAAAAACGAATTGCCTTATAGACTTGAAATTCCGCACAGAGCTTAATTTCTATATAAAGGACACTAAGTTCAATCACGGTAAAGTGATTCCTTGGGATTTGGCTGAGCGTTAGCAAATATCTTTACATTAGTCTTAAAGGTAACCATGGTAGAAAATACAAAATATCACAACAAATAAATTTGTAAACAAACTAAACACAAACATACGAGATTTTAACATGAGGTGTATTAAAAAATGTATCTCAAGAAATACATTCAACATAATATTTTTGTGTATTCAAGTGTAGACGTTTGTTATTCAAACACTGACACGCAAACCATCTTAATGAACAAAATGTGAATGTGGCAAACTATCGAGAAAAATTGTTATATCTATGGGTTTTACAATATGCATGACACTCGTTACGCGACACATAGTGTGGCTGACACATATCTTGTTAATTTATTAGAACTAGATAAAAATGTCATCTAGAAAACTGATATGATTGATATGTAAATAACCACGCTTAATCAATCATGTTAAACCCTACTTCAAAATATAAAATTATATGCTGATAATAAACGGTTTATGATTTATGAATTTTTAATATCATAAGGTCGCTAAAGAATGAGGAAGATAAGATATAAAGATAAGAGGAAGTGAAACTCAATTCAAAGAACTTCACTTCTTTCATACAGGATGTTTAGGAGTTTTATAATTAGTTTTCGTGTTTAAGGTAAGTTTCATAGCAATGTGTCAATTAAAAACTAATTAGTTAACACATAATAACTCCAATAAACCATATGCCATGCCACTTTATTCAGCATCCGTCTGTGTATGGTTTTTATTTTATAAATACATATTTTTTTATTCCACTAATTATACAAATCCATAGATAAACTGGTTAAATTACATCATCATAATTTTGTACGGTTATTTTGGTAACTTTGTTGATAAAATCCTTGGTTACACAAATATGTTATATGTATAGTAGTTATTTTGTTTGTTTCTAATTGCGTAGTCTACTGTATTTGAGCAACTTAATTGTGGTTATATAGTTTTAATTTCGGCTGGTAAAATAAAGACCTCTTTTTGATTTTTATAAGATAAATTCTAAAAAGAAGATATAAAGTAATTTGTGGGAATTTAGAATTTCAATGTCTTTTATGTACAGAAGAAAGTGAGCGACTTATTTTGGGAAAACTCATCAAGTAATTTACTTATTCCTGTCCAACCAAGCAATATAGTCATTTGGGGCCCTCAATGCCCCTCAGTAGTTACGGACCTGAATGTTAGAAGCGGGAGGGAGGCTTTATGTCACGGTGCCAATGGACAATAAAATTGTTACTGTTACAATTCATTTATGATCGCATATTTTAGCGTCCAATATTCTAGTGCTTAGTGACAGTGCTGCCACCTGCCATGTTATTTACGCGCGGCGCAGCGGCACATAAACTTTTCTGAGCGAGAGTTAATTTGTAGCGCGGGTTCACAAATACACCATTTTAAATAATAGCTCTCTGGTTGAAAGCTGGAAAGAATGAGTCATTAGAACATACAAGTACAATAAAATAAACATTTTACAATGCACGTTAATGAATTTGTGAAACAGGTTTAATCAATTAAAAATAAATCTTATGGGCTTTCCCGACGTTCAATGTTAAGCAAAGTGAAATCGTTGGTAAAACTAAAAACAAACATACCGATGGACACACCTTCGTTAACACCAAGGCGTTCAAATTTACCGTCCGCCAACAAGAGGACGCACTGCGCGTATCTACTAAAGACGCATTGAACATGGGACTGAGATAGTGAATAGGATTGACTGTATTCTAATGTGGTTGGCAAGTTTGATTGTCATTTTAATGGAGCGGGAAAAAGAATTTGTTTGAACTATCAATATGTTATCCGTACAAATGCATTAAAACTGATTGATATTTAAATTACACTGGATGTATAAAATATGTGGCAAGTTAGTCTTGGTACGGTCAACAGGCTGAGATAAACTTAAATTTGTTGCTTATTTGCTATTAATTTTGTTTTATGAGCTACCTGGCTAAATAATCAGAGCTCATGCTTGAATGATGTTTTTCAAACATTCCTCAGGTATTAGGCTTCGGTAATTGGCTGAGCGTTAGCGAAGCCTATCATTCAAGAGGCTGGACAAATTTCATTTATTTATGCCTGTCTGTCCGATATCTCGAAAACAAACTAACCTATAGATTTAAAATGTTTGCATGTAGTTTTTATTTTTATATGAGCAAAACCGAGTTCGGTAATGGTACGTAATGGTCACTCTATGGGATTTGGCTGAGCGTTAGCGAATATTTTTACATTGGTCTCATGGTTAACTATGATGACAATGAGGAAATAGCAGAATAAAAATGTGTAAACAAGCCTTGTACAATCGTAAGAGATTTCAACATATAAAATTGTTATAGAGTCAAAACAAAAATAATTGAGCGGAAAATCAATGTTACAATTTTTTGGTAAGAAGATTTGATTTCAGCGCACTGTTGCGTTGTACCCTCCCCCCCTACCTCACCGAAACAGTTTATTATTTGGACACTGTTATGAAACCTAAATAATGGACAGAAATATGAATATATCGTGTGAGAAGATATATCACGAAACGGTTGCGCTACAACAAACTAACCAGAAAAACATGAATGAAATGCTTGAGTTGTGATTGAGACCTTCCAATGACATTTCGATTCCAATGTTGGCATTCTGAACATTTAAATTCATCGCCAATTCCTAGCTCGTTGTTCACGTGTGGTAGATGTTATTCAATAATTTATTTCATGAGCTTTAATTAATACATTTAAAGTTCCCCTGATAGTCCACACTCATGTCATGTTATTCATTTAAGATTATCACACCCTGCCTTCCCCTTGGGCGGATGCTCTGGAGTTCCCTCGTTAACAAACTTGGACCAAGATTATAGCTCTACAAGCATTACATTAAAATTCTTTTTCAATATACTATAATTTAAAACTACGATCTCTGTTGTGTCCAAAATAAAGCGACATTTACATAAAAACTTATTTAATACGAATAGCTTTTTTCGAATTTTCTATATTTAATGAAACCGCTCATTGATTCCAAGAAGAAAATGTGCTAACAGCAATGGCTTAACATGCGTGCAGCGCGTCATATGGAGTTATATGAGTAATCTTTTACTATATTATCTTATCTGAACCACTCCAACCTTGACAATTAAAGCCATTGAGTAATTTGCCAACTCATAGATATATCAGAACCGAACTAACCGCGTGTTTTAGCTGTGAAAAATTCCCCAGTTTTGTCTTCTCCACTTTACACTAGTACATATTTCCTTAAAACGAAAAACTCATTACAACATAGAATGAAAGTATTAAAATAAAATTAAAAATGTTCACAGATTTCTATATGATTTCTCTCTTCCGAAATTTAGAGATAGTTTGGCATATAATTTCGTTGTTAAATATATTAAATACATTTTGAGTACTAAGTATGTTGTACAGTATGACGAAAGAACAAAAACACGATTAGAATTAAATGTAAGATTCAAAATAAAACCATAATAAATAGTATAACAGAAATTTTAAAATGTTTCTATACAATGAATATATTTATGCTATAAAAAAACACAAGTAAATTAGTATATAAAATGTAACATTAGCTAGGTATACAACTGATTACAATAAAATACACTAATGCCTTCAAAAGTGAACATGCACTACATACACGAGTCTGTTTGGCAAACTGCCTGTAAATGTTTGAAGGGGCTCTAATTATCCGCCAAACCAAGCAACACGTGGGCTGAGGCAATACAATCAATATTAACACGAACATACAATATTTTGGTGCGATTCTGTGTTTAGTTCCAACCTCTTGTTTATATATAAACTGATTTGCATAAGTTACAAGCCATTACAATAATACAATTATTCTAAATAACTTAAAATTCAGCATTCTACGTGCCTAAAAGTCCATTTTTATTTTACAATAAATACAGTGCAAATCTCAGTGGTAGTCAATGTCAGAGTTTTAAGTAGGTCATTCCTTTCTCACCTTAATTCTAACCTAGGTTTTTATCGGAGATACATATATAGAATTACTAAATGTAATTAATACCTTTATTAAAATCAGTTCTAGATTGAGAAAAATGTTCCACTATTAGAGAATGTTTAAAGGCGGCTTCGATCGTGTGAACACGAGTGTGAACCAACGCATAGAACGCAGGGCAGGGTGATGCGCGAGGAGACAGTCCTCTGACGTAGATAACGCTATCTCGGTTACATAGAAATTGTAATTTATTAAACCTAAATTAGAACGGCGAACATTCTGCCGAAGTTTGGTTTCAACAAATATAAAAGATGTGGTTGTACAAATGTATAGACTGCCAAAGTCAGTGTCTGGTAGTGCAAACACCATAGTAATCTCCTACACTCGTTTTCAATTTAAGCAACGGATTAGGACACACACTGTTATAATTTTCTGTTTTAGTTATGCTGTAATCAACAGTCCATGATAAAATTCAAGGGAGCCATTTTAAAATTTGAAACGGACACCAGGAATTGCCAAGTCCAATTCGACATGCCGTATAAACTTAGCTGCTTGTAAACTTGAACCGCCTTGCCAACATGTCTCGGGTGTGTATATTTTGTATGGCTTGTGTTCTGGGTACTCATAATAACAGTCTCGGATGAGTTGTATTGGGACGGTTTCAAGTTTGTATGATAACAGTCCTTAATACAAATGAGGTGTATAAAGCTATGTAGTATCTTAGATAAACTCGGTTTGTACTGATATTGTTTAGAGTACGTAAGTCTCGTGTACGGACGAGTTTTACAGGTGCTATCTCCGTAAATATGACTTTGTATAGATACTGTTTGAAGTACGTGTGGTATCGGTCCGGATATGTATTAGTTGTATGGATACCTTTTCGGATGCGTCTAGTAACAGGCTCGTACACATATGGCAAATGTGTGAGTTGTACAGGATCATGGCGAGTGAAATATTCTTAGAGCAATAAGGAAAGTTTAAATGCAATGCAACTAACAATCATTTGAGTATAGGCAGCTAGGGGTGTCGTGACTATGACATACAAATCCTCCTAGTAAGCGTACTAAATGAGCTCCAGAGCTGCAGGTGCTGCACAATATTGTATATTTCCCTCTTCAATATCATGTACGAGAATTAAGTGAATAAAAGCGAAGCAAAAATAAGAAGAGTTTCTTTCATTTCTGCTCTTTAATCTAGTTTACAATATATTTTCCTTGTCTGTTTTCTTTGTTTTGTGTTTGTTCCAGCAAAGTATAAATGTTATAAATATGTATTACAAAACAATGTTTATACGTTAAAATGACGCCCCTAAATGTCCCCAAAGGTACGCCCCTGTAATCGTGGAGGCCAGTCATGTGACATCACCAGTGACAAGGATCAGAGTCAATTAGTCTCCAGTTGACACCGTCTCTGACACTGACCTCACTGACCACTATATCCGACCACGCTAGGCTACTAGGACCGATCTTGACATTAGTTATTTGGACATGATTTCTCTGTGAGGCAGAGACGGCTAAAACAGTGACTTCAATGGCAAGATATAATTATTTATAAGAAAGCGTCTAACATCCACAAATATAATTAAATATTTCCAGAATCTTCCTAGGTGGATTCTTGTTTTTCCAGGTAACACAATATAGGTAAAAACATTAAATCTAATCGTATAATACATTTATTCAAGTTTATTTAGTATTGTTAAAATCGGTTGACATGAGGAAAGTAATAATGACCTGCAATAAAAAGGTTGTATTTATTTATGCTTAATTTAATAATATACCCTGTTTGAAGAATCGTAATACTTGAAGGATTACGAGAACTAACTCGCCAACCCATGAACTCTCTGACGCGCAACCCCACTCCTTAATGGTCGGCATCCCCTTTCAATAGTCAATAAATTGTGTTCCTAACATGCATTGATGAGCTGTATGTATTCTTATAAAATTCGATTAATTTTATTACATATGAAATCATAAAAAAACAGAAAATGAGCCTAAATAAGATAATCACACGGTATGAACAGTAAACCTGACTTTGAAATCTATAGATACACTGTAATTAAAGTTAGGTTTCTGTAGGCAGCCGAAGGGTTGCCACCGTCAGCTGTGGAAGTGTGTTATTTACATGAGTATATACCGGAGTCTCGGCTCTAGGGACAGAGCCTAAATTAATATATATGACACAGTCATTTTGATAAATCAGTCATGTATAATACGTATAATGGCCAAATGGGTCAAAGTGATAAACTAATTACTTTAAGCAGTCATTATACGAAATAGCTAACGCGATATTGTTAAAGTAATAATAGTCCTAGGAAAAGGTTAGGTTATGTTATGTTGGGCTAGGTTTTAGATAAGGTTAAGAGATATTTTATTATTAGTAATTACCATAATGATTGGATAAAGTAATAAATAACGCATGACTAATTAACTTTCCTCAACTTCAGTAAGAAAATAGTTATAATTGATAGAGTCATAAAGAGAGCACTATTAATGGCTATCACAAAAATCACTAGGTAATAACTATTATAATCTACATGTTTTATATATATATATATATATATATATATATATATATATATGATAGCTGGATTAATTACTTTGGATTAACAATTTACACGGAATAAGCTTACGGCGTTTAAACTATGATGATTAATAAATGCAATTGAGTCCCATTGCTGGAATTTGAAATCCAATACATTACTTCAATATTAAGTTTAATTATAGGTCGCTTTTGAAATACACATGAATAGGTAATGGTTAAAGGATAAAAGGTAAGCCTTGTATTAATGAAAATTGTAGAATTGTAGGTCAGAAGGGGAGTGCTAAAACGAGTTCAACGTAAAGTAAGTTTCCATGCACACAACTAATTTACGGATATCAGCTAAACTCTTGCTTTCTTATCACACTTTTCCCCCCATAAACTCATTTACTACTTTTCTGTATTTTTAATGTTTATTAGGATTTGGTGCAAAATATGGTACAACAATAAAGTGCTCATAATTTTTGTTTCTTCGAATATTTATTTTTAATTGATTGACAAATGTCCAATCCTTTAAATGAAACAGATTCACAAGTTTGACTACTCCTATTCCCTACAGATAACATTTCTCAGAAGCAATCACCTTGATAATAAACACCTCCTTTTCTAAGAAGAACACTAGAAGTTTATACCTTAGAATTTTTTACCAGGATGAGAAAAACATAACACTCAACTGAATTAAAAGCTTATCTCGTCAGTGATACTGACTGCTCCATCCATTTATAATTATCTGAAGACCAAAGTAGCCTTATAAAAAAGAGATCATCGGCACAACCAACTGATCGGCTGAGTCTCAAACTTAAATCCTACATAACGTTGGAAGGAAAAGTAACATCCATTACAAGATACAAACAAAACTGGGTTTTCATCTCTATCTGAAAATTCTGCTGTCATAATCATTCGACATTTAAATATTGAGCATGTTTTCGACAAGTAATGTTTAAGAGTGAGATTCTTAACACATTTACTGACAAAGCATCGCTAACGAATATGGATTAAATTCTACTCCTGAAGAGGTAGACCCTACGCAATGATGTGGGGGTTATAGTTCAGAGTCAGAGCCCGACATCCTTGGATAAACGTGTGGGAGCATAGTGAGTGTGATGACCAACAGTTGGACCCGTGTTCCTGCGACGCATTTAATAGATAAATTTTCTTCTGTCTGGTCACATCATCATGCATCTTTTCTCAACTCTCCGCGTTTGTTTTGATACAACTCTAATATTCTTGCATAGTATCATCACCATGACATACTATTTGAAAGACCAGCCAGATAATATCACACCATTTACCGGGAGGATGGACACCTAAAGAAAACTTACTGCTTATACTCTTCCACCAAACGGCTATCTATTAGCGTTGAGTGCAACTACAAAGGTTTGACTAGAAATACGAAAAACATAAAGGAAGATAGAAAAGAGTGAGTAACAGAACATAGATTTTTATATAATGGTACTTGTAGGGATAATTGTTAATTGTGGGTACGGTACGTCATGGATGCTTGCGCCTGTGAAGAATTTATAAAGTATAGGGTGACGATCGAAAGAAGTTATACAATTATCACCACATATAACGAGGCTATAGTGGGAAGGGTTGCTTCAATGTGCATGTTGAGTTTAGCTCCAGTTCACCTTCCTCTTAGCGCAGCGTCTGGAATCTACTAACCCTGAGTCGTGGAGTAAGGAGTCATGTTCGTCTGAAGAGATCCCAAAATGTCGGCGACGGAGGCTCAAAACGAACTCTTTGATATCGTTTGACATCAGAAACACCTAGAATACAAAATATTGTCGCTGACGTTTTTTTGGATCTCCTCAGACGAACATGACTCCAGATTCCAGTAGTCAAGTCTGTGACGTCAGATTCCAGACGCTGCACTGTGGAAGGTGAGCTGGAGCTGAACTCAACATTCACATTATCACCACTTTCCACCTAGCTGCCAATCATAATAAACTAACGGGTACCGTTACACGAAACTTGGATACGATTCGGGATAGAGAAACAGAAATATCCTGTTTGAATCACTAAAGAAGTGCTTATAGAATTGTTGGTATTTTAAATAAAGAAACGGGTGTTTCTAGATATTTCTTGGATGTTTTAAAACCGAGGAGTTGTTTAGTCAGTTTCTGTCTCAAATACCTGTATATATGTCTCAGATACATATATATCTCAAATAATACATACCAGAGCAATCGTCTCATCGTATAGAGACTGGTTTACAGGGTCAGTTTTGGAGAGGAACGTTGATGTTTCAATGTTCTGTCTGCCAGCAACTTACCGTTTAGTGGGCTTTCTTTGTGGAAAAACATAGAATTTCCTCTTAGAATTTCTTTTTTAAAGGTACTATCAATGGTAAGTAAGCTGAAATTCGATGGCCACATTAACTAAGTTTTGGTTTAATTAATCACTTAACATTTCTATAAGCTCATAAAGCGTTCTTGCACAATCTAGATATTACCTCCAAGATGGGCGTTATAGGAAAATTTGGGTACCGTACATCTCAGAATTGGATTAGTGTGTTTTTCAGCCGTGTTCTCTGTAGGCGGCAGAGCTATAAACTAGATCCACTTTGAAGACCTCATATAAATAAATCAATTAACGCGCAGGAACAAGCCATGCGGTCAGTGATAACACATATCTCACCTCATCAATGTCTCCCTGGAGTTGGGCGCCTACCCTGTAGTCCTCCAGAAGACTGTAGGCCGCCTCGGAATGGTGGGTGTGGACAAGCTGGCTGGTGACGTCACTGCCCCTGAACCACGCGAGGGTGTTGGCACCTCCAGGGTGGAACTTGCGGAACCTCGTCACATCGTACTCTCGCCCGAGATACTTCACGTGGAGTTCTCCATCCTCATAGCCCATAGTACTTGATCACTATAACTTGCACTGTCACTGGCGCTGCTCTGTCCATTACTTCACAAGTCACAGAGGCGTGCAATCGTCACTCCGGACTGCTCGGCATCGTCCCTGCAACAGGCAAGTCGGCACTATTTAGCAGCAGGAACAACATACAATAGAGCATTGCGCAAGATGTTTACAATGTGTCACAATTATGTTACTTAGAAATCATTTTAGAATATTTGCAAGGTAAGTACAACGTTAATTCAACTTTACAAGTTCAAGTGCATCACATTTTACACGTTGGCTAGACATTTGAGAGTCATTCAGTTAAAATCTTCACTAACGCAGAAGCCCGGATGTACAGGCTTAACAGGATAGAGGGCTTTGTTCGGTCGTCAGCAAATGTGAGGTTGAATAATCGACATAGCCACAAATAGGCCTTCAAAACCTACCAAATCACTCAAACCACATTATTATATTTGGATGCAGACGACTATAACGGTAATTTCTTAACCTTTTATTAACAAGTAAATTTATATATGACTCATTTTTTTAGACGTAAAGGCCAAACATAAGGGTTAAAAATTCATTTACTGACTACACTAAATGCCATTCGGTAACAAAAAATACTATGATTAAGGTTCTAGATCAAAAAGAGATATAGTTTAAATGACAACCTCTGGTAATAAAAAGGTAGTTTATATAATCACGAGTTACGAACTAATTAGCCAGATAAAATGTTCTACGTAATAAAGTATTATACGTGTACCATATTGGATGAGATATGAACTCAGGAACTCTGGCTTTAGTCACCTTACTCAAGGATATTGAGAAAACCGTTAATCACCAGAAAAAAAGGGAGTTTGAAGGAAGAATGTCCTATGCAAGCTTTCTTAACATTACGTATTACAGTTATGTTAGTGAGGAATACATATCATGTTCACGGCTACATATTGCAGTTAGCATGTTGTGGCATCACTCAGTATATTATTGCAGCTTGGGAATTAATGTTTTAAGGTTGTGTATTATAGTTACATTAGTAAAGAATACAGATCATGTTCACGGCTACAGATTGCAGTTAGCAGGTTGTGGCATCACTCAGTATATTATTGCAGCTTGGAATCAATGTTTTAATGTTGTGTATTATAGTTACATTAGTGAAGAATACAGATCATGTTCACGGCTACAGATTGCAGTTAGCAGGTTGTGGCATCACTCAGTATATTATTGCAGCTTGGGAATTAATGTTTTAAGGTTGTGTATTATAGTTACATTAGTGAAGAATACAGATCATGTTCACGGCTACAGATTGCAGTTAGCAGGTTGTGGCATCACTCAGTATATTATTGCAGCTTGGGAATCAATGTTTTAATGTTGTGTATTATAGTTACATTAGTGAAGAATACAGATCATGTTCACGGCTACAGATTGCAGTTAGCAGGTTGTGGCATCACTCAGTATATTATTGCAGCTTGGGAATTAATGTTTTAAGGTTGTGTATTATAGTTACATTAGTGAAAGAATACAGATCATGTTCACGGCTACAGATTGCAGTTAGCAGGTTGTGGCATCACTCAGTATAATTATTGCAGCTTGGGAATTAATGTTTTAAGGTTGTGTATTATAGTTACATTAGTGAAGAATACAGATCATGTTCACGGCTACAGATTGCAGTTAGCAGGTTGTGGCATCACTCAGTATTATTATTGCAGCTTGGGAATCAATGTTTTAATGTTGTGTATTATAGTTACATTAGTGAAGAATACAGATCATGTTCACGGCTACAGATTGCAGTTAGCAGGTTGTGGCATCACTCAGTATATTATTGCAGCTTGGGAATTAATGTTTTAAGGTTGTGTATTATAGTTTACATTAGTGAAGAATACAGATCATGTTCACGGCTACAGATTGCAGTTAGCAGGTTGTGGCATCACTCAGTATATTATTGCAGCTTGGGAATCAATGTTTTAATGTTGTGTATTATAGTTACATTAGTGAAGAATACAGATCATGTTCACGGCTACAGATTGCAGTTAGCAGGTTGTGGCATCACTCAGTATATTATTGCAGCTTGGGAATTAATGTTTTAAGGTTGTGTATTATAGTTACATTAGTGAAGAATACAGATCATGTTCACGGCTACAGATTGCAGTTAGCAGGTTGTGGCATCACTCAGTATATTATTGCAGCTTGGAATTAATGTTTTAAGGTTGTGTATTATAGTTACATTAGTGAAGAATACAGATCATGTTCACGGCTACAGATTGCAGTTAGCAGGTTGTGGCATCACTCAGTATATTATTGCAGCTTGGGAATCAATGTTTTTAATGTTGTGTATTATAGTTACATTAGTGAAGAATACAGATCATGTTCACGGCTACAGATTGCAGTTAGCAGGTTGTGGCATCACTCAGTATATTATTGCTGCTTGGGAATTAAATGTTTTAAGGTTGTGTATTATAGTTACATTAGTGAAGAATACAGATCATGTTCACGGCTACAGATTGCAGTTAGCAGGTTGTGGCATCACTCAGTATATTATTGCAGCTTGGGAATCAATGTTTTAATGTTGTGTATTATAGTTACATTAGTGAAGAATACAGATCATGTTCACGGCTACAGATTGCAGTTAGCAGGTTGTGGCATCACTCAGTATATTATTGCAGCTTGGGAATTAATGTTTTAAGGTTGTGTATTATAGTTACATTAGTGAAGAATACAGATCATGTTCACGGCTACAGATTGCAGTTAGCAGGTTGTGGCATCACTCAGTATATTATTGCAGCTTGGGAATTAATGTTTTAAGGTTGTGTATTATAGTTACATTAGTGAAGAATACAGATCATGTTTCACGGCTACAGATTGCAGTTAGCAGGTTGTGGCATCACTCAGTATATTATTGCAGCTTGGGAATCAATGTTTTTAATGTTGTGTATTATAGTTACATTAGTGAAGAATACAGATCATGTTCACGGCTACAGATTGCAGTTAGCAGGTTGTGGCATCACTCAGTATATTATTGCAGCTTGGGAATTAATGTTTTAAGGTTGTGTATTATAGTTACATTAGTGAAGAATACAGATCATGTTCACGGCTACAGATTGCAGTTAGCAGGTTGTGGCATCACTCAGTATATTATTTGCAGCTTGGGAATCAATGTTTTTAATGTTGTGTATTATAGTTACATTAGTGAAGAATACAGATCATGGTCACGGCTACAGATTGCAGTTAGCAGGTTGTGGCATCACTCAGTATATTATTGCAGCTTGGGAATTAATGTTTTAAGGTTGTGTATTATAGTTACATTAGTGAAGAATACAGATCATGTTCACGGCTACAGATTGCAGTTAGCATGTTGTGGCATCACTCACTATATTATTGCAGCTTGGGAATCAATGTTTTAAGGTTGTGTATTATAGTTAGCCTACATTAGTGAAGAATACACAACATGTTCACGGCTACAGATTGCAGTTAGCAGGTTGTGGCATCACTAGTGAGTTCAAGTTATTATTGCAGCTTGGGAATCAATGTTTTAACGTTGAGTACTACAGTTAGTGTTCAAATCGTAAAGTTTTAGGTTGTTACTCGCAAGTTGTGCTAGTACTACTAATTGTACAGCATTGTGCAATACAGTAGGTGCTTTACAGTAGTACAATTTGAAACATATATCTATATAACAAAACATCTCAGAATACTCATATAGATAAAAGAAAGCTTTAGCCTCAATAAAATAATACCCTAGATTAACCACGAGACATGCCTTATCAACCCACGCACTATGTGATAACAGGGTACCACACGTACTTGATTTTAATGAGATGTCTATGTAAGGAACTAATCACACATAGGCTAGTGTTGAGAGCTCCATTTTTCTCTCTTTCAAACCCTTCAAAATTAACATTCCGTAGCTTGATTATTTATTGCATTCTTGTTTTACTGGTTGTTCTAATTTATAGCATAGCGACTAGCAAAACCGAAAATATACTATATGACTTGAAATACAGGCTAAATACATAGATATTGTATCGTAGATATTGATCAGATTATATTCGCTAATGAAAACGTAAACTCCCACACTTCAGAAATTCCTAATGACGTAACTAACACCCGCCTTTGTATCAAACCAGTAGATGGCGAAATTCCCATTTATGGTCTAACCTTTAGGAGAGTATCTCTAGAGCGTTCTGATCTTTAAATGTGAAACTTTTAAATGATTCTAAAAGACAACCAATCGACCATAAGTAAAAACTATTAATGATAAGACTCTTCTATAATAAATATTGAACATTGTAGTAATAGTTAAATGGCAAAACTGTTAATGGTAATGTCTCGTTTGATCTTACATTTACAATTTTGTTTTAAAATTTCAAGATGCCATTGGCCATGCCTTTTGGTAAGATTCTCAATGATGTCTTGATCTTTAGATGTAAAAGCTTTATTCTTAATAAATTCCAATAAACCAAAACCACTGGAATGTTTATACTGCAGAAGATTGATCACCAAATTTTGTTCTTAAGCAAAAAAATCCTAGATAGGGAGATTCACACTAACACAGTAGCTTCTGGAAATCAATTGTCTATATGAAAAGATTCCCAACGACCACTAAGTTTGAAAGTGTCAAATCCCAAAAATGCTTCAATCCTCACCAAGCCTGTAGGTGGTTTATGTTAAAATAAGTGGATATGTACTTAATCTCTAAATAAGGAGATTCCTGACCACCACCGAATTTCTACGTCCTTAATTTCTAAATAAGTGGATTCCCAAAAACCGCCAAGTCTGAAGTACCCACGATCTGAAGATAAATTCCTGACCTCCGCTA